>NC_143138.1:58004356-58311229 GCF_059928025.1 Delphinapterus leucas
AATGCTTTGGATTTTAATATGGACTTCCCCCACAGTGGAGACTGACAATGAATAAGTATTCTAACATAACTTAAATGCCTTACAAATAAACTCAGGTTTGTCTACCTGTTTTACCAATAAGAGGTAGTCCAGAGCTTCTGACAATTTCTGGGCATAGCCCTCCCATCTTCAATTTCTATTTCTGTAAAACAGAAACTCATTCTAACAGGTTTCAACCTCTCAGTGTCGTAGAGTGAGGAAACAGTAATGTAATAATTAGCAACTGATTGGCAAAAGGGAGAGAGCTAACATTAGAAATTATGTTTTAAGCTTCATCTAGTTCTAGAACCATTAACAATTTTCTGTATAACTATTAGCAGACCCTCTGGTGATCATGCGTCCATTTTTCCCTGTTAAGGTTTATCCTAGCACTGTGGATGACTGTAAAACTGGTATTTCCAGTGCAGAAAAATGAAAATATTAAAATAACTACTGAGGAAATTGTAAAGTTTATTTAAAAACCAAAACTTCAGAAGCAGGGATGAAAGAAAAAGAAGAGCTAAAAACAAGTATAATTGGTACTCCTGCCATAAAAGGAAATGAAGTTACAATAATAGAAAAATTATCTGAAGTAAATTTGATTCTTGGTTTGTCTTTTTTTTTTTTTTTTTTTTTGCGGTACGCGGCCCTCTCACTGTTGTGGCCTCTCCCGTTGCGGAGCACAGGCTCTGGACGCGCAGGCTCAGCGGCCATGGCTCACGGGCCCAGCCTCTTGGCGGCATGTGGGAACTTCCCGGACCAGGGCACGAACCCGTATCCCCTGCATCGGCAGGCGGACCCTCAACCACTGCACCACCAGGGAAGCCCAGGAACTAATTTCTTGTTGTAAAGAAGTATATTGATTCAGCAGTTCCTTTAGTTTCACTTCAGTCCCTCCTTCCCCAAGTTAAACATAAGTAAAATTAAATGTTTACTAAAAAGTGGCATGATCCAACTTTTCTGAAATTATATCCACATGTATGCCTAGACAGGCGTACAAATTTTGAGTAATTAATTTGTTATTTTGGGTGGTGAGATTCCCTCCCTCTTACACTTTTAATATAATGAACACGTATCACTTTTATAAAATCAGCCATTATCCTAAGAAAGAAAAAAAAAAGTATAAAAAACAAACTTTATGCCCAGTTTACAATATTTCTCTCTTTCTACCTTCAACTGCAGTTCACTGTCAACATCTTGTTAGCTAACAGAGATGTTTGCCTTTGAAAGAGTTAAAAGCACCTTTAATTAACTACCTTTTATTGAGCTCTTACTATTCTCTCAGTATTACACCAAAACCTTTCCCATCCCTTCATTGATTAATCCTCACGACCTTGAGAGGCAAGTACCTTCCCTTTTTACAGATAAGGTAAAATGTCAATAATTTGCCTACAAGGTGACAGAGCTATTAGGGAAAGGAAAGAAAAGAAAAAAGATTCAAAAACCTAGGTCAGACTATAAAGGTTAAGTTCTTGACCACTAATTTTAAACTAAGATAGTTCAAACCCAGTGTGAATTTGGACAACTGACAACTTGTCATCTTCATTTTTTCCACCTCAAAATGGGCAGATTACCATCCTCATTATGGACGGTTTTAAAAAATGACAGATAAAGCTCTTGGTCCTTCCTTTGGGATATAGAAAGTACTCTATTTGGTGATAAGTTACAAGTTATTGTCACACTAAGAACATCAAGAAGAATGTAATATCACAAAAGTAACTAAAATTTATGAATACCAGACAAATTTAAGTCATGTACTATTGAATCTTAGTGGAAGGTGTTTATGTTTCGAGTCTGTTCACAGAACATTCCAATATTCCAGTACTGTAACATACAAATATAAATTAGAGCTTAAAGAATTATAAAAATTTAGTAAAATATGACATAATAGTAAATAAAATTTAGGCCAATCAGATAGGTCAATTTCCCAAACAAGAAGGTTATTACTTGGCTCCATTTAAAGTTGATTCAGGCAAACTCACTCTCTTTGGGGGCTAAGTCATCATTTAAAACCATCAACTTAGATGGATCTAGAGACTGTCATACAGAGTGAAGTCAGAAAGAGAAAACCAAATATCATATATTAACGCATATATGTGGAACCCAGAAAAATGGTCCAGATGAACCGGTTTTCAGGGCAGAAGCAGAGACACAGATGTAGAGAACAAATGTATGGACACCAAGGGGGGAAAGTGGTGGTGCTGGGGGGTTGGTGGTGTGATGAACTGGGCGATTGGGATTGACATGTATACACTAATATGTATAAAATGGATAACTAATAAGAACCTGCTGTATAAATAAATAAATAAAATTCTAAAATTAAAAACAAAATAAATAAAAATTCTACTATTTATGGCAAAAAAAAAAGAATCACCTTTACTTGCTTTTAACCAAGATGCCTATTCTATCCTTGCTGATATTAAAGCAACATTTACTCAAAAAATAATAATAATAAATTTAAAAAAATAAAACCATCACCTTAAAAGTAAAACCATGAAAAAAAATTCGTGCTTTTCCCCTCTGAATATTAGTTTAACTTTTGATTCGACTTTCAAGCTCTAATTCAAATAAACTTTTCCAAGGCTTCTCTGGTCACTGAAAAATGGATTTTTTGTCTAACAAGGAAGCCACAGAAAATGGGTTAAAATACATAGCACTGTTCTTAATACGTAACTTGGTTGAAATAAAAGTATATCTGTGTATTTACAATTATTAAAAAACTATGAAAATAAATTTGACTTTTGAAAGAAGCAATCTCACTAATTTAAAAAGCCACTTTATAAACCACCATTTAAAATTCTGAACAGCTAATCTGCTCCATTAAAATTTCAAATATATATAATTGTTTTATTTTGATTCTAAGTTTCAGCATTAATGACATTTCCAGGTCTTAGCAATTATACACTATATTACATTTAATAAATAACTGGGTTAAAAAAATAATGGAGCGTCAACGATCACTGAATAAATTAGTGACACCTAAGAGTAGAAAGTGCTTTTGAAACCTGCAACAATAATCTGTACCAAAAGGCATACTTGAATATGCATACCTCAAGTCATCACTTGGTTCTTTTTTTTCTGGAAGTTCCATGTGCTTGGGGTCTGCTGACTGGTGCTCTTCAGCAACATCGGGCTCCTGGCTTATCACGGGAACCTCGGAAGTAAATGAGAGCTCCCCTTCATTGGAGACTCCAAAGAGGTCTGGGTCATCTTGAATTACATCAATTAAGAGGACATCATCTTCATATGCTTTAAGAATATCTGGAAACCCCACTTCAATTTCTGAAACGTTCTCAGTCATTTTTCTACCACTAACTTCAGAGAAAACTGCTTTGAATCTTTCTTGTTCACTAGAGCAGAAGGCAGGACTTTTCTTTATATACCCAGGATCACAAGAAATAGTATTATTTTCAACTGTGAGAGAAACAGCTTCCTTATTAGAAACAATATTGCCTGGTTTAGAGATGTGGTTAGATGGTTTATTATCATTACCTTGCTTTAAAAAGCTTGGAGAAATAATACAGGAACTCTTACTGCAGTATGAGTCACAACCAGCTTGCACTGGAACTACACTATTTTGTATGCTCAAAGATTGAGGTCCTGAAGTTACTGTGGTGACATTTTCTTTAGTCCTATTCTGCCTTACCTCTGCTCCAGATAAACTGTCAAGAAGTTCTAGGGGACTATATACTTCTCTCTCTGATGACTTGCCATGTATTATTCTTTTTTCTGTTTTGTTCTTAAGTAAGGGAATTTTAAAATTAGTCAGCCGTCCTGTGTTCAATATCTTAATCAAGTCTGGAACAACCAGTGTTTGCTTAGCAATGCATGCTTTTCGATGAATCGTTTTGCCTGTAGAGCTATTTGCTTCCTGGCCATCCTGGGAAGCCACTGTCAAATTCAGTTTTGTTAAATTCCCTCTATCTTTTTTTTTACTTCCTGTTAAGTTTTGAGTCACATTAGTTAATGGAGTATCTTCAATAGTATTAGAAACTACCTCTGACGCACTTCTGCTTAGTTTCTCTGACTTCATTTTTTTATTATCATTGATGATAGGTTCCTTTATAACCATTAAAGTAGGTTCCACTGTAGAGACTGAAGATAAACAATTTAAATTAGAATCCAATTTCTCTCTACTTGAAGATTCACTGCTTGTTTCTGTTAGAGAACTTTGTAGCATCAATTTGGAATCAGTTAAATGAGTTTGTTTTGTTTGGTGTTTAAGAAAATCATCTTGCCTAAAACTTTCCTGAGACCCAGGAAGAAAGTTATTTGACTGTGGCAAGGAAGCCTTTTTCCAACACTGGGCAGATATTCTAGCACATGAATAACAAGGCCAAGTTCTTTTGCCAGTCATTGGTATTGTTCTTTGACAGCTAAATTTAGATTCTTCAGCTTCATTCTTCGAGTCTTCCCTCGAAGCTCTCTTTTCAATAGGATGGCAATCGCTAGGTGACTTCACTATTGAGTTTTTCATCCACTTAAAATACTCCTCTGGATCCATCCTTTTACATCCTAAAGGCTCTGAAGCATTCTTTTTTTCTTCTTTTGAAAGTGGCTCAAGAGTTTTCTGAAACATAGGATTTACATGGTGTTCATGACTTGTTTTTTTCCCTGTTTCTGGAAGACTTAATAAATGATCCATTGGTGACAGCGTGTTATTGTTTACTTTTCTCAAAACTTCTAAAGGACTTTTTTTAGCCTCTAAAGTCTCTGTTTTTTTACCTTCAGCACCTGTTTTGTTTTCTTGTAACACCAGCTCAGATTTGTTATACAAATTAGAGAATTTCATCTTAATAACCATTTCATCTCCTTTTTCAGACACCTTCATCCTTTTTCTGGGTTTTCTCCCAACACTGCTCTCCTCTAATGAATGTTTATTTTTTTCACTTTGAAGGCAGGAAAGCAAGCCCTTATTTTTACTTTGGTATGAGTCATTTTCTTCAAGTAATAACTGATTTACTCCCATTAAGTTTTCTTCAGTTTGTAAAAGCTGAGGAATATTATTTGTGTCACTCTTATCTCCAAGACCCCTAGGGTTTTCTTTCTTTAACTCTGAGGAATTTTCTGGTACATGCATATATCCACCATCAGGTTTATATGCAAGGTTATTTTCATCATTACAACTCTTGGAATGGGGGAAACAACTGCAATCACGTAATCTTAAAATGCAATTATTTTCTACTCCAGGTGACAAGCTGTTACAAGAATATTTTGGAGTATTCTTGTACAGTTCATCTTGGAATTCAACCTTACTATTTTGTGTAGCCTTATTTTCAGTTATTTTGAGAGGTGGCCGTTCTAAGCTTTTAAATTTTTTAATTCGAATTCTTCTTTTAATACCTTTTACCAAACTTTCCTTACCCAAAGACTGCAAGAAAGCCATACTTTGAAATTCACTGCATTCCACTATTTGGAAAGATTCCGAACTGGTTAATGACTCCTTTCTTACCAGGTCAATCCCTGGCTGTGGATCATCACTTGAGGCTTCAGTAACTTTTCTTTTTTCCTTGGCTGAACAAAACAACAAAACATACCAGAAAAGATTTTACATTGAGGAGGAAAAAGCAGTATCACTTAAAAAAAAAAAAAAAAATTGTGAAGCCATCCATTTTTATTTCCCTGAATAGCCGTATGGAAACATACATTTGTTTTTAAATCAAAGACCTAATTTCTATTAAGGTCCTGTATAAATTCTAAGACAGCTGAATAACCTCTAGCATCATGATTTCATACAAGCCAAAGTGAATCACTAGTAGGAATTCCTTTTACAGAACTTCTGAGCAAGGAATCCTAACAGGACAAACACCTTTTAAGCGAATTCCTGTTTTTTTCTCTCAGGGTCAACCGTGTGCATCAGTAAAGCCCATGTAGATGCAAGTGAAACGCCAGTGGGTGCAGGAGAAGGGGTGCAAAGGCTAGAAAGGGAGTGACCCCTGCGTGCTTCCTTACTGTGTCTTCCCGATTGCAAGGGGAGCTCCGCCTCCTTCGCTGCTTCGAAGCCCGGCCGGTCCGACGGGTCTGAAGAGCCCACCTGGCCCCCCGGCCCCTCCACTCGCCGCCTCGCTGAGGCCTTCCCAGCCCCGAACGCCTCACCCGACTTGTCACTTTTTACCTCTTCTCTCCCAGACGCCCGGGCCACCATCCCCCTCTTTTGCCTGCTCTCTTCGCGCCCCCCGGCCTCAGGGCCACAGCCTCCCGCCTTGCCTGGTCCCGGCCGCCTGCCTCTCTTCCTCGGGCCTCGCGCGACGCCTTTACGCCCCGGGGCCGTCGCTGGGCCCGACGCCCGCGGCTGCCGCATCCGCCCCGGGCCGCCCGTCTGCCCACCGAGGCCCGCCACGCCCGCTGGCAGGAGCCCACCGACCACCCAAAAGCTGCTTCCGCTGCCAGGCACCCGCGGCCCTCAGCCCCGCCCCGCCGCGCCCAGCCGCCAAGACCCTGGGACCGGAAGCGGAAGTGGGATCCGCGATGCCTGCCTGGGGCAGGCGCGGCAAGGCCCAACGGCCGGAAGGACCTCGAGGCTTTGCAGCTGGCCCCTCCGCCGTGCATTGCGGGGCGTGGGGGTGGCGCCTTCCAGTAGGCCGGGCGCTCCCACGGCCACCTCTGGCGCCTGGTTGCTCGCAAAAACCGAGTGGCTTCTAACTCCGCCCCAAGTCTCTTGTGGGGGGGTCCCTTTCCATATGCCTTCCTGACATCCTATACGCACCTCAAACTTCAGTTTTGCAAAACTGACCTTGTCTTTCATCACGGGCTTGCTCCTCTTGTGTTGGTGGATGCGTCACCGTCTACCCAGTTGTCTAAGTCAGAAACCTAGAAACCATCAGATACCCTTCTTTCCACTTCATCCCTCGCATCCACGTTCATTAGGTCCGATTGATTCGACTTTCTGTGTTTGTCAGCCACTCGCCTTGGCTCTGGCTTGCAGACTCTGACCCACTGTGTCAACCTCCTAGATTTTATTCATGCCTCCATCCTTGTGCTTTTTCAGTCAGCTTCCACCTGCCGCCAGGCCATGCCCTTCCAATGAAAGGATATCTTGGCATTTCCCAGCTTGCCCTTTCATGAACCTCCTTTGCTCAAAGACTGAAACTAACAGAAAGTCCAAACTCTTCATTGTGGTATTTGTGGCTCTTTCTGATATGGCCCCTGAATTGTTGGTTTTGTCTCTTACTGCCACTGTAGGGGAGAAGGTGTGCTTCAGTGGAAATCTATGCACAGGAGTCACCCTTCTGCATTATCTGATTCTGATTCTATGGGAGATACTTTACAACTATATAAGTTGTAAATGAGTGGTAGCATTGCAAAATAATGGTCTATAGATATGCAAATTCTCTCCTACAGAAGTTCAGTGGACTTCCCACTCCTTGTGGAAGAAGCCAGTTTTGCCTCCGTTTGCACATTCATTTCAATATTCCTGGTCTATAAACGTGTCTGTTCTTTGGACTCACCCTTTGAGTGGTTATTATAAAATCTGCCTGATGGGAGAAACAAAATCTTTAACATGTTCATTTTTACATCTATATGACAGTCATGATTTTGAAACTGAGCAGGACCCTGCGGGGCCCTCCTGCTTACAAAAGTCTTTCTGTTTCTCCATTTCTTGTTTATAGGCTTCCCCTGAGTTCCAAAAGGGCAGATTCAGACAGTTACTAATTAGGGAAGTGAGGGAATGTAGAAACAAAGGGAAAACAGTAGTGCAAGAAACAATAGTGCATTGATAAAGCACAGTCTTAATTCCTCCTCAAGGGATATACAGAACAATCTGATATCTTTGAGTTCTACAGGAACTAAGTAGCCCACCCAGGTAGAGGATGGTAACTTCAGACTGAGCACAAGCACATAGACCCCATGGACCCCAGACTAGTTTGAACCAGAAGACTGATGATTAAGATTCCTGAAACACCACCCTGTTACTTCACCACCAACCAATCAGAAGAAAGTCATGCATCCTGCAGTCCTCACCCCTAAATGTTGCTTTTAAAAACTCTTCCCTGAAGACCATCAGAGATTTTGGCTCTTTTTGCAGCACGAGCTGCCTGTACTCCTTGCTTGGTGCCCTGCAAATAAATGCTATACTTTCCTTCACTACAACATGGTGTCAGTAAATTGGCTTTGCTGTGCTGTAGGTGAGCAGACTCAAGTTCAGTAACAATTTTAATTGGGGCAGGGGTGCTATCTTTTAACACCACACATACCCTTGCCTGCCTGCACTTAAACCACATTGGAATACTACTGAAGTTCCCTAGATTCCATATGATCCATCATGCTGATAGGGATAGAGTAGGAGAGTTACACAGGTAGCTTTAGAAATCCCGCTAGGGGATTATAGATAGAGAAGGAACTTTGGGAGACCATTGTAAGTTAATGACCACTCAAGAAAGTAATCAGAACATTGTGAAACAAGACAGGCCTGCTTAACAACGAAACCATGCAATAAAAGCGTTGCAGGAAGGGGGACCCCTGCCAGGGCCCAAGAGCGGGCTCTTGTCTAACACTTGGAAATGACTTGTCCGAAGAGACACACGTGCTGACAAAGCAAGAGACTTTATTGGGAAGGGGTGCCCAGGTGGAGAGCAGGAAGGTCAGGGAACTCAGGAGAACTGCTCTGCCATGTGGCTCACAGTCTCAGGTTTTATGGTGATGGGATTAGTTTCTGGGTTGTCTCTGGCCAACCATTCTGACTCAGCGTCCTTTCTGGTGGTGGGCACATCGCTCAGCCAAGATGGATTCCAGCGAGGATTCTGGGAGGTTGGTAGGACATGTGGACTGGAGTCTCCTCTCTCCTTTTGACCTTTCCCATATTCTTTTGGTTGGTGGTGGCTTGTTAATTCCGTGTTCGTTACCAGGATCTCCTGTCCTAAAATAACTCATGCAAATTGTTACAGTCTTTACCTGGCCAGGGTGGGCAGTTTCAGTCAGTGTTTCCCCTAACAAAAGCACCGAGATATGCCCCAGGCCATTAAGTGAAAAAATGAGACCTGCATCCTGCTGGTCGAGGTCAGCAAGATAATGATCCTTAGGACATGCACCTCTGCACGTACCAAGGACAGGAATAGAGGGGAAAGGTGACATTCCAAAGTAGAAGACCCTCATTATACTGAAACCTGAGATGATTTAACATATTTTACTGTATGTTACCACTCTTATGCTGATTTGAATAGCCCCATGACATGAAGGAGGAGCTAATGATGTAAGCCTGCTGTCTACTCAAAGAATGAGGAAGAAGGTGGTCTTCTCCCCCTCCCCACTTTTCCTTGGATTATAAAAATGTAGCCCACTTAGTTATCAGGGCAGAACTCTCTTGCCTGCCCGCTTGTATCCTTCACAAGCATCCTATACTAATCTATCCTATACTAATAAATCCACAAGCATCCTATACTAACAAATCCACTTCTTACCACTTGGTTCCTCACTGAATTCCTTCTGTGCTGAGACATAAAGAACCTGAGCTTCATTAAGTCCTGAGATGAATTGTTCAATGCCTGTGTTTTGCTGAAAGCCTTACTTTCGGTTTCAAGGTTCATAGGATTAGCTGGCAAAATAACCACTCTACACTCAGTTAAACAAGAATTTAGAGAGAGTTTATTGCATTAACAAATTGCATTATACTAATTAAGAAAAGAATAGTATAACTAACTAAGAGAGAATCGTAAAGACAGAGGTTTATACATCTCCGAATTGGGGAAGCACCTACATCCAGGTCCAAGCAATGCTGGGAAGCCCCTTGAACAGCAATCTGGAGTCCCAGTTGGGAAGGTCCTGGTGGTGCGTCCACCCCACGGGTAAGACTTCAGTTTGCCACTCGAAGGAGCACAGCTTTTAGCACCAGGCCGCAGGCTGATAACAATCAGCCTACATGCAAATTTGCAGCTCTGGGAAGTTTTGGAAATGTTCTTGATTCCGGGGCTGGCCAGACCCTCAAGGGGTCCCATGACTGACTCTATCTTATCTAGTGGTTTATGATGTGTGCTGGTGCCACCCTGCTGGCCTGGGTGTAACTCAGCAGTTGGGCATGAAGCTAGCTTTAGCATCATTGTCCCGTCAATGAGAGGCCTGGTGCCGCCTCTGAAGCCTGAACAAGACTACTTTACTAGCTTCCCCAACAGTCTGCCTCTCTACATGCTGGTCCTGGAAATTCTTCCTTTGCTTGTCTGCTTGGTGAAGTACATTTTCCCCTCCAAGATTCAGTGCAAGGATCACCCCTCAAGGAAGCTTCCCGCCTAACTTTCTCCTTACACTTGGAGGGGTCAGGTGCTTCTGCCTGCAAACTCATCACTTTCAACTGTTTACTTGTATGTCCCGCTCAGGGCAGGTACCTTATTTTTTCTTTTTTTCTGGCTGTGTTGGGTCTTCGTTGTTATGCCCAGGCTTCCTCTAGTTGCAGGGAGTGGGGGCTACTCTTCGTTGTGGTGTGCGGCCTTCCCATTGCGGTGGCTTCTTTTGTTGTGGAGTATGGGCTGTAGGCGCGCAGGCTTCAGTAGTTGTGGCTCGCGGACTCTAGAGCACAGGCTCAGTAGTTGCAGCACAGGGGCTTAGTTTTTCCGTGGCATGTGGGATCTTCCTGGACCAGGGATTGAACCCACCACCAGGAGTCCAGCTTCCTTGGTCCCCTGCATTGGCAGGCGGATTCTTAACCACTGAGCCGTCAGGGAAGTTCTGGTACCTTCTTTTAATCTGTGCATTTTGTGTGTTTAAAGAGGAAGTTGGTGATTTTGAACACAATGTGTGTTATGCATTCAAGGATGGTAGGTATGGTGCACAGAGTGTGGGTACTGTGGCAGTTTGGATGAGTGGAATATCCTTAGGAGCTTCTAGAAAATAGAACTTAGGTAAAGGAGGTGTAAAAGATCTAGAAACTTTGTTTCTTTCTGCTTGTGAATACCTCCAGTGAAAGGGAAGACAGCTTAAGAATAACAGAATTTAGAAAAAGTTATTTTATGGATTTCAGGCTACATGCTCATTCCAAGTTCACTTTGTGCCTCAGTTTCCTCATCTGTAAAATGAAATAAGAGCACCTCCTGAAGGAAACCAGAATATGTCATCCCAAGCTATGCCTCTTTGACATAAACATTTTTTTGAGCTGAAGGCAATTAAGCAGCAGGAAATGCAGGAAAAACTCTCTACCCTCCTTCAATTCTGTGTGCAGGCAAGATATAAGTTCTCCGTCACTGGAGATGACTCTAGACTCTTATCAGCTTGGAGATGGCACTAGAGGAATCTGCAAATAAAACTTACTCTATTAGTTTCCTCCCATATGTTTACCTTCTTGCAATTTGCCACCCTTAGACACCTAAAACTGCTTTCCTTTGTCCTGTAATCGCTATACAAGTTTATTGTTCCCTATAGAAGATGCTATAGAAAGTGGAGTTCTAAGGAGTTCTCCTGAGAATTAAATGTGCTAATATTTGTAAAGCACTTAGAACAATGCCTAGCAGATTGTAAACAACAACTAGATTTGTTAAATAAAAACCTCTATATTGAAAGATAAATCCTATATAATTCTGACATTTACTACCTTCAAAATAAACGTTGTTACTAAGGTCTTGGTAACATAAAAATAAAAATTCAAGAGTCCAGCTTCCTTGGTCTTAATAAAAACAGAGGGTCTTAAGGTGGGCTATAGGCCCAGGAATTTAAAGACTTAAGCCTGTAACTGTTGAGCAATGCATAAAAGAGAAATGGGAAGAGCTTAGCAGCATAGGAAATTGCAAAATCAAGCTCCCTGAGCGTTCTGAATACGAAAATTATAATCTTTATTGCAGTTTTAAAATTCCTCATACCAAACTGCTTTCACTGAAAACTTGAGGAGATTAGGTGTGTTTATACAAGCTTTCGTCTGTGAAATGATTATCATAATCCTACTATTGGCCTTGGCAGTGTCTAGAAAGGGCAGGCACAGTTGTTTATCAGAAAAGACTCAATCTTCCTGCTGGCAGATCTCATACACTTGCGAGTCCAGAATATGGAGCAGAATATTCACCCATGTCTATTGGACCGCATCTCAGTCCACTCAGAGTCAGCCCTTTGGGAGTCCTTTCTCTTCTAGTTCCTCTCCCCCCCTTTTAATTTTCTACCCCTTTCCCCTTGTCCCTGGATCCTGGTGGACACTACCGCTTAGCCCTTGAAGTCAGCTTCAGGATCACTGCTTCAACCATGTCCCTTGTTCATGGCAGGTCCTAGCTCTACGCTGGAAAGATGACAGCGGAGCCACATTCTCTGCACTCTACAGCTATAATTTGTAGGTGATTAATGCACACGACTGGCTACACAATTTGTGAGGCTTAGTACAAAATGAAAATGTACATTTTGGAGGCCCTTTGTTGAAAATTAAGGATTTCAAGACAGAGACAGCAGAGTATTAAACTAAGTGTGGCACCCTGTGCAACTACACAGGTTGTGTGCCCATGAAGCTAGCCCTGTAGATCCATGGTCTACAGACCTCTCTATGGCTAATATTTATCAGTGTTGACATCATAACGTCTACTCTTTATTGTGCCAGTTCTTGGTCAGTTTGAACTCAGAGAAATTCCACTCTCTGCCTCTGCCCTGCTCTGAATCACAGGGGCTAGCCCCTCAGCCTGTGTTTTCCATGCTTCTGGATCACGGGTGAGATTTGGTCAATGAAGGACATTGGTAGGAGAATGGAGAAGGGAGACGTTTCCCCAGACCTTCCTCTGCTTCAGTCTGTCTATGAGACAGCAGTTGCATCTCCTCTGGGCCTCCATCTCTTGCTGGGCAGGCTCACTGGGGTGTAGCTTCAGCCAGGTGCCTTGAGGTCCCCTTACCCTCCATCCTCAGAGTAGCAGTGCCTTTCTGTTTCTACTGATCTCTCATCAAACCCTGTTTGTTTTCTCAATTCTTCTACCCCTGCATTATATTCCTCTGTTTACGATACTTAAAGTAATTTTTTTTTCTTGGTAAGAGAACCCCTCTGTAACTAAAAGTGAGGATGAAGGAACAAAGGGGATAAAATGAAAGACTTCTGTTCTGTCATAATGGCAGGAAATGTTCTTTTGCCATCTTGAAATAAATGTCTAAATAATGCAAGAATAACCATTGTCTTCTCCCAAGACATGGTCACTTTTCTTTCTCCTAAGTATTTCCAATGTTTTCACCAGGGGTAGCTTCTTATCCGAATTTAGATTGTGAACCTTCCATCCAGGAATATCACCGAATCTTATATTCAGCAGAGAATAACATATTGGAACGCTTTAAATGTAAGAAAAACAAATCTATAATCCTGTTTTGCCTCTAGGGTGAAAAAGAATCAAAGATTTCAGAACTGGCCAGTGGGTCCCAAATATTTTACTTCAGATATTAAAGCCCGGACTTGGAAACTCAATTGACTTTCTGTCCACTAGAGGGCCCCAGATCCAGAGCAGCCAAGGATGACGCACCGCTCTTTACTCTGGTCCAGGAACTCCACGCCCTTTACGAGCCTTTGATTGTGTCATTGAGTCAGATGAAGTCAATTACTCAGTGTAATAAGTCCAAAGTGGAACACAATGGGAATTTGTCAGCAGAACAGGACCTCAGAAATCATCCAGTCTCACCTCTTCATTTTACTACTGTGAGGCAGGGGAAGCTAAGTAATTTAAAAGGGCTGTGAATCAGTCATTTCCTAAGTGTTTCCGCTGCTTGCTGCTGAGTTGCCCACACTTCCAAGTGGCCATTCTTCGGGAGACAGTCACCTCTGGTCTGACAGAGAGAGCAAGGCAAGCACAAATTTATTCTCTTGCTTCTGCATGGGGCTGCACACCTGTCTAAGGATGTTTGTGGTGCATGTGCCCGTGTTCCAGCATGTCTGTAAGGGAGCTTGTATTTATGCCTCTCAAATTTTCTAGTTGAATTAGAGCCAACATTGTAGTCTATTATATCATTTTTGGAGGAGGGAATTCCCGTTTCACTTTCCAATATGGGAAAACCTCAGAGCGGAGGGGGCTCTGCCGGTAGCTATGTCAAAATCAATGGATAGAGTGGATGGTTGTCTAAATGGTTTGATTTGAAGTGTGACAGGGAAGTTTTCCTCCTTTTTAGCCTTTTTCCCACTCAAGGAAAAACATGTATGTGTTTACATATACACTGATGACTTCATATCTCCAGCCCAATGTCCTGGTTCAAAGCCTCTTGCCCATGCCTTTGATCAAGTGGCTGGGATAAACACTTCCTTGCAGGGTTCGACTCATTTAGCAGAGAGCAATCACCAAGAGTTTTCCCCTCCTGCCCCAGGGATTCCTCCAGTGCCCCGCAGCAGACAGCTGGCTTCATTCAGGGCATGGGCAACTAGAAAGTGCAGTGATGTTAGCATGCCTGGAGAAACTCTCAGCCGGCAGGGGTGGGGAGCTAGTGGAAAAAATGCTCCTGCCTGCTGCCCTTCAGGCAGATGATCCTGGGGGCATTTGGTGTATTTTCTCAGGTATCTCTGAAGATTTGAGCCATCATCGCACATGGCGGCTACCTTGATAGCACACCTTTTTTTAAAAAAATTAATTTTTATTGAAGTATAGTTGATTTACAATGTTGTGTTAGTTTCTGCTGTACAGCAAGGTGAATCAGTTATATGTATATATATATCCATAGATTTAGATTGAATTTAGATTCTTTTCCCATATAGGTCATTACAGAGTATTGAGTAGAGTTCCCTGTGCTATACAGTAGGTCCTTATTAGCTATCTATTTTATATATAGCAGTGGATAGCACACCTTTTTATTGGCCTCTCTTCCATCCTGGCCTCACTCTCCCTATTCTTACCACTGGCCCCTGCATCTCCTAAATAAACGACTTACACATAGGTCCTCACCTTGGGCTCTGTCCCAGCTAAGATAATATCTAACTGACATTTTAAATTCATGTGCCCCAAATATAACCCTTGATTCCCCCACTTTTCCCATAGCTTCATCAGCTCAGTAAATGACAACTCTATGATTTTAGTTCCTCGGGTCAAAAACCTTAGACTCATTCTGGGATCCTCCCTCTCACCGGCCCACTTCTCCACCCCCATCGAATCATCAGCAAACTCGGTCTGCTTTCCTTAAAAACATCCCAAATCTCGCCATTTCTCACCATCTCCACCACCTCTGTCCCCTAGTTCGGCCACCATCTTTCTTGACAAACTACTGTAAAAAACCTAACTTATTCCCCTACTTCTAATTTTGCCCTGCTATTCTTCACACGGTAGTCAAGTTGATTCAGTAAAATGCAAGTTGTCTCTGCCTCCAAATCCTCCACTGGGTACCCGTCCCGTTTAAAATAAAATCCCAAGTCCTTCTGATGTTCCACAGGCTCTGCCTAATCATGTCCCTGGCATCCCTTTGCCCTAATATTTGATCACCTTCTTCTTCCTTGTGATGCTCTAACCCACTGGTCTTCTCATTGTCACTTGAACATGCTAAGTGTGTTCTCTCCTTGGGGCTTTTGTATTTGCTTTCCCCCTGCCTGGAGTGTCTCTTCCCACCGGAATCGATGAGCTCCACGCCCTGACTTCCTCACATCTCTGCTGAAACGCTCCTGTGGAAAGAGACTCTCCCTGACCAAGCCAAATAAAAAACACATCTGGACTTAGCAAGGAAAGGCTTCCGTTCAAAAGGATTATTGCAAGGGGGGAAAGAGACTTACAATGGAGAGAACTCTGTGACCATAAGATCTACAAGTGCCTCCAGAGTTGGGCAAAAAGTTTGTTTTTAAGTTTTTTTTTTTTTTTTTTTTTTTTGCAGTACGCGGGCCTCTCACTGTTGTGGCCTCTACCGTTGCGGAGCACAGGCTCCGGACGCGCAGGCTCAGCGGCCATGGCTCACGGGCCCAGCCGCTCCGCCGCATGTGGGATCCTCCCGGACCGGGGCACGAACCTGCGTCTCCTGCATCAGCAGGCGGACTCTCAACCACTGCGCCACCAGGGAAGCCCTAAGTTTATTTTTTAATTGAAGTATAGTTGATTTACTGTAACTTAAACATACATAATATTCATTGAGTATTTTCTATGTGTCAGGCACTGTTCTAAGTTGTTTATATTCACTATATCATTTAACTTTATGAGATAGTTAATAGTATTGTTATCTCCATTTCACAGATGGGAAAATTATACTAAAAGCAGATGAGCGCTTGGATTCTTGGGAAACAGCAGAAACACAGTAAATATCAAAGGGATAGGAAATCACTGTATGTACAATGTATACACACAGTACCATGATTTATATACACAGTTCAAAGATGAATGATCTAGGGACTTCCCTGGTGGTCCAGTGGGTAAGACTCTGTGCTCCCAATGCAGGGAGCCTGGGTTCGATCCCTGGTCAGGGAACCAGATCCTGCATGCATGCCGCAACTAAGAAGTCCCCATGCCGCAACTAAGAAGCCCGCATGCCACAACTAAGCCCCAGGGCAGCCAAAATAAATAAGTAAGTAAGTAAATATTAAAGAAAAAAATGAATGATCTAAATCACCAAAAAAAACTTAATATGGACAGGTGCTTTGCAATATACTTAAATATTTCAATCCAAATGATCTTTAATTCAGTATTTTAATGAATAAACTTCAATTTTCTAAAGAATGCTCTTGTCTCTACTGGCCACATGTAACACTTGGAGCAGTTGAAAGGTAGGTGGTACAACTGAGAAGATGAACTTTTAATTTATTTATTTTTATTTTATTTTATTTTACTTTTTACTGAAGTATAGTTGTTTTACAATGCTGTGTTAGTTTCAGGTGTCCAGCAAAGTGATTCAGTTATACATATATCTATATCTACATATCTCTCTATATATCTATTCTTTTTCAGATTCTTTTCCCTTATAGGTTATTACAAAATATTGAGTAGAGTTCCCTGTGCTATGCAGTAGGTCCTTGTTGATGACCTATTTTATATATATTAGTGTGTATCTGTTAATCCCAAACTCCTAATTTACCCCTCCCCACCTTTCCCCTTTGGTAACCATAAGTTTGTTTCCTATGTCTGTGGGTCTTCTTTTGAACTTTTAGTTTTATATCATCTTCATTAATATAATTTAAATTTTAAAATAAGAATAGAATAAATAAATAAAATAAGAATAAGGTAGTCGTGTAGTTCATACACTGGGAAAGTACATCGTTTCACATATTACACATAAACACATCGCTGATCTAGTCGGTGTCAATGGATTGATTCCAAGAGATTATTTACAGAGAGGAGTAAATAAAGCTAGAATCAACCAGGTTTGGGGTAGTGGGATGACAGGGTGGCGTGATCGGATAGATCGGAGAATGTCTGACCCTGAGGCCAGCCTGTTCTCAGGGGGGGTCGTATGCTGGTTCAGGGTGAGGGAGGTCCAAAGTTCAGGAACCTAAAGGGAGGAGAGAAGCTTAACCAAACTTTGGTAGACAAGCATCTTGTTACAATTGATCAGTGGGGACAAACAGTTCATTTAATTATGCGGCAAAGAAAGGGAATTTTGAGAGTCCGGCCTTGTCATGGATAAATAAGAGGCACCTGGGAGTCTTATCTCAGTTATGGCGGAAAAGGTGGTTCTTTGCCGTTAGCAGTTTTCTGGAACACAAAGGGTGGAGTGGGTGGGGTTTCCTTAACCTTCCCTGCTCTGCAGGATCGCAGGGCTTAGGTAAACTTCAACATTGGCACCACGCGAAGATGGGATATTCCTCCCAGGCACTTCCCTGGTTTCATTCTCCTCCTGGCACTTCCAACACGTGCCATATGGTGTGCTTGTTCATTGTCGGTCTGTTCCAGCCCGCAGCTGGAGCAGGGTCTTCCTCCATGCCCTGCTGTATCCCTCCTGCTGAAAATAGTGCCTGGCCCAGAGTACACGTTGGTTGGATGCCTGGGGCCTGAAATCTCCTTTTTGAGCAGTTGTGGAATGGTGGGACTGTCAGAGTCGAGGCTCAGGAAGGCTGATCTGGAAGAGCTGAGAATGCAGGAAGGAGGTAACCAAGCAGAGGGCCCTCTCCACAGCCATTACGTTAGAGCAAAACACTAGAAAAGCAAGTGGCAGGTTCAAGAGACCCTGAGGAAGAACAATTCCTCTTCGAGAGACAAGAGAGTGTCTTATTGATCTCTCTTCTCCCGGCACCCAGCGTGATGCCTGGCCACCGGTCGAGCCTTAGAAGTAACAGTCAGTTAACGTTTATGGTGGCTCAAATGGATATTCAAGGGAGAGAGCTGCCGCTCTAATGAATCCTTTCCCTTTGTGAGGAGATATTTTCTGACATAAGCCCAGCAAGGGTGGCTTCCAGGAAACCGCTTGGGGAGTTTGATCTGGACTTCATCCAGTTGGGAGACCCAGAACTGAGGCCTGACCCATGCCTCAGAAAACTAAAGTGAACCACAAATGGAGCCTGACACCCTGCTACCCAGAAAATCCAGAGTGGGAAAGAGCTGACTCTCTGCCTTGGAGCCAGTAGGCTGGCCAGGTGGGGATGGGTCTGCACTCCTAGAACCAGTCTGGGCGGGAGACTGGACAGCATCTACCATGCACCAGATGGGACCATACTGGGGAGAGCTGACATGAGGGAGTCTTGGTCATGTCTAGTAGGGTCAGCTCATAGGATGGGGTGACCTCAGGAGGAGGAGGCTGGGTGCCCGGTGGCTAAGGAAAGAGTTTCAAGGACTACCTGGAAAATAGATGCACCTGCTCAGGTTCAGGGACAAGAGGAGGCTCTGCTGAGCCCATGAGAGATGACTTTGACCACTGCTTCTCTCTGAGACAACTAGCAAGGGAGGAAAAGCAAAGGGGGATAGGAAAAACAGCTGGAAAAGAGGAGCAAGGAGAAAGGGGATCCCTCTTCCCATTGGAGGCTTTCATCTGGGAGCAGGAATGAGCTGAGAGGGGAGACAGTGCAGAGCTAGCTGACAACCATGGTTGTCGAGACCAAGACCATCGCAAGGGACTAGACACTTTAATTTCTGTGATCAAGATTATCTATGGCTAAGAGCAACAGAGGACTATCTGTGAGTGACCAGAACATTCTCATCCTGCCCAAGTCTTCACCGAGGCTCAGGAGAATATTACTCCTCACTATAGGAAGTCTGAAGGGACAGAGGAAAACAAAAGAATAGCTGTGGTCCCACACCTATGTAGCGCTTGCTCAATACAGGTTATACATTTGTTAAAGAATCACGATCTGAGTGTGCTCTATGTGGGACATGGTGTTTAATATCCCCCTACCAGCCCTACAAGGAAGGGCTTGTTGCCACTGCAGGATGCTTGATCAGGACACTGAGGCTCAGAGGGGTGTCCTCTCAGTGGGTTGGAGCAGGACAGAGATTCACGCCTGCATTGCCCATCAAGTTCATCACTGAATCACAAGCCTCCCTTGAATGTATTTCTCTAGTGCTTAAGCCGTCAACGCATTTTATCTTTATGGTCATGCCATGAAGTGGGCCAGTGCGTGGTGACAAGCCCAATTTTGCAAAGGAAAATGATTTGGAGAGAATCAGTATTGCTCACGGCCACTGGCTCTGTGGCCAGGTTTTGGATTCTTGCTCTCTGCTGGGCCTTCTGCATTTCTCTAGGGTGCCTTTCAGATATTAACTTTTGCTACACCTTGAAAGTTATGCTTGGAGACAATTTTCTATTCACTTTAACTTTTTAAAAAATTGTGAAATGCAGCACACATACAGAAACGTATTTAGAAATGCAGCACACATACAGAAAAGTATTTGGAACACATGTTCAGCTTAAGTGAAGGTCTGGGTAACCACCATCAGTTCAAGAAGCAACATTTCAGCACCCTAGATACTCCATGTGCCTTGAACACAGCCCTGCCTCTTCAAGCAAAGATAGTCACCATCCTGTGTTTTACAGCATCTTCTTGATTTGCTTTTACAGTTTCGTTCCCTATGTGTACGTCTCTAAACACTATAGCGTCGCCTGCTTTTCAACTTTATATTAACCGAGTTGTAATGATGTATTCTTTTGTGTCTACTTTTTACTCAACGTTGTTTTAAAAGTTCATCTATACTGTTCCATGTAACTCCAGGCTTCTTTCATTGCTGTATAATAAACTTCATTGTATGACCATACCGAAGTTATTGAATCCATTTATTATTGGATAGTAGGTTATTTCCAGTTTTGAACAGTTACAGACAAGATTATGTTTCTGTATGTGCACATATGAACACGTTTTCTAGGGTGTTGTGGAATTTCTGGGTCATGGGCTGTGGCCATGGCAATATATATGCTGTAGCTCATGCTGGCCCATGAAGCCAAACATTAAATTTTCAGGAATTTTGTAATTAACACAGCTCTTATTAAAAACTAAATTATATAAACTTGCAATTAATTATATTTCTAAAAAAGACTCATCACTTCCTAGTTTTTACACCATGGAAATCAGCAAACACTATAAATTAGGGCTTTGCTTCCAGAGAGCTGGCTGTTGAACATTTCACAGCTCTCACTGGATGGGTGTCCTTAAATTTATCAGATAATTCCAAATTATTTTCAAAGCTGTTGTACCAATTTACATTCCCACCAGCAATTTCAGAGTCCCTGTACATCTCTGCCAACACTTTAAATATATTCTGGTGGGCATGTAGCAGTATCTAATTGTGGTTTTAATTTGTATTTCGCGTCAGCACTTGTCTTGCTTATTGGCTATTTGGATATTCTCTTTCTGTGAAGTGCTTCTTCAAGTCTTCTGCTCATTTTTCTCTTATGTTGACTGTCTTTTTCTTCCTGTTTTCTAGGAGATTCTTTCTCTGACAAACGATGTGAACCCCGTTGATCACGTGTATCTCTTTTTCCTACTACTTTTTTGGTTGTAAAACAGGAACAGAAAATCCACATAAAATATAGCTTAATAAATTATAAAACAAATACCCTTGCAATCATTTCCCAGGTCTAGAAATAGACCTTTGTCATCTGTTTAGGCAGCACTTTTGTGCCCTGTGCAATCACAGCTCTTCGTCGCTTTTCTTTATAGTTTTAACCCCAAAATGTGCATCCTTTTATGCAGTAATTTAGCTTGCTCCTGAAAAATAAATGTCTTTGAAATCTTTTAAACTACAGGTTTCCACCACCTCCCTTTTTCATTTTGCAATTTGAAGAAATTGAATCATTTGTCCTCTAACGCAGCGGTCTAACCTTTTTGGCACCAGGGACCGGTTTCGTGGAGGACGATTTTTCCACGGACCGGGGGTGGGGGAT
Source organism: Delphinapterus leucas (assembly GCF_059928025.1). Classification (NCBI taxonomy): domain Eukaryota; kingdom Metazoa; phylum Chordata; class Mammalia; order Artiodactyla; family Monodontidae; genus Delphinapterus; species Delphinapterus leucas. The sequence continues at coordinate 58,025,510 of NC_143138.1, forward strand.
GGTTTTGGGATGGTTCAAGCTCATTACATTTATTGTGCACTTTATTTCTATTATGATTACATTGTAAGATATAATGAAATAATTCTACAACTCACCATAATGCTGACCGGAGGTGGAGCGCAGGCAGTAATGCAAGCGATGGGGAGTGCTTGTAAAGACAGATGAAGTTTTGCTCTCCCAGCGCTCACCTCCTGCTGTGTGGCCCGGTTCCTAACAGGGCACGGAAGGCTACCGATCTGTGGCCTGCGGGTTGGGGACCCCTGCTCTAAAGTTTCCCATAGATTGGATTTTGCTGATGGCATCTCTATAGTGTAATTTGTCACTGTCTTCTGTTCTCTGAATTTTGAGATGGTCCAATTCAGGTTCTTTTTTTTTTCAAGATAATTTCATAGGCGGCAATGTCTTTTTGCATTGGGAGGCACATAATGTCTGCTCACCTCTTCTCCTGTGGTATTATTAGCCTTTGATGCTGCATGCATTAGTTCATTGGGGAGTGCAGAGTGATGATCTTCTAAATCTATTATTCTTTTATGTACTAGCTGGATAGCTACTTCCATACAGAGAAACTTCCCCTCATCAACTAGTTGGTTACCTAGTGGTTCCGTCTATATAGAAAAAACAGGGAAATTATTTGGTTCAATTTACTACTTTTTAAAAAGAGTTTGTTCTCTATCATGCTCCAGAGGTGACTTCTTTCCTTTTAGTAACATTTCATAATGGATTTACTGATCACTTAACATATTTGAATATTTCTGTTTATTACCATTATATCTTTTTATTACCGTGTAAATTCTCTCACCTATGGCCTGTGCCTCGTCAAGTCCTTAGAAACACAATCTTGTTAATCTTTGATAGCTTCCTTAACTTTCTGACATGGCAAGATGTTCCAGACTCATCTAGTACATTTTCTATCTTGCCCCTGGAATCATCCATTTCTCCAAGAAGCCCTGGTTTCTTTTAACAGAAAATAGTGTTTCAAGGCCATAGTCTGGGTGCTAGGGGTGCTCATTGCTAACAGGTTGGCCATGATTTCTAGACCTCTTCAGCAGAGTTAGGAAGCTAAATGAAAATACCCTGAGTTCATGCTAATACTTTTATTTCAAATTCATGAGTGCGGGATTTTTACTTAACTTCTTTCATCTTATCTCTGTAGTTTCCTTTCTTCCATATAGAGAATCCTGGTTCTCAAGGATACAGAAGATGATAGATTGGAATACCCGTAATTACACATTTGCTCTCCTACATCACACGCACTGTGCTCTCAGAGCTACAAAACCAATGCCGCTACCACCACCGAAGTGAATGCTGAAGACAGCTAACTTTTCCATGTACTTTCTCCATTCTCTCTGCTTTTAATGGTTTGCTCTATCTATATTGCCAGAGCAAATAGATATTACATCTTGTATTCTCTCCCTTATAATCCTGATTCCCTATAAGCAGGAGGTTACCCCGGAATGTTTAGGCTAAAACTGACACTTGAGCATTTCCTATATACAAGAACTCTACATATTAAAAAGAGCAGATTTCAAAGAAAAGGGAGGCACACTTGACCAAGGTCATATATTATACAGACATATTTTCATCTTTGTGAACATGTACACTCTTCCCTCCCTTTAACTGACATCTTGGGTTATGCTAATTGCATAATTAGAATGCTAATTGCATAATTAGAATGCTAATTGCATTCTAACAATCTCACTAGATGGTGTGTTAGCATAAAGAATGTGAAAATAAGATAACGGTCATGGCTGTTTCCAGGTTCTTTTTTTTTTTTTTTTTTGCGGTATGCGGGCCTTTCACTGTTGTGGCCTCTCCCGTTGTGGAGCACAGGTTCCGGATGCGCGGGCCCAGTGGCCATGGCTCACGGGCGGCATGTGGGATCTTCCCAGACCTGGGCACGAACCGTGTCCCCTGCACCGGCAGGCCGACTCTCAACCACTGCGCCACCAGGGAAGCCCCTTCCAGGTTCTTAAGCAGACAAATAACAGACATACAGAAAACTTCTAGAGTTTGGAGGATTACAAAAGGAAGGGCAATTCTTAGAGGAAGTGCACAAAGTTTTGTTTTCAAAGTTTGTATCGCTTTTGAAAAAAAAAAACCACATGCCTTTTGTTAAGCATTCTAACAATATAGAAATATATTTTCAGAAAATTATTCAAACTCACATCACGCAGAGGGACTCCTAAAGTTGGAATTCCATATTGTCAATTAAAACTTCAGTTCTGATTATGTTACTTTTCATCATAACTTCCACCAGAACTTCCAACATTCTCAAAGTCACTTCAGATAAAGAAAAGAAACAAACAAGCTATACTTGGAATCATGAAAATGCAACTCAGATGTCTTGATAAATATAGTAATATGTTCCCTAAGTGGAAGCTGTCGGGAAATTACTGGTGTACTATAAGTTGTACAATGTGGTCATCAAATGCCAGCTCTACCTGTAGAAAAGCAGAGCAGCAATTTCCCTGCCCCAATGTACTTGGTAATGCAGGTGTAAGTGACAGGAAAACAGATAATCAGGTTCAGGAAATGAAATCAATTCATCATGCAAACCCCCCCTATTTATCTAAGTTGTATTGGTGCTGACATTTGTACTTCACTCCTATCATTATCCCATCAGACAAAGCAAACAGCAGCTCAGCCATTCTCATTTGTATACATTTTCTAGAGCCTTTGGTACCTGCTTTGACTTTCTCAAAAATCATTTACCTAAAAGGTCAGCACTTCCAGTTGGAAGTTAATAGCAAACTTCTGACTTTACGCAGATACAACGCCAGCTTTCATCTGGTGTATTCACAACAGGGAGCACACAGTTTACCTCAGAGAGCTAGGTCTTTGTTGAAACTGAAATCCTTCGCTCTTCATGAAATCAGTGGCTTCAGGCAATGTAACCATCTTTGCATATACACTAAAATTTAGGAAGACACCTCTATTCGCCTGCAGTTCTACCTAAGTCACTACTGAAACTACTGCCCTTTCCTATGCACAGTATTTCTGCCAGTGACAAACATCCTTGACCAAAGACATCAGCCTCACCTGGGGACTTGCTAGAATGCAAGTCCTTCTGAGTCAGAAACGCTAGGCTGAGGCCCTGCAATGTGTGTTTTAACAAGCCCTGAGGGGGATTCTCATGCACATTCACGTTTGAGAACTGCCATCTAAGATCTGGGTGAGAAGTCACTTCCTGCATGCCTTGTGAGACTAAATGAGGCAAGATTCTGCAGGATGCTTGGCTTAAATATGCTCCAGAAGCGTTTGTTCCCCTGAGTAGAATCCAGACTTTTAAAAATCTACTGCCCTGTCACTGTGATAAGCCACATTCACACTTTATGGGTCTGTGGTTTTTCCCTGATACTGGCTTGGCCCCCAGTCACTGCTTACCTGCCCTATGATTCACGTTGAAGTCAGCTGGAGCCACTACAGAAAGCTACAAACCAACCCTAAATAATTTAGCAGTTGCTCCCCTTTACGTGGCTTACCCACACAGGTAGCAGACCCCTTCTAAGCAGCGTGACCTGGTTTGCCCCCCCCACCCAGTCATATCCCCCAGTGATTCTCTCTATCTGTTGCAAGTTGCCCCCCAAACCTCCACCTGCCCCAGCATAACATGTCCAAGCCTTTGGTTTCAAGTGAGGCAAGGAGCCTTCTAAGTTTGGGGGGATACTTGGCCCCCTCAATTACTGCCAGAGGGGCCAGTGCAACAGGAAAACGGGGCACCTGGCCTTAATGCTCTTCAAGCCGCATCCAATGAGCTACATTAGGTACTGTCCATGAGCTCGCCAGCTGTGCCGTCTTCCTGACCCATTTTTCTTCTGGGTCCCTTCAAGTGGGAAGCAGAGCCAACAGGAAAGCAACTCCAAAGGGCTGTGGTAAAAGGCATCCTTCCTGCCTCCTGCAACTCCCAAGCGGCTATCCAGTTACTTTTATTGCCCGCTTGATCTTCCCAATGAGAGAATGGCAGGAATTTTGGGAGAGGCAGAGACAGGCAGCTGGGAAGTTGGGACATGAACACACCAAGCTTTAAGCACATGCTCCTGTAAGTAAACATCAGCTTCTACATCCCAGCCCCCCAGCCTATCCCTGCTCTTTGTTCTTTCCTTGGAGCTCTGCCTCTCCTAGTCACCTAGTTCTTTATTCGGACCTCCAAAGCAGTGAGGAGTTCAAACTAGAATAACGTTGAGATGCTCAATTTTTTGTATCTCCCCTTCATCTTAGCCTGAGAGGTGTCTCTCCCTTCTTGACAGATTTTGCTGCCTAGACTGCTCGGCTCAGTTAGGGTTCACAGGGAACAGCTGGCTCAAAGGAGGAGTCTTAGTTTACAGTCTCCACCTGTCAATCTGCCTACCCTCCCCATCAACCCACCCCCAGGTCCCGAACTGCTAGATTTCTTAGTTAACCTCCAATTCAGCATTAGTTCAGACAGTTGGATATTTCAGACAGCCCATTGTTTCTTTCTTCATGGAAATTGCCAAACCAGGATAGACATCTCCTAAGAATCACTTTTTCCCTCTCAGAAAAAGGAAATAAAGAGTTCTGGCCTCTGGTTCCTTCTGAGCAGGATTTTGTGAAGGAAAAATTTGGGGAAGAAATCTAGTTTTCAATATTGGATGCTATGATTTTTATAAGTGTGGCAAGTCTTGCCTCCAAAAATTTGATGAGGCTCTAAAATCCCCATAACTCCCTCCTTACCTCATTCTGTATCACTTTAGATAACGGCCACTTCACTATCGAACTGAGAATGTTACACAAAGGCAGTACACACAGAAGGGGGTAAATGGGACCCTTTAGTTACGCATCTACACCCATCACTGTCCAGGTGCCCCTTTGAGAGAAATTTGAGACCCTTAAGTCAAAAGGACGAGTCAGCATACATAGAACAAGAACACACCATCAATGGCAGATTAAGGCAGAAGGTAGACCAGAAAAGTAATTCCCCTGAGTGCATAGAATGCTAGAGATGTTTGAAAGGCAAGTCCTGACACCAGTGTTAGCTCTACATTCAAGACAACTTGACATAGAAATAGCAAGTTCTTAAGCACAGTACTACTATATTGCCAATACCTAGCTCAAAATTGGGTTTGTTTTTAGTCACAAGTTTTTGACCATTTTCTAGGCTTCTTGATAGACATCCTCTTGGTTACTGACTACACTGTGAGGAATAAGAGGAGTCTCAAAATACCTCACAAAGAGCAAAGTACATTAAAAAAAAAAAAAGGCTATTTATACCACAGTGTCCCAAGCAAGCAGTTGGGCGTTGTGAGCCTCGATGGAAATGACTAAGAATTAAGGAGGAAAGGGGCTCTGGAATCAACCCCCTCAAAGAGCCTTGAGCCTTGTCTATAAGCTAGAATCGCTATAGAGCTGCTAATTTCACCTCATACCCCACATCCAAAGCCCTTCGTAAGGCTGCAGCCCCTTTCCTGTGCAGGCACTAAAAGTCTCTACCTTTCTGGACTCAAGCTTTGTGCTCTCTCCCCAGGCCTGACCTCACTCCTTGAATCTGTTCCAAGAACTTGTCTTCTTGGCATCCCCACCAACCTACGCCTGAGGACCCCAAGACTGGTAGGCTCTGGCTCAGCCTACCTCTTATAACCACCTTCCTGCTGGTTAGCAGAGTCAGCTCAGCCGAGTGTGTGGCCACATGGAGCCTGTTCATAATCTGGTGCAGGGTGAATTCTGAGCTTAACTTTCTTCCCCCTTCTCCTTCCTTCAGTGTTGAGACTCATAAAATTGAATTATGTTCCATAGTTTAATACTGAATTTCTCATAAAGGTAGAAGGACTGATTTTCACTTGTTACAAACAATTTCATGTAAACACCTAAAAACAAATCTTACCAAATAGTTTAGAATACAAAGGAGAATCAAATCTGTATTTTTTTAAAAAGTGTTAAAATTATGCTTTTAATTGTGAACTATAGCATTCCTAGATAAAATGAATATTTTAATCCATAATTGTAAAGCACATACCCGTGTGACCACCACTAGGGGCCAAAAATAAAGGGAACATTTCCCTATTATGAGAAGCTTCCCCCACTCCCATTCTTTCTTGCCTCTTGTGATAACCATTTCTTTTTTCCTTTACTCCCCATGCATCTGTTCCTAAATGACCTAGTAAAGTTTTGTCTCTTTTTGAACTTTATTTAAATAGGCCATACTGAGCCATTTTCAGCTTGCCAGTCTAACCACTGGCCACCCTGCTACCATGTTCACACCAGCCTCAGTGTTTACAGACTTCATATGACCTTCCTTCTGTGATTTCACTTTTCTTTTTCTTATTCTTATTTTTCAACCTACCTGAATATCCTTCCTACTTCTGCCTATGTTATTTTAGCTCAGTATTACAAGTTCTGCTCAAATGCCAGCCCTTCTTGAAGACATCTCCCACTGGGAATTTTCTGATCTTCCAAATCTCTCGTGGACGTACCTACTTCACTCGTCTTGTATTCCATTGGTTGCTTGGATGTTGGTCTCTTTCTCCCTCTACTACAGTTTACTTGTAGGTGTCTTTTCATTCATTTTAGTAACTACTGCATGGTCTAGCCTGTCATTGGCTTTAGAAGCATCCAATCAATACTGGTTAAATAAATGAAGTTAGTCATAAAGAGATTTTAAAAGTCTCTATTTTAATGAAGACGGAAATTACAATATAAAATTCTATTCCTGATGGTGAGTGGGTCTGCACAGAGCCTGAACCCCTTGTTTGGCTTCTCTTGCCTCCACGGTCACAGATTGTCCCAAAGTCTGAGAGGAGGGTGGCGCAGCCCCCAACCCCACCCAAAGCCTCACTGCCACTGCGCTTGGGACAGACCCTGGTGGCCGAAATCCTGTCTGCCCTCTGGGCCGCGTGCCAGGTGTTGCTGTCTCTAAGCTGAACCTGGTCCCCTGTTTTGAGCAAAGAGCCCTGGGATGTGAAGAAAAAGAGACAACAGTCATACACCCAGCCGTGTGGCTGACAGGGGTCCTGGTGCTCCAGTCGGGTGTCAGGCCTGAGCCTCTGAGGTGGGAGAGCTGAGTTCAGGACATGGGTCCACCAGAGACCTCCTGGCTCCACGTAATATCAATCGGTGAAATCTCTCTCAGAGATCTCCGTCTCAATGCTAAGACCCAGCTCCACTCAATGACCAGCAAGATACAGTGCTGGACACCCTATGCCAAACAACTAGCAAGACAGGAACACAACCCCACCCACTAGCAAAGAGGCTGTCTAAAATCATAATAAGTTCATAGACACCCCAAAACACACCACTGGATGCAGTCATGCCCACCAGAAAGACAAGATCCAGCCTCATCCACCAGAGCACAGGCACCAGTCCCCTCTACCAGAAAGCCTACACAACCCACTGAACCAAACTTACCCACTGGGGGCAGACACCAAAAACAATGGGAACTACGAACCTGCAGGCTGCGAAAAGGAGACGCCAAACACAGTAAATTAAGCAAAATGAGAAGACAGAGAAATACACAGCAGATGAAGGATCAAGGTAAAAACACACCAGACCAAACAAATGAAGAGGAAATAGGCAGTCTACCTGAAAAAGAATTCAGAGTAATGATAGTAAGGATGATCCAAAATCTTGGAAATAGAATGGAGAAAATACAAGAAACGTTTAACAAGGACCTAGAAGAGCTAAAGAGCAAACAAATGATGAACAGCACAATAAATGAAATTTAAAATTCTCTAGAAGGAATCAATAGCAGAATAACTGAGGCAGAAGAACAGATAAGTGACCTGGAAGATAAAATAGTGGAAATAACTACTGCAGAGCAGAATAAAGAAAAAAGAATGAAAAGAATTGAAGAGAGTCTCAAAGACCTCTAGGACAACATTAAACACAACAACATTCGAATTATAGGGGTCCCAGAAGAAGAAGAGAAAAAGAAAGGGACTGAGAGAGTATTTGAAGAGATTACAGTTGAAAACTTTCCTCGTATGGGAAAAGAAAGAGTCAATCAAGTCCAGGAAGTGCAGAGAGTCCCATACAGGATAAATCCAAGGAGAAACACGCCAAGACACATATTAATCAAACTATCAAAAATTAAAAACAAAGAAAATATATTAAAAGCAGCAAGAGAATAGCAACAAATAACATACAAAGGAATCCCCATAAGGTGAACAGCTGATCTTTCAGCAGAAACTCTGCAAGCCAGAAGGAAGTGGCAGGACACATATAAAGTGATGAAAGGGAAAAACCTACAACCAAGATTAGTCTACCCAGCAAGGATCTCATTCAGATTTGACGGAGAAATTAAAACCTTTACAGATAAGCAAAAGCTAAGAGAATTCAGCACTGCCAAACCAGCTCTACAACAAATGCTAAAGGAACTTCTCTAGGCAGGAAACACAAGAGAAGGAAAAGACTTACAATAACAAACCCAAAACAATTAAGAAAATGGTAATAGGAACATACATATAGATAACTACCTTAAATGTAAATGGATTAAATGTTCCAACCAAAAGACATAGACTGGCTGAATGGATACAAAAACAAGACCCGTACATATGCTGTCTACAAGAGACCCACTTCAGACATAGGGACACATACAGACTGAAAGTGAGGGGATGGAAAAAGATATTCCATGCAAATGGAAATCAGAAGAAAGCTGGAGTAGAAATTCTCATAGCAGACAAAATCGACTTTAAAGAATATTACAAGAGACAAAGAAGGACACTACATAATGGTCAAGGGAAAAATCCAAGAAGAAGATATAACAATTGTAAATATTTATGCACCCAACATAGGAGCACCTCAATACATAAGGCAAATGCTAACAGACATAAAAGGGGAAATCGACAGTAACACAGTCATAGTAGGGGACTTTAACACCCAACTTTCACCAATGGACAGATATTCCAAAATGAAAATAAATGAGGAAACACAAGCTTTAGATAATACATTAAATAAGATGGACTTAATTGATATTTGTAGGACATTCCATCCAAAGAAAGCAGATTACACTTTCTTCTCAAGTGCTCATGGAACACTCTCTAGGATAGATCATATCTTGGGTCAGAAATCAAGCCTTGGTAAATTTAAGAAAATTGGAATCATATCAAGTATCTTTTCTGACCACAACGCTATGAGACTAGATATCAATTATAGGAAAAAATCTGTAAAAAATACAAACACATGGAGGCTAAACAATACACTACTAAATAACCAAGAGATCACTGGAGAAATCAAAGAGGAAATCAAAAATTACCTAGAAACAAATGACAATGAAAACACGACAACCCAAAAGCTATGGGATGCAGCAAAAGCAGTTCTAAGAGGGAAGTTTATAGCAATACAATCCTACCTCAAGAAACAAGAAACATCTCAAATAAACAACCTAACCTTACACCTAAAGCAATTAGAGCAAGAAGAACAAAAAACCCCCAAAGTCAGCAGAAGGAAAGAAATCATAAAGATCAGATCAGAAATAAATGATAAAGAAATGAAGGAAATGATAGCAAAGATCAATAAAACTAAAACCTGGTTATTTGAGAAGATAAACAAAATTGGTAAACCATTAGACAGACTCATCAAGAAAAAAAGGGAGAAGACTCAAGTCAATAGAGTTAGAAACCAAAAAGGAGAAGTAACAACCGACACTGCAGAAATATGAAGGATCATGAAAAACCTAGAGACACGATGGGAATAAAGATGCTGACCTACTAAAGGATGGACTTGAGGACACAGGGAGGGGGAAGGGTAAGCTGAGACAAAGTGAGAGAGTGGCAGGGACATATATATGCTACAAAATGTAAAACTGATAGCTAGTGGGAAGCAGCTGCATAGCACAGGGAGATCAGCTCGGTACTTTGAGAGCACCTAGAGGGGTGGGATAGGGAGGGTGGGAGGGAGGGAGACACAAGAGGGAAGAGATATGGGGATATATTCTTTTTTTTTGTATGTATAGCTGATTCACTTTGTTATAAAGCAGAAACTAACACACCATTGTAAAGCAATTATACTCCAATAAAGATGTTAAAAAAAAAGAAATATGAAGGATCATGAGTGATTACTACAAGCAACTATATGCCAATAAATTGGACAACCTGGAAGAAATGGACAAATTCTTAGAAAAGCACAACCTTCTGAGACTGAACCAGGAAGAAACAGAAAATATAAACAGACCAATCGCAAGCACTGAAATTGAAACTGTGATTAAAAATCTTCCAACAAACAAAAGCCCAGGACCAGATGGTTTCACAGGCAAATTCTATCAAATATTTAGAGAAGAGCTAACACCTATCCTTCTCAAACTCTTCCAAAGTATAGTAGAGGGAGGAACACTCCCAAACACATTCTACGAGGCCACCATCACCCTGAAACCAAAACCAGACAAAGATGCCACAAAAAAAGAAAACTACAGGCCAATATCACTGATGAACATAGATGCAAAAATCCTCAACCAAATATTAGCAAACAGAATCCAACAGCACATTAAAAGGATCATACACCATGATCAAGTGGGGTTTATCCCAGGAATGCAAGGATTCTTCAGTATAAGCAAATCAATTCATGTGATAAACCATATTAACAAATTGAAGGAGAAAAACAATATGATCATCTCAATAGATGCAGAAAAAGCTCTCAACAAAATTCAACACCCATTTATGATAAAAACCCTCCAGAAAGTAGGCATAGAGGGAACTTACCACAACATAATAAAGGCCATATATGACAAACCAACAGCCAACATCGTCCTCAGTGGTGAAAAACTGAAACCATTTCCACTAAGATCAGGAACAAGACAAGGTTGCCCACTCTCACAGCTGTTTGTTTTTGTTTTTTTTTTTTTGCAGTACGCGGGCCTCTCACTGTTGTGGCCTCTCCCGTTGCAGAGCACAGGCTCCGGACGCGCAGGCCCAGCAGCTATGGCTCACGGGCCTAGCCACTCCACGGCATGTGGGATCTTCCCGGACCGGGGCACGAACCCGTGTCCTCTGCATCGGCAGGCGGACTCTCAACCACTGCGCCACCAGGGAAGCCCTCTCACCACTATTATTCAACATAATTTTGGAAGTTTTAGCCACAGCAATCAGAGAAGAAAAAGAAATAAAGGAATCCAAATTGGAAAAGAAGAAGTAAAACTGTCACTGTCTGCACATGACATGATACTATACATAGAGAACCCTAAAGATGCCAAGGAAAACTATTAGAGCTAATCAATGAATTTGGTAAAGTAGCAGGATACAAAATTAATGCACAGAAATCTCTTGCATTCCTATACACTAATGATGAAAAATCTGAAAGAGAAATTAAGGAAACACTCCTATTTACCATTGCAACAATAAGAATAAAATACCTAAGAATAAAGCTACCTATGGAGACAAAAGACCTGTATGCAGAAAACTATAAGACACTGATGAAAGAAATTCAAGATGATACAAACAGATGGAGAGATATACCATGTTCTTGGATTGGAAGAATCAACATTGTGAAAATGACTATACTACCCAAAGCAATCTACAGATTCAGTGGAATCCCTATCAAACTACCAATGGCATTTTTCACAGAACTAGAACAAAAAAGTTCACAATTTGTATGGAAAGACAAAAGATCCCAAATAGCCAAAGCAATCTTGAGAAAGAAAAATGGAGCTGGAGGAATCAGGCTCCAGGACTTCAGGCTATACTACAAAGCTACAGTAATCAAGACAGTACGGTACTGGCACAAAGGCAGAAAGATAGATCAATGGAACAGGATAGAAAGCCCAGAGATAAACCGACACACATATGGTCACCTTATCTTTGATAAAGGAGGCAAGAATATACAATGGAGAAAAGACAGCCTCTTCAATAAATGGTGCTGGGAAAACTGGACAGCTACATGTAAAAGAATGAAATTAGAACACTCCCTAACACCATACACAAAAATAAACTCAAAATGGATTAAAGACCTACATGTAAGGCCAGACACTATAAACCTCTTAGAGGAAAACATAGGCAGAACACTCCATGACGTAAATCACAGCAAGATCCTTTTTGACTCACCTCCTAGAGAAATGGAAATAAAAACAAAAATAAACAAATAGGACCTAATGAAACTTAAAAGCTTTTGCAAAGCAAAGGAAACCATAAACCAGACAAAAAGACAACCCTCAGAATGGGAGAAAATACTTGCAAACAAAGCAACTGACAAAGGATTAATCTCCAAAATATACAAGTGGCTCATGCAGCTTAATATCAAAAAATCAAACAACCCAATCCAAAAGTGGGCAGAAAGTCTAAATAGACATTTCTCCAAAGAAGATACAGATTGCCCACAAACACATGAAAGGATGCTCAACATCATTAATCATTAGAGAAAAGCAAATCAAAACTACAATGAGGTATCACTTCACACCGGTCAGAATGGCCATCATCAAAAAATCTACAGACGATAAATGCTGGAGAGGGTGTGGGGAAAAGGGTACCCTCCTGTACTGTTGGTGGGAATCTAAATTGATAACAGCCACTATGGAGAACAGTATAGAGGTTCTTTAAAAAACTAAAAATAGAACTACCACATAACCCATCAATCCCACTACTGGGCATATACCCTGAGAAAACCATAACTCAAAAAGAGTCATGTACCACAATGTTCATTGCAGCTCTATTTACAATAGCCAGGACATGGAAGCAACTAAATGTTCATTGACAGATGAATGGATAAAGAAGATGTGGCACATTTATACAATGGAATATTACTCAGCCATAAAAAGAAACAAAATTGAGTTATTTGTAGTGAGGTGGATGGACCTAGAGACTGTCATACAGAGTGATGTAAGTCAGAAAGAGAGAAACAAATACCATATGCTAACACGTATATATGGAATCTAAAAAAAAAAAAAGTTTCTGAAGAACCTAGGGGCAGGACAGGGATAAAGACACAGACATAAAGAATGGACTTGAGGACACAGGGAGGGGGAAGGGTAAGCTGGGATGAAGTGAGAGAGTGGCATGGACATATAGACACTATCAAATGTAAAACAGATAGCTAGTGGGAAGCAGCCGCATAGCACAGGGAGATCAACTTGGTGCTTTGTGACCACCTAAAGGGGTGGGTTAGGGAGGGTGGGAGAGGGATGCAAGAGGGAGGGAATATGGGGATATATGTATATGTATAGCTGATTCACTTTGTTATAAAGTAGAAACTAACACACCATTGTAAAGCAATTATACTCCAATAAAGATGTTAAAAATAAATAAATAAATAAAATTCTATTCCTACTGTTATGGTTAATGTTTTAATTTTTTACCTTGTGATCAGCAAAAAAGGGCATATTCTGATTTGTACTTCATTGAATATTACTGAGGTTCAACAATATTTCATGTATTTATTACTGTTGTTTCTTCTGTGAATTTGTATTCCTGTCCTTTGACAAGTTGGGGGGTTTTATTATTTTTCTCTATGGATTTATAGATTCTCTGTATTATGGATATTACTACCTTACTGGCTGTGTATGTTACTGGTATTTTGTCCCATCAGTAGCTTATCTTTTAATTCTGTCTGCAATATTTTTTGTTAAACTTGTTTAACAAATGTTTTACATTTGGATTTTTATGCTTCAATCTGTCAGTGTTTTCCTTTCCACACTTGGTTTTAATAAGAACCTCTGTTCTGTGAGAAGAGAAATATGAAGGAGGCCCCCTTCCTGAGAGATAGCTATTTTATGGCTAATAAAGATTCTTAAGTAGGGTGGTGATGAATCTTTCCTTATATTTAAATTTGGGGGTCCAAATTTTCATATGTATGCTACAGACACATAATAGTATGTCAAGATTATTGTTTTTTTAATGTTTCCATACATTTTTCTTCATCACTGGCTGACATTAGCATTCATCACTTGGTTTTGTGATTCACTGAATGTTGTAGGTGGTTCAATAATTTCTGTGTGAATCAGTAAGAAATTCTTCAGAGATAACCCCTTGAGGGTGCATATTCTGTCAAATTCCCTCTGATCCTTCAACTGCTAATCTAACCGAAACTAAGCAGTAATAACAAGAGAATATTGCCTATTTTTAGGATCTAAAGTCCAGGATTCATGAACATACTCTGGTAGGACTGGAGTCCAACACTGGCTTGGGCTTTACTGTGGACTGCTGTCTTTTTTCTTTTTTTAATAGTCAGAAGTCATTATTCCCAGGACATGTCAGAATAATATAACGAAGATTTTAAGGGATAACCTTGCTTTCAAGTATACTCTTTCAGCTCTCTCCCTAGTGGCACACCAGGTCAGGACCAGCCCATAGTACTTGCTAACCCTTACCCTATGGCCTTGCATCTGAGGGTTCATCTTAATCACAGTGTGATCAGGGCCTTGGAAAGTGCAAGTGGGGAAAATGACAGTCATTGAGCAATTCTTAAAGTGTGATGAATTGTTTTGTCATCAACTGTAGCCCTCCCTACACATTGCTAACAAACTCATTGCCCTGTTGTGGAGGGCACAGATTGTATTTGCTGTCCTTTGAGTGTATGGGTCATTTGTGTGCTCCTGAAATCTGAATTTGCATGAAAAAATAATCACCTAGAATGGTTTCTATTAGTCGTTTTCCTTTGTGCTTAACTTGATTAAATGTTTAACCTGATGTAAATTCTGAGCTTTAAACTCAGGATGGATACCCTGAGATGATTCTCTGGTAGTGAGGTCTACCTTACCTTAGCCTGAGAGGGTAGACCTAGTTTGTACCTGATTATCAATGGAGATCTTTTTTTTTACTTTAGCAGCAACCCAAAAGAGTAAGGAAGACTGATCATAAGACCATCAGTAATATTTTCACATTTTGAACCTAATAATAGCAAACACACAGTGCTTACTATGTATCAGGCTCTGTACTAAGTCTTTACATGTAATAACTCAATCTTCACAACAACCTTATAAGGTTGGTCCTTCTATTATCGCCATTTAGCAGATGGTAAGACTGAGGCTCAGAGAGATTATAGGGAAATGAGAGAACCAGGTTTAAAATCCAGATGATCAGCTCCAGAATCAGGTTCTAAACCACTAAATGCTGCTTAATTTATTTATTTAGAAAAATTGGAGACAGGATAAGAAGAACCCCATAAATTTGTGGTCAATACATTAGAACAGATCTCTCCAAAATTTGTTCAAAGTGGAATCTGGAATGTAAAATGAAAGAGCAAACACGATAATAAGAGCAAAGTAGGAACTAGATGTTTTTCTAAAGTTCTTAGTATATATTAATTCATTTAGTACTAACAACTTTATGAAAAGGGTACTACCATTCTGCCCACTTTACTAATGGGTAAACTGAGGCTCAGGGAAGTAAAATAGTTAGCCTGATGAGACACAGCTTAAAGTGTTTTACTATCAACTCCTTAATTATTTCTAGCTCTCAAATAATTTGTTCTCTATAAAACTTCAAGGTTTTTTTCACATGCGTCATCTCATTTTATTCTCAAAATAATAGTGTACCAAACCGTTCCATAAGTCAGCGTTCACTTTCCTTTAGCAATTAAGGTGTGTTTTCTATGTTAAGCCATTAGGAGAGAAGGAAGAGTTCTTTAACGCTCAAGGTAAAACTCCCAGTCTTTTTGGTTGAAATGGAATCAGGGCGATCAGTTGTTAGCAAGAATTACAGTCCAGGGTTGCAGGGCGTGGGAGGAGACAAATGGAGTCCCCAGATGATCAGTACAGACTCCGGAAGTAAATAGAAATATTTCAAACCCAACAAAGGAGGAAGGCTGGGGTTTCACATCAGTTCTGCTCTTGGCTTTGGCCTTGTTTTGTGGGCCATGCATTTCAAGAGAATTGTTTAGGAGATTTAGGTGAGTTGAGCGTTTGAAATGTTGAAGAACGAGTGGAAATGAAGAATCACCACTGTTTGATTGTTGACACAAAGAAGGGTCAAAGGCACAGGTCAGCTCTACTCCCCCAGGCTAGAAAGCACACAGTCTGAGATGGAGTTCCCCTCAGGCAGGATTGCTACACACTGCTAAGTACATTGTTGAGTGTACAACCTAACCAACAATACACAGTGGTCCTACTTTTAGGAAATGCACTTGGGAGAATTTCTTATTGTGTAGACCTAATTGTAAACAAATCCAACAAAAAAGATTTTCAAAATATAGAACAACTTGTTCCATTAGACCTTGTCAGTTTTATTCCAATGGGTTTTCTAAAAAATGAAATGACAACTTTACTGAGATATAATTCATATACCATACAATTAACCCATTAAAAATGTACAATTAAATGTTTTATTAAATATATTCAGAGTTGTGCAACCATCACCACGATTGATTTTAGAACATTTCATCATGCACAAAAGAAACTCCATGCTCATTAGCAGTTATTCCTCATTTCCTCCCAACCACCCCAGCCCTTGGCAACCAACCACGAATCCACTGTCTGTCTCTATGCATATGCCTATTTTGGACATTTCATAACAATGGAATCATACAATATGTGATCTTTTGTGTCTGGCTTCTTTCATTTAGCATGTCTTCAAGATTCATCCATGTCATACACTATATTAGTACTTTTGTCCTTTTTATTGCTGAATAATATTCCATTGCATGACTATACCACATTTTGTTTATTCATTTATTTGTTGATGGACATGTGCATTGGATCCACTTTTTGGCTACGATGTATGATGCTGCTTTGAAGGTTTGTGCACAAGTATTTTGTGTAGACATATGTTTTCATTTCTCTGGGGTATATATCTAGGAGTGGGGTTGATGCATTGTATGGTAGCCTTATATTTAACCTTTTGAGGAACTGCCAGACTGTTTTACCATTTTGCATTCCCACCAGCAGTGTATGAGGGCTTTTTTTTTTTTTTTTTTTTTTGCGGTACACGGGCCTCTCACTGTTGTGGCCTCTCCCGTTGCGGAGCACAGGCCCCGTACGTGCAGGCACGGCTCACGGGCCCAGCCGCTCCGCGACATGTGGGATATTCCTGGACCGGGGCACGAACCCGTGTCCCCTGCATCGGCAGGCGGACTCTCAACCACTGCGCCACCAGGGAAGCCCTATCTGCCTTTTTGATTCTAATCATACTAGTGGGTGTGAAGTGATAATTCATTGTGGTTTTGATTTCATTTCCCTAGTGACTAATCACGTTGGACATCTTTTCATGTGAATATTGTCCGTTTGCATATCTTCTTTGGAGAAATGTCTATTCAGATACTTGGCCCATGTCTATTCAGATACTTTGACGGCTTCAGTGTAAACGAGAGCCTCTTCGATGTGGTATCTCTGTCTCTCTGTCTTTTTTTTTTTTTTGTAGTTAATCTGTATTTACTGTGTACCAGACTGTATAGAGAACATGATACTTGGTTCATTCTTTGCCTTATGTTCAGTCTTTCAGAAGAATCAAAACTACACTCTCTGGATTCTCCTCTATGCCTACAACTCCCCTCTTAGTCTCCTTCACCAACTTGTCTTCCTCCACCCCCTCCCTACATTCTCAGTTCCTTCTTCTATGCTGCACTCCAGTTGGAGACCATATTTCTTCCCACAGCCTGTCATCCCGTCAGCTACAATGATGAGCTCATCAATATCAAAGATCATGTACATTATCCTCTCAACTCACAATTCCAACTGACTGTCTGGCAGAACCTTCCATCTTTTGACAGCTAAAGGGATCTTCATTTACTATAATCAGACCCAGCCATCAAGGTCCAGCATTAATCCTCCCACGCAGGACTTACCCGACCTCGATGTGGTATCTCTTTGCAGTGCCCACCCTTGTGTGGCAGCTCTGACTTAGGGGAACCCAGCATTAAATCAGATCTATAAGTACTTGGGGTGCGCCTTCTAATGTGCAAGGCACTGCACTTGCCTCTAGGCATCAGGGGATGTGTGAAGGCGCAGTGATTAATTTTAACAACTAGTGATTGAGCACCTACTGCATGGAAGGCTCTTCCAGGACACGAAGAGGAGTAGCGCACAGTCCTTGTCCCCAACGAGCTCAGAATCCAGTGGGAGGTAGACAAATTGACACTTACAACCACTGTATAATTCAGCCATCTTTGTGGGCCACTGCCATTTCGATGATAAAGTCAGCCTCAGCTGCTTCCCAAGCTGCCCCAGATAAGCACATTATCTAAGCCTAAGTGGAGTTCCCTGGTGCTTTCGTCCAACAGCCGAATCCCTGCCCCGTGGCAAGGTTCTGGAGCCACCACTGTTCACAGCACAGACACAGGCTTGGAGTTAGTTGAGTGTATCCCGGACGAATCATGGAGTGAACAAGCTGTGTTACGGAGTTACAGGGAGTGCTCCTGGGAGTGTAAGGTCCAGCTGGGCTGTGCAGGACTTTGGCCCTGACCTAGGGGTTGCATGTTGCTGCTTCAGGCATGTGGGCCATGGAACCCTCACACTGTTATTAGCTGGGTGCTTGATACAAATATAGAGTCACAGGCTACCGAATCAGAACCTCATGGGCTAGGGCCCAGGAACTTGCACCTTAATAAGCTCCCTAGGTGTGGCCCATGAACGATGAGGTCTGAGAACCACCTACTTAACCCCTGCTTGCAAGTGCTGTTTGAGCAGTAGTTTCTCCCAATGGCACATTAGATTCTGGGGAATGACCCTGTAGTTCCTGAAAATTACAGCCACTCCAGGTTTTCTTAAGAACCCACCTAGCATATTCTTTGTAGTCAAAGAAATGTTGATTGCTGGGTAAAACAGTGCATTGTTGCTCACCTGAAACCTCCCTCCAGTTGTATGAGACAGCTGAGTGGAATTTTGGGTTCCCCCGCCCTTTCCGGTTTCCCTGAGCAGCAAATCCAGCCATAGGTTATAAGCTCCCTCTGGGAAGCAGCAGCGTCTGCCTTCACGGGTGGTGGGAGAATCCAGCCTGCGGCCTAGAGTCCTTTTTGAAACTTACCGTTGATGTGAGCTTTATGGCCTCTGGAAGGTAAGTCCAGGATGAACAAATGTGTTTGTAGAAAAAGCTGCGTCTCCAGGAGTGAAGAATAGCCTAGGTCAGCTCTGTGTCTCACTGTCTCTGTAGAGATGAATTCCACTGCGCTTTTAATCTGCTCTCTGGAGAATATGGCCTCCAGCCGCAGCAGCCTCATCCATCCAAACTTGCTCTGAAGGACCATGTGTTTTCATACAGTTACAAAGGGGAACAGCAGGGTCCTAAGCCAGTTACCAGCGGGGTCCTAAGCCTAAACAACCTTTTTTTGGGGTGTCCAAGGAGTCCCACCTTAGGAAGTCGTAATTTGCAATTGCCTCAGGGGAGTAATTTTTGATTTCAAGCTATTCTCTATTTTAGATTGAAGGCTTTTCTAAAATTACTAAGAGGTTGAATTGTAGCTTTGTTTTTAACTCCTAAGTAGGGGGAAAGCCCGCATCTAACATTAGGATATTCCCTAGAAGGGTGTAGGGCCTGGATATATATATATATATATATATATATATATATATATATATATATATTTTTTTTTTTTTTTTCGGTACGCGGGCCTCTCACTGTTGTGGCCTCTCCCATTGCGGAGCACAGGCTCCGGATGCGCAGGCTCAGCGGCCATGGCTCACAGGCCCAGCCGCTCTGCGCCATGTGGGATCTTCCCAGACCGGGGCACGAACCCATGTCCCGTGCATCGGTAGGCGGACTCTCAACCACTTCGCCACCAGGGAAGCCCCAGGGCCTGGGGTTATTTAAGCCGTGCCGCCTGCCCAGAATAATGGCGCTTTAAGGGAGGTTGTGTTATTGGTATATTTCATGGGTCCTTGAGGCTTTGGTTAGAAACCGAAGTTTGAAATTGAATTGTAATGATTAGAAAAAAGAAGTAAAATGCAGGACCATGTGGGGCTCCTGGGGACCTAGTTGCTCTACCCAAGGGACAGCCCAGTCTGCAGTGGTGACAACTGAATCACTATGGAAACAATACCCAGTTGCTTTAATTTTGGTCGTGGCTATGAAGACGCCAGATGGATGCTATTTTGGTTGATAGTAAATACCTGGGTTTCTGTTTTCAACTCAGTTCAGGTGTTGGGTCTTGATTCTATTTCCTGGCTGTAAAGTATCTGGAGGCAAGCCAGGATTGAGTCCCATCAAGTTTGAGCACTATTAAATAAAAGGTAGTATTTCCTTGGGCATCTGCCCTGGTTTGTTAGCCCTTGCTCCAGGTCACCTATTAGTCTGGAATACCTCTGTCCTTGGCCACCCAGCCTGGGTCATCAATGCAGCTGCCCAAGCACCAAGACCAGCACGACCCCGTGCCTTGTCGAAGCCTTGCCTCACAGCTGTATGTGCTCATCAAGACCTGTTTCTCATTCCCTTCCATGCAGGCCACTGCTGCTTTGAAGGAAAAGTTCAGTGAGGCTTTGAACCTGGAGATATTCTTGTCTTTCTTCCCCAGTATTGGGTTGGCTTTGGAGGCTGTACCCAAATTAGGAAAAAGTGGGTGGTAATGAAGCAGCCAGAGAACTTGGCTTTTCCCATGCCTGCTTGGGATACGGATTAAAAGTCTTTAACTCTTGAGTTGGATTTTTGATAAAAGGAATTCTTTATTCCTAGTTTTTAAGCTACAGTTAACTCCTTGCCTTCAAGATGGCCAAACGCATTGAGAGTAGGGAACAGGTCATACACTCCCATGACTCACACTGAATTAACTCAGTGCCTAGTGTGAAATAGCTACTCAAAGTGTTGATTAAAATGAGATGCAGGTTCTCTGGCATTTGAAAGTCTTCAGAAAACTTCAGGTATGCTTGTGAGAGGAACCTAATCGATGATTAAGGTCTACAGCAAACATGTAGACCATGCATGATCCTGATTGAAAGGAAGCTAAAAATAGGCCTAGGAGACCAGGTGCTTTGATATTGGAGAAGTTGAGCTGAAAGGGGCTTAGTGATGATCTAGTCTACCCTACCACTCTTATTCTTTCACAAAGTGACAGGAATACTGTTTTCCCCTTCCAGGCTCTACAATTGAAACCCAGTTGTCAGAATTTCCCATAACTAGTTAATGGTAGGGTAGTATTGGAGATCTGGCCTGGTACTGATCATACTGTCCATCCCATCTCATCCACTTTCCTATGGCAGAGAGAGATGCGTTGAGTTCACGAAACTGTTCAGCTTATCTACTTGACGCCTTCCTTCAAAAGGTTGCCAGCCTGGACTGTAGGAACATTTCTCTTTGGATTTTAGTTCCAATTCGTAGTGTGTGTGTGCTCTTAGGCTCTTTATCAGGTGCTTCATGTACAGATAGAGCTGGTAGGGGCCCAACTGGTCCGTTTATTTCTTCAAGTCGTTAGCCTCCCTTTCAGAGGTAGTCATTTCCTTTTGGCCACCCTCCAGCTGTGGCTCCGTCTAGCTCTCTCGTCTCCACCTGGCACAGGTTCAGAAAACCCTAGAAGACTCCTTCGTGATCCCAAAGGCTGTGTTGGTAGAGGAGCCCAGCTTGGTCTCCCTTCCATGTTGATTAAATTATCATTGCTTTTGGCAGAAAGCATCCGACCACATTCTTGGCATTGGTCCCCAAGAGCCAGTTGGCACACTTAAAGCTAGAGCTTTGAGTGCCACCTCTGTGGGGAGCTTCAATCTACCTCCATCACCTTTTAATTATAACCTTATGAATTATGCATCCGTGAAGATGGCAAACGCTATGTGTGAGATGTACGATTTTTCTCCATCAAATTTTCTGTAACAGAACTGCTAATGACAGGGTCACTGCCCTTCCTTTGACTATTGGTTTGATACCCTGGTATTTTTTTTCTAGATGTTTGCAGGCCATTCCGAATAGCAGGAGTCAGAAGACTGAGGCAGTTTGTGGAAGGGAGGTCCTTGTTTAGTACCTGTTCTCTGCCAGAACCGTGCTAGACTAGATACATCTTCTTTAATCGTTATAACTCTGCCTGAAATGTCTTCTCCCTTAAGGCTCATGGAGGTTTAAATCATCCTGAGTCTTTTCATTGCATCCCTCTGGGAACAGTGTTTTCTAAATGACTACATACACATATAGTCTACATGTAGTTATTGCATTTCTAACACTGGTTATGGGAAAGTTTTGGATTATTATCATAGCACATAAAATAGAAACTAAATCATTTATCTCCTTTCTCTTTACCCAAGAGGTACGTTGGCTGTTAGGGTCACTGGTTTTATAGTTGAGTTTACTAGAGACTAGTCCACTAACAGCTGGACTTGGAACCCTTTGCTGTAGCTTGTGTTGGTCTTGAAATGGAGTTTCAGGGTCTCTGTTTCACTAAAGTCAAGATTGTAAGTTGAGTGAACTTTGAATCTTCTCAACTGGTCAAAACTAGAATCCTCCATCTAGGCGGTTTGCTAGGATTTGTAGCAAACTGTTGAGTTAGTGATGCCATTCATTAGGCACTGGTTGGCTCCTATATTCAAGCACATACTGACATATATTTGGTAACAGAACTTGGAGCTTGAAATGAAGACCATCTTGGCCTTAGGGCTCCCATAGCCTGACAGGAGATGGATCTGCGCATAGCTTGACCAAGCACACCCAGAAGTGGTTTCATATTCACGTTTTCCCTTCCTTTGTTCTTTTTCTCCCCCTCTTTTTCCTCTTTTGCCAGTAGCATCCACACCATTTCTTTGGTACCCTGGTAAACACCCAGGGTAAAGCAACTGGCTGTGTGGAAGTACTCACATACTGGAGGAAACTGTCAGTGGGATCTGACAGCTGACGCCAGTACGCAGGAAGTCACATTTCTTCTTCCCATGCAGTGGATAGGCTGAGAGTCACAGCTAGCCAGCCATCTTGTCCCCTTGTCGGCGGTTTGCCTATGATTTCCTTAAATCTTATCAGATGTTTTAGAAAATGAAACTACACTTTTGGAGAATCCAAAAGATATTCGGGAGTCTATTGATGACTGAAGATTTACTTCAATGACATCAGATTGTTCCTATGTTAATGTCCTTAATGTTCTTAAAGCAAAATATGAATTGCTTCTTCAGCAAATAGGATGAGTGCAGGTATTTATTTCCTGCATTCGGACCACATAGGGCCTCAATTTCTCCAAAATATGGAGACGAATCTAAGGAGACACAGATTAGAATAGGCCTGTTTGTATCTGATCGCCTTTCTCTCTTCAATTCTACAATCCTAGGAGGAGAGCCGTGGGGTCATGGTGGGATGATGATCTCATTTTTCTAGATGAAAAATCATATTATCACTACCTTTAGTAAACAGTGGTGCTTATTCTTCTCAATTCTTGCTAAAGCCTTTCATTCAAGATATTGCTTAGTCATCTAGAGCAAAGTCTATAGGAGTTAAACTGGTAGCAAATGTGGGAAGGAGGCTTGCCTTAAGAATAAGTAGGAGATTCCTGTGAAATCCAAATGAACAAGGGGGGGGCTGTTGGCCTCTCAAGATAACTCAACCCCAGAGGAGTAAGAAAGAAGAGTCGAATCTAAGAACTTACAAAACAGACCAGATAATGTCTCTCTAAAACTATTGACCTATATAAACTATATTAAACGACATCCCTAAAATCACCGTGAACCATGCACAACTTTTGAGTCTGCAAAAGGTATAGTGTGATCCAACAAGCAGCTACCATGGTCCAGGAGTGATGGATGATGGGTGGGGAAAGCCCTGTGGGTTTCAGTGGGCTACAGCTCTGGTCACCCTACTTAGGCACTTCTTTAGTAGAAGGTGTGGTTTTCAGGCAGATAAGGGTAGCAGGCCTGCTGGCGAGCCCGGGCAACTGTTCATTTTATTGTTTAAAATTCTAAATTACCTGACAGATGGCTGGGGTCTTAATGTCAGTGTATTTCATAAGCCTTTCATCCTCCGCTTAGAGCTGTCATACTGCCCAAGGGCAGCTTCCAAGCGCATTTTCCTGGCTGGGAGGAAGGAGAGAGTAAAGGTTGAGAAAATGTCTAAATGGTTACTGCAGCTTTAAAGGATGTTGGCTTTGTCTCAGTGAGTGAGCGGCAAGCCCACTTAACCAGGGCAGAGATGAGAGCACACGTAAGCAGCCTCTGTATCCACCAATAACTCTCCCCCCAGTGCTGGAAGCAGGGGGCTTATAAAGGGGCTGGAGGGGAAAATGCCCCCTCACCTGTTTCCAGATGACCCTGCAGTCTCTATAAGAGGTCAGTGTTAACCTTGGTGTTCGTGGGAATAAGCTTCGGGGGTCAGTGAACCACCCACAGTCAAATGTAAGATTTTGTGTGCATTTTTCTGGTGAACCACAGACACCGGCTTCCCAGAGG
The DNA here is from genome assembly GCF_059928025.1 of Delphinapterus leucas. Lineage (NCBI taxonomy): Eukaryota > Metazoa > Chordata > Mammalia > Artiodactyla > Monodontidae > Delphinapterus > Delphinapterus leucas. The sequence goes on from NC_143138.1 coordinate 58,049,652, forward strand.
TGTTTTCGAAACCAGAAAGGGTTAAAATCATCATTCTGTTTGGGGGTTCTGGAAAGAGCGATGGTGCCGAAAATAGGGGGAGAATGGAAGCCGTTTTCATCTACGTTCTGCCCCTGCTCCACGGAAGTGCTGCCACCTCCACAACTGCTCTCGGCCACTTACATTTGTGGCTGTTTGTGGGAGGGCCACCTGACAAGCCTAGATGGCTTGTTTAGCTGTAATGAGCAGTGGGTTGAGTTTTCAGTGTAGGAACGTCATCGGCTCTAACACTGGTTGCTGGTGAAGATATTAAGTGCTTGTTCTATGCCAGGCATGGGTATGAGCACTGCATGCATGGGCACTTTTATCCTCACAACACACTTGGGGATAAATGCTGTTGTCTTCACCCGAGATGATGAAAAGTAGGAGGATTCATTCAAATGAGGGCAGTCTGCAATGCCATCATGAAAGTCCAATGAAGGGTCCCCCCTTTGGGGAGGGCCTAGAATGCAAAGAAAAGAGGTTCCCAGGATGCATAAACTCCTCCTCTCGCCTCCAATGAGTTTAAAGGAAAAATAAATAAAACAAGAGGTTTGTTTTTTTTTTTTTTGGTACGCGGACCTCTCACTGTTGAGAAAGGCTCCGGACGCGCAGGCTCAGCGGCCGTGGCGCACGGGCCCAGCCGCTCTGCGGTATATGGGATTTTCCCCTGACTGGGGCACGAACCCGTATCCCCTAGCGTTGGCAGGCGGACTCTCAACCACTGCGCCACCAGGGAAGCCGCAAAACTAGAGCTTTTTGAGTTCTTCTAGACACCACTAGATGGTGGTGTGCCAAAGGCTATTTCCTACCAGGATGCCAACTGCCAAGGAATGCAGGTAAGTTTTGCTCTGGAGTATAAAAATCTGCCGAATAGTTTGAAAGAAGAGTTTTAGGAGGGAGCTGGGAATCTCTCCCAACCTCCTGCCCCTCCTCCCCACACACCTCGTTCCAGAACAATTCAAAGCAAATGTTTCACATTTTGGCTAAATTGTGCTTCCAGCCTGCCTCTGCCCCCTGGTCTAATTATGGGTTTTCATCTGCAGAGCATTTGTAATGAAGGGGTGTGATCTCTGCGTCCTCAGCAAGTCACAACTGTTTCACAGTGATGGTAAGGCATTTTATCTTCACATCTTTACAAAGTTCTCATGGTGCACAGATTCTGAGGCATTGAAGTCTTGTGATACACTGTAGTGCGGAGCCAGCAAGTGTGTGTTGAAATATTTTATTGCTGTAAGTCAGTAAGAAGACAAAAACATATGACTCTGTACCTTTTCCTGTCATTCACTTTGTCCTCTTACATGAAATCCTGCTTGGGTATTCCCTGCTGTGCTCTGTAGCTTTCAGACACCTCCCCAGATGTAGACAAACAATCAAAATGTATTTTATATCACTAGGAGCCGGCCCTTTCTTAGTTTTGTGTGAGTACCACAGTGAGACCAAAGCAATCTCATTCAATTACAAGTTTTTCTTTAAGTAGTCATACAACTTTAATGGCTGTTGCTACTTCCATGGGGTCATAAGTGTATTTTTATGGCACCCTTTCCAGCAGTTAGACACGGAGATGAGTCTCTAGTCTAAAAGCCTCATCTAAAATCATATATAATTCACGTGCTAAATGGCTAAACTGGAACTGCGCCACTTTTCTCTTACACAGGAATTTAAAACAGGATTATTAAGGGGTTGGATCTTCCTCTCATATGTGCCAGATTAAAATGTCCTACAGTCTTGTGCAGCTTGTTTCTAGAAGAGAGTTAAAGGCCAAGTATGAATCAATGCATGTGATGTGTGTTCAGGGTTCTTTGCAATTCCTTTACAGATCCATAGCAGGGTTTTTGGTTAAGTGGAAGATGGTCTCAATTCTAACAGGACTGTTGTGAGGCTCCCCTTAATGGTACCTGAGTTATCATATTACTGTTTCTAACAACCTTTCCTTTGAAAAACATAGACATGCACTATTATGACTTAAGATTTTTTTGCATCTACCAGAAAATATACACATTTTGCAAGTGTGAATATCAAAGTGCTTTCCTTAACTAAGTATATTTTTATTTGTGATTTCTGCAAAGCAAACTGTGCCATTGGACTGTCTTTTAAGCAATCCTTAACATTGTCTCTGTATGCTGATCACACATAGCCTCTTTAAAATTTTTTAAAGTTTTAATTAATTGGTTTTTAATTGAAATATAGTTGATTTACAATGTTTCAGGTGTACAGCAATGTGATTCAGTTATATATGTGTGTGTATATATACATTTTGTCTTTTTCAGATTCTTTTCCATTATAAGTTATTATAAGATATTGAATATATGTCCCTGTACACATATACTCTTTCTTTTAAAAAATTATTTATTTATTTTTGGCTGCGTTGGGTCTTCGTTGCTGTGCGTGGGCTTTCTCTTGTTGCCGCGAGCGGGGTCTACTCCTCATTGCCGTGCGCGGGGTTCTCACTGCGGTGGCTTCTCTTGTTGTGGAGTACCGGCTCTAGGTGTGTGGGCTTCAGTAGTTGTGGCATGCAGGCTCAGTAGTTGTGGCTCACGGCTCTAGAGCACAGGCTTAGTAGTTGTGGCACACGGGCTTAGTTGCTCTGCGGCATGTGGGGTCTTCCTGGACCAGGGATCAAACCTGCGTCCCCTACATTGGCAGGTGGATTCTTAACAACGGTGCCACCAGGGAAGTCCCCACATATACTCTTAATAGCATCTACTTTCAGACTCCCATCTCCAACCTGTTGTCTTTTTGTGTTGTCTCCTTGCAGTTGTTGAGTTGAGTAACATTTCATGGTCACGTGTTCTCACCCTTGTTCCTACAATTCACTCCCATTCCACCCTAACCTTTCTAATGCATTTAATAATATGTTCGTATATATGCTTGACTCTTTCAATGTACAGTGGAGTGGAATATACTCCAAATTACATAAGCGGTTCCACATTGTGGATCTGTCATTCTCTCCACTCATTGTTTAAGATGTGTGCACAGCAACATGGATGTATCTTATTCATGGCATATAACTGCAGCATTGTGTTCTAGAATATTTCCTTATCTGATCCCCAAGTGATGGTCACTATATCAGTTAACGTAATATTAGCTAATGGACCAAACGTGATAAATTTATTATTAGGAGTACCAAAACAATTATTCCTGAGAGGAGGCATCTCTCTTCTAAAACAGGGCTCTGAAGATATAGGCACCTATCTTTGCAGCTCTGTTATCTTCAAACCAAGATTTCCAAGGCTGCCAAGGTTTCTGGTAATAAGGAAGGGGAGAGAGGACTGAGGATTGTAGCTAGAGGATTATCTGGGCCATGCCTAGAGCAGTGCAGATCACCTCTATTAAGTTTGGTCAAAGACCACACCTAATGCCAGGGAAGCTGGAAAGCTATTGTAAATGGTATATTGTTTTTTACAGTTCAATTTTTCAATTGGTATATAGATACACAATTGATCTTTTTCAATGTTGACCTTGCATTTTATGACCTAACTAAATTCACTGGTTCTAGTAATTGATTTATAGATTCTTTAAAGTTTTCTACACAGTCACCTTTGAAAAGAGAAAGTTTGATCTTTCTCTTACGATCATGATGGGTTTTCTTTGTGTTATTGCGGTGGCTTCAATTTTGAGTACAATGTTGAATAGAAACGGTAAGAGTGGATATCCTTGCTTTGTCACTGAGTGCAGGGAGAAAACATTTAGCATTTCATCACTGAGTATGATGTTTGCTGTAGGTGTTTTGTTTATGCATTTTCAGACTGAGGAAATTCCCTTCTTCTCGTACTATGCTGAGTGTTTGTTCCTTCATGAATTGGCATAGGATTTTATTAAATGCCTTTTCTGTATATATTGAAATAATCATGTGATTTTTTCCCCTTTATTATGTTAATATGAGGAATTTTATTGAATGGTTTTCAATCATAAACCAACTTTGCATTCTGGGCATAAACTCCATTCATTCACAATATATTGATTTATTAATATTTTGCCAAGGATATTTGCATGTAATGCTCATTAGAGATATTGGTCTACAGTACTCTTCCTGTATTGTCTTTGTCTAGTGTTGGTATTGGGGAAATGTTGGCTTCATAAAATATGTTGAAGTGTTTTCTACTCCATTTTCTGAAAGTTTGTGTAAGACTGGTGTTATTTTTTTCTTAAATGTTTGATAGAATATGCTAATAAAACCATCTGGGCCTGGAGTCTTGTTTTTGAGAAACTTTAGTAGTTAATTTCTTTTATAGATATTGGCATTCAGATTTCTTATTTCCTCTTGTATCAGCTTTAATAAGTTGTATTACTTATAGACTTTGTCCATTATATCTATTTAATTTATCATAAAGTTGTTCATAATATGTACTTATCATTTTAATGTCTTTTATTCCTGATATTGGTAATTTGTGTTTTTATTTTCTTGATTAGCGTAGCTAGGGGTTTATCAATTTTCTTAATCTTTTACTAGAACAACTTTTAATTTTGTTTTTATATTTTCTCTATTAGTCTTTATTAATTTTCTCAATGTCGTAAAATTATTCTCTTATTTATCTTCTACTTGCTTTGGGTTTACTTGGCTCTTTGTTTCTAGCTATTTAGCATGGAACTTTATAGAGTACTTATTGAAGAGGTTTCTTCCTTTCTAAAATAAACATTTGTAGCTATAATTTGCCTTTTAGCCACTAAGCCCTGTTTTAGGTACATCATATATATTTTAATATGCCTTATTGATTGATTGATTGATTGATGGCAGGTTTAATAAGCAAGGGGACATACTTATGAGGCTTGTCTTGGGCAGTTGCAAGATGAGTAGGTTGCCATACCTGCCTTCCAGAATCTTAAACGTTTATATAGAAGCCTTAACTGGTTTCAGTCATGTGTACTCTTCTTCACTGGTTTCAGTCACATGACTCTTCACTCTTCACAACACATTACTCCCTCAAGGCTGTGTCTCCCTTGGGCAGCTTCTAGCGTGGGGAAGGTAAGCGGAATGCACATCCAAGGACAGGGGAGTGGGTAGGAGCCTCCCATTGCCTGGGTCCAGCTCACGGGTCAGTCAGTGTTCACGTCTTCTCATGACCTCCTTCAACACTTCAAGGATCATGTTAGTGTTTCACACGCTCAAAAGTAATGAATTTTTAAAAAATCACATAGTTCGAGTAGAAACCCAGCCTCAGGTTAGTTTTATTCAGAAAATCTGGGGCCTTGGCACCTAATACACTTTATTTTATTCACTTCAAAATATTTCGTAATTTCCTTGATTTCTTCTTTGACTTGTTCAGATGTATGTTGTTTAACTTCCAGATTGTTTTTCTTTTTAGATATTTTGTTATTAATTTCTAATTCCATTGTGGACAGAGACATAGGATGTATGTGTGATTTTGATCTTTTGAATTTATTGAGACTCTGTTTATGGTCCAGCCCATGATCAGTGTTGATCAGTGTATCATATGTATTCTGTGATTGTTTGCGAACTGTTCCACAAATGTCACTTAGGTCAAATTGCTCAGTAGAATTTTTCAACTATCTGTCCTTACTGACTGTTGGGTTTTGTCTAGTTTTTCTATCAATAACTGGCAGAGGAGTGTTTAAAAAAAAAAATCCAACTCTGATTATGGATTTGCTTTTCTCTGTTTTGGTCCTACCTACTCTTGCTTCATGTACAGGCATACCTTGGAGATATTGCAAGTTCAGTTCCAGACCACTGCAGTAAGGCAAGTCACATGAATATTTTGGTTTCCCAGTGCCTATAAAAGTTATGTTTACACTATACTGGAGTCTATTAAGTATGCTATAGTATTATGTCTAAACAATGTACATACTTTAATTAAAAAATAATGCTATTGGAAAAATGGTATCAATAGACTGGCTCAACTCGGGGTTGCCACAGACCTTCAATTTGTGTCAAAACAAAACAAAACAAACCATAATACCTGCAAAGTGCAATAATGCAAAGTGCAATAAAATGAGGTATGCCTGTACTTGTAAGTTCTGTTATTTAGTTTATAATATGTGACTTTTTCTCCCCTGAGTTGACCTGTCTGTAATTTGAAATGTCCTTCTGTATTGATGGCAGTTCTCTTTGTCTTAAAGAGTACCTTATGTGGTGTGTAACCATTCTAATTTTCTTATGCTTCCTGTTTGCAGGGTATATGCTCTTCTATAGGTTTACTTTAAACCTGAATATATATGTTTATATTTGTAAATGTCTCCTATAGATAGCATGTTAGGAATATCTTGCTTTTCTTAGCCAGACCATTTCTGCCTTTTTTTTTTTTGGTACGCGGGCCTCTCCCTGTTGCGGCCTCTCCCGTTGCGGAGCACAGGCTCCGGACGCGCAGGCTCAGCGGCCATGGCTCACGGGCCCAGCCGCTCCGCAGCACGTGGGATCCTCCTGGACCGGGGCACGAACCCGTGTCCCCTGCATCGGCAGGCGGACTCTCCACCACTGCGCCACCAGGGAAGCCCATTTCTGCCTTTTAATTGGAGTGTTTAGTCCACTTACATTTTAGTCCACTTACATCTAATGTAATTATTGATAAGGTTAGATTTAGGATTGCCATTTTGCTATTTGTATTCTGTTTGTCTTAGTTGTGTTTTGTTTCTCTGTTCTTCCCTTTCTATCCTCTGTGTTAAAATGTTTTCTTGAATTACATTTTTATCTGCTGGTTTTTATTTCAGTGGTTGCCCTAGGGATTACAATATATATTCTTAACTTTTCACAATCTAATTTAATATCACACCGTCTCACCTAAACTGTACCTTGTAGTCATGCACTTCCATTTACCTATCTTATCCTTTATATGATAGTTGTGTGTCTGTGTGTGTGTATATATATATATATATATACACATATATATATACCTGTATATGTGTGTATATTTATGTTTATATATATGTACATAATATACATGTACATATATTACATCCACATGTTTTATAAGCCCCGTGATTCAGTGTAATAGTTACTGCTTTATACATATTGTCATATGTATTTTTTAAAGTAAGACAAAATACTGTTTCATGTTTGCCCATATATTTTCTATTTCTGGTGTTCTTTATGCCTTCTTGAAGATCCAAGTTTCCATCTGGTATTATTTTTTTCAGTGTGAAGAACATTAACATTTCCTGTGGAACAGGTCTGCTGGTGATGAATTTGAATTTTCTTAGGTTTTACTTATTTAAAAGTGTCTTTATTTTGCCTTTATTCTTGAAAGGTTTATTTTGGCTGGATATAGAATTCTGGGTTTGACAGTTTTCTTTCATCACTTTTAAAGATGTCATTATGTTGACTTTTTGCCTGCATTATTTCTGATGAGAAGCAAACCATAATTTTTAATTTTGCTTCCCTATGTGTAAAGTATCCTTTTTGTCAGGCTTATTTCAAGGTTTTCTTATTTGGTTTTCAGCAGTGACTATGATGTGTCCAGTGTGGTTTGTTTGTATTTATCCCTAGACCTTTTGATATTTGACCACAAGCCATATTTTTTCCTCCCGTCATCTCAAATATGCTATTAAGCCCACCCAATGAAATTCTCAACCCTTCTGACAGCCAGATCATCCCCAAACACTACTCTCACTATGTCAGTCTTTTAAAAACTACAGTATGCATTTTATATGTAAATTACACCTCATGAAAAAATACTGCACTGTTTCCCTATTGCCTACCAAATGCAGACAAAGCGTGTGACCTCGGCATTCAAGGCTTTCTAGAATAGTTACGTATATTGTTTATGCAATTTTTTTTTGTAAAAAGAATTGCTGTATGATATGAGACTGATAACAATGTTTTCCTCTAGGAATGGGAACTGAGTGGTTGTGATACAGGCATGGGAAGGAAACTTTTCAGCATTTACTTTAGAAATTTAAATCAATTTAGAATGTATTTATTCCAGCAATACCATAAAGTGTGCCGTCCTGTATACAATTTATGACCAATCGTTTCTTCCATTCCTGCATAGCACACCTGCTTCTTTAGCCTGATCATTGCACCTCTCCCTGTCCTCTCATGCTCCTTTTTCTTGACATGCATCCAGGGCCTTAACCTGCCTTCAAGACCCGACTTGTATATCCATTTATGAAGCATTCTGCAGTAGGACTCTGTCAGTTGCAAGTTCCAGCCTTTCCCCAAGAAGGGGTGCAGTTGGTGCTGATCTAAGGGTAACTAGACTGAGAGACTTGGATGTCATTGGTATTCCCCAGCTTTTGTATCTACCTCTCTTTGCATGCTGACTTTGTTCTCCCAGGTTCCCTGTACTGAGGAAACTGGAACCAAAGCTTTAGGCAGCTCCAGACTTAGATTTTTCATAGTCATATGATCAGAGAGGAAAAAGAGCATTTCCTTGACAATTTCACTAAGTAGAATCCCAGGGAGGGACTCAGATTGGCCTGAATTAGGACAGGGCAAGGATGTGACAAATCACTGATCAGCTCAGCCTGTGATTGGCAGGCTGACCAGAACTATACGTCTGGAGGCGGGCAGGGGAGCAATCTTCCAAAAGGAGAGGGGAGAGACGCTCCTGTCTGTGAAAAAATATCGATACACAATCACTGTTCTTTCCCTGGCAACTGCTGTGCCCACTGACCTGTCTGTTTCCCATAGCACTCTTTTATTTTATTTTTTCCCTTTTTTTGGCTGTATTCAGCATGTGGGATCTTAGCTCCCCAACCAGGGATCGAACCCGCGCCCCCTGCAGTGGAAGCGCAGGTTCTTAACCACTGGACCGCCAGGGAAGTCCCTAGCACTCTTTTACATCATATGTTGGGCTGTTATACAGAGCATGCCTATGTCCTTTGAAGTCTGACATGGGGTAATCTTATTTCTTCCAATCAAGTTTTACCCTCTGAGAAAACAAGGTTATAAGTGTTTAAACATCGACACATCCTGGCACAGGTGTGAACCTGGAGGTTTGCTAACACATCAAAGCTGAAGTCAGACGCAAGATGCTTTGATGTGTTGTAGTGTGACTGCTCAGAGAGCTGTCTCTGGGCAAAAGGACAATTGGAAGGGCAGGGGGTGCTGGGGCTGAGTTCAGGGTAACCACAATGGGCAGTTTCTGACTTCAGCACTGGATTAGGCTGCTTCTGCCCTGAGTCACCACCACTACTTATTAGTGACAGTTCAGCCTGTATTCAGACCACCTTATAACTTCTGTATGTGTAATAGATACATGGCATAGATGTTACACTCTACTGGCTGCCATCTTTAACGTCTTCAGCTCTGTTAATGCTATTTGAATCGCTATCCTTAGAGGAAAAAATTGTGACAGCTCACCTTCGCTTAATGGATTTGAGAAAGAAAGGGGTTAACTGAGTGAGGCTTGTTTTAGACCTAGAGATTCTTTGCTGACAAAGGTGTTTAGTGACTGTGTCTGTGTTATAATATCGCTAGGAATGAAGAATGAAATTAATATATACTTGTTTATAGGGAAAGAAATGGAAAAAACCTCAAGCTCTTTATTTCATTCGTAGTTTGCTTCTTTACTTTGCCAATGGTAATGCATTCAGAGATGTTATTACATTAAGTAGTCCAAGGTCGGAATTCCCCGCCCCCATAGGCTTGGTTGTTTGGGTTTTTTGTTTTTGTTTTTTTTGGTTATTGCTTACCTGCTGGCAATTTTGATAAAGGGCTTTCCCCAAGAGAAGATGAGGAGATGGCTTTCAAATCTAGCTGGAAATAACTTCAGGTAAACAGTTTTGACAACTAGAAAAAGTTGAAACATAAGGAAGATCTTCAGGTTATCAGTAGAATAAATCCATCATTCACACCTTTGCCCAGGTGAATGTCATGGGCAAAGGCAGGCACTTTGCTGCCATCAAAGTGACGAGGAACCCTGGGTCACGTCTTGACTCAGCCTCTCCTGGGAGATCCTTGAGGGAGCTCCACACACAGGAACAAGAGGGCATGGGAGAGCAGCTGCTTCTTCAGCGGAGTCTGACATATACTCCCCAGGCCCCAAGACAGAGTCTGAAAAGGTGCCCTGGGACCTGAGACTCATGCTTGAGACCTAAATAGGCTCTTTTCTCTTAAGCCCCAAACCCAAATCTTGGGACCCTGTTCCCTCTGCCCAGCCTCATGGTAACAAATCCAAAAATGCGTAGGCTAGGGGTGTGCACGAGGAAGGGAGAGAGATCTGTGTTTTGCTTCTCTTAGTGATGTGGCGCTCGTTCCAGAAATAACATTGAAAGTGACCAAACTTGGGCAGCTATCATTTTTGACATGCAGCATGGTACTAATCTGAAATGCAGGAAGTGCCTTGAGAGCGTAGCAGTGGGAGGGATATGGGATGCCTTACCCGCCTCACGTCCCATTGGCCTGGCCTCCGATTCCAGGCACTGCTAGAGTGTGCAGTTCCCAGGAGTCAGCGCCTTCTGCTGGCAGGGCCACGCCTACCCTGGGGCTGCTCTTACATCCTGGCGGGGGCCTGTAGGCGCCTGCCTCACATGGCTGTGTGTGCAATCCAACGTGCGGGGCCCGTGGGGCACCCCCAGCCCCAGTGACGCACAGTGTGACCAGTCAGTGATGAGGGCGCATCTGGGGATGGCCTCCTTTCTGTCTCACCCTCCCCTTCCCCTTACTGCCGATCCCTAAAAGCCTTGTCAAGTGCACAACCTGTAAGCAAGTTCTTTCTCAGCTCTGCTTTCAGGGGGGCAGGGAATCAGCCAAGGCACTCGATGTAGAAGGCTGTTTGTGTGGTGGGAAAGTGGCCATTTGGGACCATTCTTTAAGTTTTGTTAGTTAGCAGTAAGGGCTCACCGTCCACCTTTCAGCTAGCCCCTCAACTCCATGGCTCTTATGTCTCTGCCAGAGCACCTCCTCCAGGCACGTGCCCACCCTTGAGACAGTGGTCACACGGCTCAAACTGATTGAACAACGCACCAAGCAAGGACCCCAAGCCACCGGAAATGGAGGGTTCCCTACAGGGGGAAAGGATGCCTCAAGCAGATGCAGAATTCTGTTTTGGGAGACACTGGAGTCTTTTCCTACTGCAATAAATTCTCTTCCTTTCTCTGTCTCATGGAGGCTGTTGAAAGTCAGGTTTTGCGTTGCAAGTACTGATTCTGGCTAACAAGCAGAAAAGAAAGTAATTTGCAGGAAAGAAGAAAAGCCAGATTAGGAAGCTTCAGAGCCAGGAGCAATACCCCCAAATAACATGACAGAACTGGTCCCCTGAAGGACACACAAGTGGCAAAGTATACAATACTACACCAGGCTCTGAATTTTCCAGTCACTTAAACGACTGCCATGTTGCCATCACTGGCACCAGAACAGATTTGGCTGGGTCCCCCTGGGTGTCTCCCCACGGTGCTTTAGCTGGACCTGGAGGCTTTGCTTGTCTTCAGCCTATAGTGCCCCCTGTAATTGGCTATCATTCCACAAAAACAAAATAGACATCAGTGTGGGCAACCAAATGAAGGGGACCCATTTGGCCACGTTTAAAGATACCATCTAATGTTACTGCATAGTTTCTAACTAGGTTTGGTGGGACTCCGGACGCCATGTCCCCTCATTTAATCAAAATTTCCACTTTTCACCTATTCTATACATTGGGGTTCTTGTAATTTTGTCTTTAGAGTCAGTTTAGAAACCACCGCCCTGTGGAAATAAGCATCTTCAGTGTCAAGAGACCTTGAGATGATTACCTGCCGGAGGCTCCTAAAACCGTCTTTCCAGGTGTGATCTGACCATGGAGGGAAGAGGCACCACTGGAAAAGCCCCTGATGCGTTATTACTGAAAGTGAGGCTCTGGCAGCATGGCTAAGCCTCATGCTAACCAAGTTCCAGCTCCCATTCTCTGAAGTGCTCAGAACTTTAAATGGGCTGCTGACATCACACCAGGGGACTGAAGGAAGTAGACTAGCTGTTGTAGAGAACCAAACTTCCAAAGCCTCATGACCCTAGGCTTATTCTAGTGACACGAAATCTGTTTGTCTTCAAGCACAAGACAGAAATTAATTTTTTTCCCAGAGTTTTGGAAATGATTCTAATTCTGAGTGGAACAAGGTCCTGACAAGGCCAATATGTACGTCACAGGTTGGATTCTATGGGAAGCTGATGGCCCTTATGCCCTTACCCACAGGTGTTCAAATCCATCCAAGGGGCCAGGAGAAGAGCTGTCTCCACACCTCCCCCAGCTCCTGCCTTGGTTGGCTTTCTCTCCTCTCCTCCTTGTCCACCCAAACCTCCTCTTCTTCCTACAGTTAGGAAGCAAAAGCCCCTATATGCCAGTGGATGCAAAGAGAGACTGATGGCTAAAAAAGAGGCTTTGCTCTGGCCATCATCCCAGCTCAGCTCATGCAAACACCCAATGGTAAAGGCCACTGGTCGTTCACTTTGACCTTCCTTAACACTTGACCAAGGGCACTCATCATGAGTTGCCCTTGCCCTGATTCCACAAGCTCACATTCAGTATTTCTCAGCTTTCCAGCTTCCAGATAAGAGTTTAAAATCAAACTCAGTCCTTTGAGGGTGGATGCCTTGTCACAAGGTTGCGATGAAGAATCATCAGAGTGAAGGTGATGTGAAGGTACCTTCTTGAGAGGAAATCCTGTGCTAGTTTAGAGGAGTTCTTGTAATTCTCAGGATCCAAAGTGAGTTTGTGTAGGACTGTAAAATTTTCTAATGGAAGCAGTTAGCAGTGATGGAGCTGCCTACAACCCATGGTTTAGGGAGGTCACTGGCACCGTTCTGGAAGTATCCTCCTGTGGGATGTCTCAAGACAAGAGTATCCCTGGGCAAAGACTTAGGTACTGGAAGAGAGACCATGGGAAATCTCTCTGGAGAGGGTTGGGTTCCAGGCTTTCCCACCCCAACTTCTCTCTTAGGTTCTAGGGTCTCCATTTTGTGTCCCCTAGCTTCATAGACCATGGAGAACAAGTGTCAGGCACGTCAGGAGAGGAAGTATTGGGTTAACTCTTCAATGCTCCAGTTTATAATTGTTTCTGGCTTGTCATCAGAGTACGTATAGAGCTAAATGATGAATGGCCACTTTAAAAATCAAGCACCGTAATGCGCAATTCCCAATGACAAGGGGGCATGATGCTAAAGCTCTAGGCAAGTAAAAAAAAAAAAAAAAAAAGCAAATGTTCCCCTTCTGTGTAAAAAAAAAAAAAAAAAAGAGTGGGAGGAAGGAAGTGACTACCAAAGATCTGCTGCTCTTGAAAATCAGTCTTTACCTTAAATCACCCAGTGTGAGTTCCTGTGCTGCCCAGCCTGTGGGACTTTGGCTTAAAGCTTGCCTGGGAATTCTTGGTTCCTCAACTGGTATAAGCCAGGAAGGCACACTTCCCTCTGCTGACACACACAACAAATCCTGTACAGAAATTGTATCACCCAGGACTGCCTAGTACAGAGCATGGCTCAGCATCCCTCCCCAACTGACTGCCTCATTCACTTCTCTCTCCTAAATCAGCTTCTCTGCCAGAGGGTCAGTGGCACCATCTGGGCAGAAAAAGAACAATACTTCTATACTCTGTTGCTGGCCAATCATCTAATTCCTAATTTACTAGGTTCAGCATCCACTTTATCTATTGAGGTGGGGCTGTATCAGCTATCTATTGCTGTGTAACAAATTACCCCCAAACCTAACATGTTAAAACACTAAACATTTATTATCTCACAGTTTTTGAAAGTCAGTAATCTGGGAGCAGCTTAAGGGATTCCGGTTCAAAGTCTCTCCTGAGGTTGCAGTCATCCTGAGGACTGACTGAGGCTGGAGAATCTGCCTCCAAGTTCACTCATGTGGTCATGGGCAGCCTCAGTTACTTGCAGTTTGTTGGATTGAGGGCCTCAGTTCCTCACAGGCTGTTGTCCAGAGGCTTCTGTTCTTTACAATTTGGGCCTCTCCTAGAACGGTTCACAATGTGGCAGCTTCCTTCTCCCAGAGAGAGTGATCTCCCGGGGCGGGGGGCTGGGGAAGAAAGAGAGTGGCCAGGACAGAGCTGCAGTCTTTTTATAACCTAATCCGAGAAGTGATACGTCGTCACTTATGCCATATGCTCTTTGTCTCACACAGACCAATCCTGGTAGAGCGTGGGAGGGGACCACCCGGGGTGTAATATCATGGGGTGGGAATCCTTAGGAGCCATCCTAGAGACAGACTGCCTACCCGTGACCATCAGCAGAGGAGCTTGGACTCAAGTTCAGACACTGCTTCTGACCTCTCCACCTTCAATTTTAGCCTTGCTGTAAAGGAGCCACTTTGAACCTCCATCTACAACCCCAGGTGTATGAAAAATAACTGATTTTGAGCCTCCATTTTACTGAGTCTCAGGAAACTTCTTCACTCTCAGAGGAGTCAGGGTGTTGGGAGGAATCGCCCTGGTTTTGAAGCATCTTCCTGGAGGCTCTCTGTTGCTTCCAGACGGTAGCTGGGAATCCACCTGGGCAGCCATGTAGAATCTCATCTGTCTTGATGTACGGTATCACTTTCCCTTCTGGGATCCGGCTGCTTCCCAGGTAGTTCTTCCTGCCATGTTATGAACAGCCTCTGCCATGGGACCCCCAGACACCTCTGCTTGTTTTCACCCCCACAGCCCAGGGAAAGCTCTTTCTAGGCTATTCTCTTCATTTCATGACCAAAATGCCTTTCTTGAGAATTCTACCCTAGACCCAAGAGGTTCAGGCTTTGGAAACGAGCCCTGTGGAGTCCCAGGTTGCTTGTGACTTCTGCCCTACATTTTTGAAAGGTGAAAACACAGGCAGGAAAAGGGAAGATGGAATATCCTGCCACACCAGCACCCTCCCGGTGCTTCAGTTGGCCAGACTGCACTGTCCATCCCATCTCTGGGCCTTTGCTGGCTATGCTGAAATCTGGCAGACTTATTATGCACACCTGCCTGCCACTCTGCCTGAGTCATGTTCTCCAGTCTAAGACTTGTCTCCTTTCTGACACCTTTCCTGACCTCAGGCTGGGGGTCATCCCTCTTCATTATGCATTTATAAAGCTGCCTTCCTCTCATCCCTTACTCGCTGTAACCTTCTCTGTGTCAATTCAGAGATCACACATGGGCAGTGTGTTTGCTGAATCTGTCCCAAAGGTGTAGTTTCACCCGTGCCACTTTCTGTTTTTAATTTGAATGAGTTGCCAACATTTTAAAAATGGACGGATTTCACATAAACTTGGCTTCTGGCTTGCACTGAAAAACCAGATCTGGTAGCCCCAGACTTGCTTTCCTATGGAGTAAAATTGAGGCAGTGCTGAGCAGCAGCTGCCCCTTTAGATGGGCCCTGCTTCCTCCAGTTGGCTTCTGCCCACTTCTCTCTCTCTCTTTTTTTTTTTTTTTTTTTTTTTTTTGCGGTACGTGGGCCTCTCACTGTTGTGGCCTCTCCCGTTGCGGAGCACAGGCTCCGGACGCGCAGGCTCAGCGGCCATGGCTCACGGGCCCAGCCGCTCCGCGGCATGTGGGATCTTCCCGGACCGGGGCACGAACCCGTGTCCCCTGCATCGGCAGGCGGACTCTCAACCACTGCACCACCAGGGAAGCCCTGCCCACTTCTCGCTTGCTCATCACCTGCTAGACCTCTGTTTGTGACCCCTGCTCTGGTTTCTCACCTCTCACAGGATGATTGTTCTGGATGCTCTTTTTTTCCATGTACCGATTGCCCGACACGCTGGGCTGAGTGGGATACAAGCGTAAGAAAGTTCAAACCATGTCATCTACATATTAAAGATTAGGAAGGGCCTTACTACGCGATAGGCGCTGTCAGCTAATTTCACCCAGAATCTGAGGGCTGCTGAGTAAGCAAAGTCTTCCGTGTGGTAGACAATTCCCAATTAATAATTGCTTTATAGCTAATGATCCTAGGTAGCAATTTCCCTTGTCAGTCTGTCTTGCTATATACATTTTGTATTTCGTTTGCAGTAGGGGCAGAGGAGACCTGTATTATATGGAAATGCTTGTTCTTTCTACTGGAAGTTCAGCTTACTCTCCAGTATGGATCTAATCTAGGGAAGTAAGTGCAAAAGTCCTGAGGCAAGGTGCAGGGAGGCAAAGTAAGTGTGTTGGGGGAGTAGTGGGAGATGAGGCCAGGAGTCTCACAGGAGGATGGCGTGCCGCTGCAGGTGGTCAGGTTCTGGGTTTGCCAAAGGACTGGCATTTGCATTGGCTTAATCTCAGCGAGGTCCCCAATCCATCCTGCATGATGGGACTGAACAGGGCTCAAAGCTCATCTTTGAGAACATTCCAGGAGAAGATGAAAACACATCTTTGATTTACTGTCACCCTTGTGCAGAGCCTGTGATCTGAGGCCTCGGGAAGCTCAGCACCTCGCTCAAGGTCATAGTCAGCCATACCCTGCTCTGACCCTTAGCATCTAAAATGCAGAACTTCTGGACTCTCTTGGGATGATCTTTGCCGCGGAACATTGTTAGAGAAACATGGCACCTCTGGGAGTGAAGGGGGTCCTTCCCTGTCCCTTGCTGGCTATTCAAAGTGAGCTAGCAATTATACAATAACACATTTTCTTGATTCCTTCTGCCCAGTTCTTTCTGAGCCTTTTGGCTTCTGCTTGTGACAGCTCCTGTCTAGAATGGCTCCAGTGCAGAGCCGGTTTGACTTTGGAGGCTGTTTTGCAAAATTAAGAGGCTGCTTTGACCTGGCTTCAAGGAACATGCCGCAAGCTTCAGCAGCAGCAGCGGTCGCCTCATTCAACCCTGGGAGACAACAAATGCTCCAAATAGGGCCATGCACGCCTGCCGTCATGCAGCCACCCAGCAAGTGGCCATTTAATCTCAATTGCTCCCCACGGCGTGGGCCAATTAAAGAGGAAGCCAGCAGGGCAAGGAGCACTGGCAAATCTTTTGAGGGAAGGAAACCCCAGGGCTGCATTGCCAAAGGCTCTCCCACTCCATTCACACACTGTGCAAGAATGCAAACCATGGGGCTGCAAGTGGGATGGAGGGCTGCCTCAGAAATGGGAGCTGAGATGCAGTACAGATGGCAGCAAGAGTGGCGGTGACACAGAATAGTATCCCCAGGGCTTGAAACTTCCAAAATGAGATTTACAGTTCTGGCCCGCCCTCTTTCGGGAGGAAACACCTGCTCCAGCAGCTTTGGAAACGGCCTCTTATTATCAACTTCTGTGCAGGGATCAGATTTTTGCAGCTAACTAGCGCCTGGTGTGAAATAAAAGCTATTTTGAGGTGGGAGGAGTTCTCAACCTTTTCCTCAATGCATTTTGCGTCCTGATTAATTTCTCTCTAATCCTTTATTTCCGAGTCTACATTCTTTCACAACTCCTCCTTCTCTGCCATTCTTTCTACCATACTCTCCTCTCTGAATATTCGCAGCCTCTGCTTGGGAGACCAAAGCCGGGTCTTACCAGTAGTTCCCAGCCCTACCTGCCCATCAGGTTCACCTGGGGCCCCCAAATACTTGTATTTGGGTCACTTTCCAAACCACTTAGGTTAGAATCTCTTGGGGTAGGGCCCTGGCATAGACATCTAAGTTACTCAGCTGATTCTAGTATACAGCCAAGGTTCCGAAATGCTGGCTACGGAAATGATGCTAAGAAATAAGATAGATTTGACTGTCCTAATCCACTGGAGCTACCTTAATCCTTACACTCGAGTTTCTAGAAGCAGGATTGAGTCCCAAAGATGAGGTGTGAGGAATCAGATTATTTCTTCATAGCTGTTCTCTTACTATACACATGATCCATGTTTATTGAAGAGGATTTAGAAAATAGAGACAAAAAATCTATAATCTAGCCCCTCAGTACCATTTGGTAGATATTTCTTTACTCTTATTTTTATGCATACGTACAGAGAATTTCTTCAATAAAAGCAGGATTACACGAGCTATAGCCTCATAACTATTTTCTCTTAATATCATGAACTGATCTCGGAGAGACAGCAGTGGGCAGTGGCTTGAAGTGAGATCTTCGTTCTCTGCCCAGAAATCAGACCTGGCTAGCCTGGATGAAAACCGAACCTCTTTCCATGTGAGCAAATACATTATAGAACACAATTCAGTTGATGGCATGGTACTATTTAATCGGTCTCCTATCAGTGGATTTTGGGCTACTGTTTTGTTCTCTTATGATAAACACCATGATGTCCACTCTTGTAGGCACATCTTTGCCCTCGTCCATGGTATTGGTCTGATTTTTTCCTCTGTACTCATTCACTGGGTCATCACTAGTCTCATGCCTTTAATTGTACCCCAAATACTAACACTCCAAAATTTATGTGGATTTCAAGTCACTTTTGTTCAAAAGGAGCTCTAATGATGCCCCTCTGGTTGCCCAAACCTCGTTTCCTATCTACCTACCTCTGGTATGTTTGTTTT
Organism: Delphinapterus leucas; assembly: GCF_059928025.1. Lineage (NCBI taxonomy): Eukaryota > Metazoa > Chordata > Mammalia > Artiodactyla > Monodontidae > Delphinapterus > Delphinapterus leucas. The sequence continues at coordinate 58,067,946 of NC_143138.1, forward strand.
TTCTTCAAGCCAAAGACCTAGACATCACCCTCAATTCTTCCCTTACCCCCAGCATAGAGCCTCTCCCCACCAATCCACACGCAAGTGGTGCTGGTTCAAGTTCCATATTGTTTTGAATCAATCTACACCTTTCCAACTTCCTCTCACCTCCGAATCAAGCATCTTCATCGCTCATCTGGACTAAACTTTTCACTCTTGATCTCCTCCTATCTTTTCTCCACATGGCAGCCAAAATGATCTCCCTCAGGCATAAATCAGACGATGGCATTTCCTACCTTGAAGAGTTACGTGGCTTCCTATCTTCCAGAATGAAATTCAGGCCTTCTTACCATGATCCACAAGACCTGCAAATCTGGCTCCTGTTTACCTTGCTAATCTTTTCATTCTACTTCTCCCCTTGATGACCAGGCTCCAGGCACACTTGTATTATTTCTCTTCTTAAATGTGCTAATGCCTTTCCCACCTTGGGACTTTGATACCTGCAGTGCAGCATCCACCTGATGCAAGAGGAACTATGTAAACGTGCGGCTTATGCTTTTGTTCCATGAGAAATGATCTAAGGGTCTCCCATCTTCCACCATGAAACTGTAGCAGGCTCATTTGTTGGCTTGCAAGTAGGGTAAAATCTCAGACCCTTCACCTATTAACGCTCACCATTCCAGTGTGCTTGGGAAGATAACCTACCTCAGGAGAGGTCAAATGTGCTTGGCTGTAATATATCCAATTCACTTCCCATATACTATAGTTTCCCCTCTCCCTTCCCATTCTACACACTTTAAACTGAATATTGAATAGTACTGCCTTATGGGACAGCATTAAGAAATTTCAGTTGTAATAAGTGGAAGGAGGAGTGATCATCTCTCCACCTTAATAATAGTCCTATTTGGCCTAGGAATAAAGCAGGTGGCTCTGGGAGACTAAATGTTGGCTATCATGGCTTTTCACCAAACTAGACGCAGTGAAAACTGTTAGAAAGCCCAACAGGCTAAAATTAGACAGATTTGACTAATGCTTGCTTTTCTATGTAAACTTTGGGAGGAAGCCAGGCACAACTCATTTTTTAACGGAAGGAATGCAGGATCCATTCACTGTCTTCCTGCAAGGGTGCCTGAAGTCTCCAGTACATGGTCACAACCCAGTGAGAAGAGATTTAGATTTGATTGCCATCAAAAGTAAGTTGTTTTTCACACGGGTGATGTTGTGATGGTCTCCGTCTCAGAAGCAGCAGTGAGGAAACATTGGAGAACTTCAACAGTACCTACAGCTAGCTAAAGATGGTTAATTCACCTGGCTAACATTCAGGGCCCAATCAGTTCAATTCTTGGGAATAACTTGGGCCAAGACTGAGATGAAAGACAGTGCTACTTAGGATACTAAGTTTCAGTTTCTTGGAATTTGTGGGGGTTTCTTCCCCCATAGCTGACCAAAAGACTCTTGGTCTTTTCTCTTTGGAACATTAACTTAAAGAATTGTTGAGATGCTAGGCTACTGATGAAATAGAATCTGGTTGAGGATTCTAGTCTGTACATGCACGTTGTCAAAACTGGTTATTGAGTAATGAGTAATTGGCATTGATGAGATGCAGCTGCCTTGAAGAATGGGTGGGGGGCAGTTACATACCTGAGGGGCTACATGACCAGCTGGCATAAAGCTGAAGGGGTCTCAAAGCTGATGGCTTCCCTGAACTGAGGTCACTTGCACTCAGTCTTATCTCTTGTGAGAACACATGTCCCAAGTTCAGAATGACTGTGCCTAGGATTTTGGCTGTGCCATTGCGGTGCATGCCAGGGTATACCATGTCCTGTATCCTTTAGTAAAGCTAAGTAAACTTGGTACTGGGTGGGGTCTATTGTGTCTTGTGAATTTGTCTATCTGAACCCAAGTCCATTGTGGCTGGTAGAGCAGAGTGGACATTGCAATTACGTAAACCATTCTATGTTTTAAATTGTTTTATTCTTAGTCATAGTCTTAAATTCACAGCCATGATAAACACTTGATGGAAGGCAGGAAACCTAAGGAACATTGATGTTGAAATACGTATTTAAGAAGGTAAATGATAATTCCTCAGATATGCCTCAAGATGTTCTTCCCAGATCTGTAAGTTGCATATTTATCTGATCGAGATCTTTACATAGCAGAGCAACACTATTATCTATCACTTAAGCAACCAGTGCTGAAGAGAAAATATGGTGGAAATTACTCCAATTTAGCTTTCTATTTATTGGGAATAGATACTATCCACATCTGAAATGTGTTATTTGTAGAGCAACGCTTGCAAATAGCAGCCTCAAACCTTCTCTTCAAATGAGTCATTTAAAAAAATCATGACGATTATAAAAAGAAGCTAGTTGATTTTTATCTCAAAATAAAAGAATTCTATACATCTAATATATTGACTTCTATTTGTCACTAATCAAGACTATCAAAAGCACTTGAAGGATTGAACATAAGGTACGAAACATTTTGAGTTAACAAAAGCAATTTCATTCAAGTTCCAACTCACTTGTCACCCCTTCAGGAGCCTGTCTGAACCATTCCACCTAATGTCTTCCCCTGGATCCATCCATTTGGGTACTTGTCATGCTACAAATCAGGGTTCTCCATCTTATTACCCTCTTTTATTTTGTACCCTACCACTTCCCCCTCTAGAATGTAAGCTCATGTGGGCAGAATCTGTCTTGTTTTATCACCATGTTCCCCCAGTGCCTAAGAACATTGCCTGGAACATGATAGGTGTTCAATTTGAACATATCAAATATATTTTGATGATATATTTTGTTATATTTCAGGGATAAAAGGTAGATATTTTGTACCAATTGGCATAGATGGAGTATGGTGTGCATTTTTCCTGTGACACAGTATCTAGACAAACGCACGATGATGCCAAGTACTTACCTGGTCAGAGAATATATACCATGCTTTGCAGTTAGAGACCGCTGGTGATTCTGTTCCAGTGATTTAAATATAGATTGAGTTTTAAAACCAGAAGTGGTGACTGTGGAAACATGCTGCTCAGATCTCCTGCCAAGGAGAAACTGGTTGACTGGCAGCTCCAGCTGCTGCTCCTCTGGATTCACCACCATGTTTGCACTGAAATCATGCTTCCCCTGGGCTGCTCCCAGCCATTGACCAACATGGTGGGCATCCTAGTGGCATGTGGGACTCCTCTAACTGAGGAGTCCTCTAAGCTTTTGGTTGAGGACTCCCCATTGCCTGGGTTGAAACTTTCTTGGAACTACAGTGTAGTCCTAGACTCTTCCTCCCCAGTCCTCCTTCCTTCCTTCTTTTCTTCTGGGAGTTCCAGCCAATGGGAGGCATTTGCAGAAATTTGGAGACTTGGAGGAAAGGAAGGGCAAGGGTCTTTTTCTGTGGTACTTCTGCTTCCTGTGATACCTCCAGCAGCATCTATTTGTGTCTTCTTCACGTCTACATCTCCCTGCATATAATACATCCCTTCCCTCTGTGGTCCAGTCCCCTCCAGTCTCCTCCCACTGAACCTCTAGCCCCATCCAATGCCCATTGCAATCAAACAATTTCTATTGGCTTAGGGATTGACAAGTACACAAGTTCCAGTAGAAAATTCAGAAAGAGATTCTAATTTCTAAAAATGTAATATTTCAAAGAATTAAGGGATTTATAATAGATAATATAATAAATGGTGCTCATATTGGAAAAAAAAAGTATGTGGACTTACTTTACTCCACATAAAAAAATTAAATCCAATAGATTGAAGACTTAAAATGTATTTTTTTAAGTTAAAACCATGCAAGAAAGTGTAGGACAGTACAAATATAATTTGGGATAATAGAAATGATTTGTCACTGTATTACTTATCTATCGCTGTGTAACAAATGGCCCCAACACTTTGCAGCTCAAAACACCAAACATTTATTATCTCACAGACTTTCTAAGGATCAGGAATCTCACAGTGACTTGGCTGGGTGGTTCTGGTTCAGTTTCCTGGGAGGTTGCAGTCATCTAAAGGCTAAACTGGGGCTGGAGAATCTGCTTCTAAGTGCACACATGTGGTTCTTGGTAGGTTTCAGTTCCTCACTGGTCATTGGCAGGAGGCGTCCGTTTCTCCCCATGTGAACCTCTCCATAGGGCTGCTCACATCATGGCAGCTTGCCTCCCCTGGGGTAAGAGATTCAAGACAGAGAGAACGAGAATGAGAATGAATGCACCCAAGGTGGAAGCCTCAGTCTTTTTCTCACCTAATTTTAGAAGTGACATCTCACCACTTCTGCCATATCCTGTTCCTTAGAAATAGATTATTAAGTTCAGCCCACACTCAACGGGAAGGGAATGAAACTCTTCCTCTTGATGGGAGGAGTATCACGGAATTTGTGGGCACATCTCTAACACCCCCACTGTAACTAAGAGGAGAAAAAACTACAAAAAATCTGATTACATGAAAATATGGAACATTTGCATGGCAAAATATTGTAAAGTTTAATAGACAGGAGACAGCTTGAGAAAATGTTCGCAGTTCAGATAAGAGAACATCTTTCCAATACATAAAGAACTCGTAAAATTTGACAAGAAATAGACAAACTGCTTGACAAATATGCAAAGGATATGGAATCAGTAAGGACTTTTGTTTGACGGCTGTTGACAGAGACCCTCCTGTAGTGGCTTAAAGACTTGAGGGTTTGTTTCCTTTTGTAATAGGTCCAGAGGGAGGAGATGGCTGGCACTGGTTTAGGGCTGAAGTGTCTTCATTTGCTCGGCCTTTTTCTTGTAGTTACAAATGGCTCCTAGAACTTTAGACAAGACATGCACATTCCCAGTCTCAGGAAAAAGATGGCAGGAAAAGGACAAAAAGTGTTTTGTCATTGGTTTTAGCTAATGACTTCTCTTTACATCCTATCCAAAAAGCTACTAGAAACAAACAAGTTTACCTACTGTATCAGATAGGATGCTTTTTGGTGCAAACAACAAAAAACCCAATTGAAAGAAAAATTTTTTTAAATGAGGAAAATTCTTTACATACAAGTTCTGAGGCAGGAAAGTTCCAGTATTAATTCAGTGGCTCAGTGTTACCAGATATCTAGATTATTTCCATTTTTTGGCTTTGCCTCCCCTAGAGCATTTGCTTTTTCCTCCTAGGCTATTACCCCATGGTTACAAGATGGTACAGCTACTTGCATCACTTATCCACACAACAATGACCAAAGGTTAGAAAAGGCAACTCTGTCTTCCATACAAAAAGCAATCATGTCAAGGGGAATGGCATTAGCATGACTGAATGATTGGCTTGGACCAGAGAATCTTAGCTGGTAGGCAGTGCTGAAAGTGGGTGACAGTCCTGAGACTTTGATCCTCTCATTCCTTAGGGCAGCCTGGGTGGCACCTGGGGTGCCCAGAGCCTCCCAGGCTAGTCGTCCCCCAGGATAAATGAAAGCACTTAAAAGGTGTCCTATAAAAAGCATATCCTATGTGGGCCTTGATGCAAAAAAGGATGGGAAGCAATGGCTAAGAGTAATTGACCTTCACCCCCTGGGGCTAGATAGAAGACCGTGCACACTGGCCAGTAGAAACCTGAACAACACTCTGGTTCTATCAGAAGGAAAAGGGGGAGGCCACAGATTACTTGCCACAACTCTAAAAGAGCTAGAATTAGATCGAATTAAAATTCGAATCAGTTATCTCTAAAAGTAGGACAATAGGGTTACTGCTTTAAAGTAGTGAAGGAAAAGAACTTTGACCTACAGCTTTAGACCCAGTAAAACTGCTCCAGATTGGGCTCACAAGGACACAGATGTTGAGATGGGGACTAGCATAGGGGAGTTGTATCAGGAATCAACACTTGTGGAGGAAGGGAAGGAAGCCGGATTAGGCAAAAAGAAAAGTTGGGCTGCAATGGAGCCCTGGCAAAGGCTACAGCAGACCCCAAGGGGAGCTCTGAGGTGGGGTGGCCTTCAGAGTTGTCCCGCATTGCATGGGGTCTTTCTGCTCCCACATGGACCAGTCACTGGGTGCAGGATGCCCCCAGGAAGGGGGTGCAACGTTGGATGAGACAGCTCTTGCTAGCTGAGAGACATTTCTGGAGAAGGCTAAAAGCTACAATATGTCTGCCAGCAATACTGCTAGCTTCTGGGGGAGTAAGTTCTTCTGTCTCGAGGGAGGGATCTGAGGGTCACATCCCAGCATCAAGCACAGGGATGAACATTTATTCAACAAATATGTATTCAGCACCTACTGTGTGGCAGGCACCATGCTAGGCACTTGCTTTATATCAGTAAACAAAAGAAACAATGATCCCCACCCTCTTGGAGCTTATGGGCAGTCAAATTATAAAGGTAATAAGGAAGGAAGTTAAACAGTTTTGTGTCAATCAGTGGCTAGCCAAGAAAATCAAACCACTGTAGGATTTTCATATGGAAGGAGTTTTATATAGGGGATTAATACAAGTATTGAAAGAGTGGGGGAGCCAAACGGGATCTAATGTACCTCTAGGGCCAGAGGGACAAAAGGAAGGGGCAGTTTTACCAGAACCTAGAAGTTGAGGCTATTGGTGTGGGCTAGAGGATCAGGGGGCAGCCTGGAAGGCCCTGGATCACAGAGGAAGGGGATAGATGGAGGGATATGGAGTCACAGAGAGGACAGAGATGCTGTTGGAGGTGCCCCGAAAGCAGAGAGAGGAGAAGGACCTCAGTCTTTTTCTTCTTTCCACCCTTCAACCTCCTGTTAGTACCTCCCATTGGCTGAATCTCCCAGAAGCCAGAGGGCAACTGAACCTGGGAAACTTAGTTCCCTGTGATACAGAACAGGGCAGGAGAATGGCGGGATTGGTATGAGAGCAAATGGCTGTTGAACAACAGTGTGTTTAGAAGGCGGTAAGTTTAAGATTTTTTAATTTTGGGAAAAAAAATGTAGAGCAAAATAAAGGGAACCAGGTATTTTAGAGTGGAAGGAGGCAGTAAGGATAGGGAAGACCACACTGAGAAAGTGACTTGGAAGCAAAGAATTGAGGTGAGGGAGTTGGCTGAATGATTGTCTGGGGGAAGAAGACAGTATGCCAGAGAGGAAAGAGCTAGAAACAAGGCACAAGATGAGATGTCACCTGTCTACTCCTATCAGAGAAACAGTGAAAAAGGCGGCTAAAGCAGGACTAATGCGGTGTCCGTGGCCAGTGATGTGGCCGAGAGGAATGGGAGCCACGTCATGTGGGCACTTAAGAAGTGTGACTTCTACTCTGAGTAAAATCAGGAGCCATTGCATGGTTTTAATCAGAGGAGGGACATTCGAATATGTGGTTTAAATGTAGGCTGTACCAAAGCTGTGGACTTAAAGCACCCCACCACCCCCCGCCCCCCCCGACTGTTTCTGACACTACTAGAGGCTGTAATTCAGCAAGAAGAAAAATTAGTTTGGGAGGAAGTGGAGAGATGCAATGGTGAGTAAAATCTAGAGCTCTCTAAATAAGTGCTAATTGAGGAAATGTTTTAGAAGAGTGATCTGGAATTAGAATTCTAGATGATTTCAGCATGGAAGTAGGGCAGCAGGTGGTGGGGGAGAGTAGGGAGGTATAAAAACACAATATGCTTCTTTTTTTTTTTTTAAATTGAAGTGTCATTGATGTACAATGTTGCATTAGTTTCTGGTGTACAGCAAAGTGATTCAGATATATATATATTCTTCTTCATATTTTTTCCCATTATTACAGGATATTGAAGTACCCTGTGCTATACAGTAGGACCTTGTTTTTTATCCAATGTTACGCTTCTTGCCTTGTCTTGGGGGAGAGTTATAGAGAAGGACCTCATTAGAAAGATACGTGAATTAAACATTTAAAGCTTAAAATTAAAGGTTTAAAGTTTAAGGGTAAATCGCTAAGAGAATAAATATAGAATATATAACTTTCTAACCAGTGGAGGAAAAAACTGGAACTAAAGAGACTTCAACAAAAGGCAAGAAAAAATGTGTGTGGATGGTAGGTAGTACTGATACAAGAAAGACAGAGCTTGGAAAAAATAACAAAAACAAAATTAGGTAGCAGGAATCTGTTAAACATAGAGTTACCATTTGACCCAGCAATTCAACTCCTGGATATCCATCCAAGAGAACTGAAAACGTAAGTCTACACAAAGCTGTACACAAAAGGCTATAGCAGCATTATTTGTAACAGCCAAATGGTGGAAACAACCCAAATGTCCATCAGCAGATGAATGGATAAACAATATGTATATCCATATACTGAAGTATTATTCAGCCACAGAAATGAATAGTGCTTATACATGCTATAGTATGGCTGAACCTTGAAAACATTATGCTAAGTGAAAGAAGGCAATCACAAAAGACCACATATTATGTGATTCCATTTGTATGAAATGTTCAGAAGAGACAAATATATAGATAGAGAAAGTAGATTTGAGGTTGCTTGGTGGGGGGCAATGAGGATGAAATGGGGATCATAGCTAAAGAGCAGAAGTACAGAGAGAAACTGACAGACAGAATGGTTAATTTCTCCATGAGCTCTCTTGCTGTTGGGTGTGTTAGGTTCCCCTGCATCTTTCGTAGAGTTTGCGTAGTATTTGGCGTTTTGCTAATTATCTGTCAAATGTTCATGGGCACTGGTGATGCCCCAGTGAATGCCATGGACCCAGGCCTAGCCTCAGAAAACACAGAGCGGCCACTTGGAAAGTGTTCACCTACAGAAAACCCTGGGGAAACATGTTAAATCAGAATGGACTTCCCGTGAACAGAGTGCGGGGAATGACCTTGAACAGAGGGAAAACCAGGCTTCCATTTTAATTATGCATTCAGTGTTGGTGAAATGGAATTAATTATCTTTATCATCTTTGAAAATGCTGCAGTGCACTTCCTATCTTTTGTTTCATGCTCCTTGAGATACAGGCAATCTCACAATTACTTGCAAAATGTTTAAAAACAAAGGCTGCAATGTAGTCAGTAGAGAGACGAAGCAGTTGATTTTCTGAGTTTGATTAGAGCTGTACTTGGCCAACCTATGGTATATACATGTACACATTTTTTTTTTTTACGGCATTGCTTTTTATTTTTCCAGCTTTGAGACATTACTGACATGTAACATATATAAGTTTAAGGTATAAAATGTGATGATTTGATATATGTATACATCGTGAAATGATTATAGGTTTGGTATATTTTGATTTCTGCTTTTAAATACGAATTCAGCTGTCTGTAGACCTAGTCCTGACTCTGTCTCTGATTTAATTTCTGTGACTTTGCAAAGGTGACTTAATCACTCCTGGGTGCTGATGGCTGTATGAGTTTTCGATACCTTTCGTATCAACTTGGCATCCCTTCAAAAAGGGAAAATGTGAAAAAGCGTTTGAGATGAAAACAAACGAATAGACTGTTTTTCATTACCCCTAGCCCAGAGTTTATAATCTGACCATGAAAATGAATCCTAGCCAACCTACTCTTTCTTTAGGGAGTCTACCAAGTATTTATACAGAGATTTGTGTCCACGTTGGGTTTTGAGTATTCCTGCCCCTCCTTCTGTTGATGGGAAGACTCCGACCATAACCCACCGAGGGGCGACTGGGCACTTGCCACGTCTGTTCCATCTGGACCCCCCTCTCTGGCCATGGCTGTCTGGACATTGAGTAAAGTGTCTGACCCAAGGGAAGTCCAACAGTACATTAGTCAATGACCCAAGTGGCCTGATTTGAAAACATCAGTAGAGCCAATCTGATTCCCCTTTGGGGAACGTGGAGTTAGCCAACAGAGACTGAGGTGGACAGTATGAGGAGGAAAGAGGTGAGAAAATGTTATCGAGGGACTTCCCTGGCGGTCCAGTGGTTAAGATTCCGCGCTTCCACCGCGGAGGGGGGGGGGGCGCAGGTTCGATCCTGGGTCTGGGAACTAAGATCCTGCCTGCCGTGTGGCAAATCAATCCATCAATCAATCCAGAAAACGCTGCCAAGCTGAACAGGGGCTGTGATGAGCCCATGGCAAGGCAGTCAGGAGTGGGGAGAAGAGGATGAGCTGGTGTCATTCACCAACTTACCAAACTGAACCAGTCTGGTTAGTTGGTGAATGTCAGGGGTGTGGTGTGTGTGTGTGTGTGTGTGTGTGTGTGAGAGAGAGAGAGAGACAGTGTCACAACTGGCAGCCTCACTGCTTCCTAAGTCTCAGACCAAATTTGACCAAGTGTACGGGCTGTGCTAACAGAGGTTTCTCAGCCTGTCTGGAGTGGGAAAAATCCCTCTCTATCATTCTCCACTGGCAGTTCTCCCAGCACTTGCTTGGAAGGAACCCTCCCAAGCAGATGGGACATCTTAAGGTTGGGAGGTGGCAGGATCCTTCTTAAAACAGACCAACCCCAGAGGAAAGGCTTCTATACACTGAGAGGGTGCTGGTGGCACCGGCCGCTGTGCTTTCTGGTTCTTCATGCTGTTTTCATGGAAGGGGGAAGTTGCTCTTGGATGCCTCCTAATCCGTCCTGTTTTAAGCATCACTAATGCCCCTGATCAAAACCGCTTCTAATGCTAATAAACTAGTCCTAGTGTCGATAGATGAGGATGAATTTGGTTAAACACACATCACAAACATCGTGCTGAGGCATTGCAGAGTCGAGCCCACTAACCCCGGCCCACAGGGCAGCTCCATGCTGTGTATGTGTGTGGTCGGGCAGAGCCTAGAAAGCTGCTTCTTGATTATCGGTTGCCTCTCTTGGTATCCGAGTTAGGTGGTGGTGGTGGCGTTTTACTATACATGTATTTGGGGTTTTTTGTTTTTAATTTTATCAGAGTATAGGTTTTTTTTTTGAGAGTCGAAAGAATTTTATGGTAAACACTCACATGTTCATCACTTAGATTCTACAATTAACCTAGATTCTATAATTTTATCACGTCGCTTCATCCCTCCATCCATTCATTTATCCATCTTATTTTCGTTAATGTATTAGTCAGCTGCAGACATTACACTTCACTCCTAAACACTTCAACGTAAGACTGAGCTTTATGCAAGAGACTAGCTCTCCCTTAAACTTCAGATGTTATTGACAAGTAAAATTTATGAACTGTAATGACCTCCTGCATGTTTTATAACTTATAATTATCTGATCAAGATTCTTCAACAAACATTTACAGTTTGATGGGCAATAAAACAATTTGAAAGCAGCATTTTTGTATTTTTATGATGATTGGCAGGAGAAACGTGACCCCAACCACTTAGGATCAAACAGTTTTAGTCTTGAACGTTTCAATCTGATGGTTAACAGCCAAGTTTACTATTTAGCTCCATCTTCTTAAGTTTCCTCCATCCCAAGCACCTTCCTTTGCCGGCGGCAGCTGTGGATCTGAGTGTAAACGTGTACCTGGTCTCTACCTCGGCTGCCCCCAGGGTTTGGCCAGGTGTGTGCATCCTCCCCCAGGGGCCAGAGACTGGCTTCCAGATCCTGCTGTTGGGAGGCGCAGAGAGAGACCTTCGAGTTCTAGGTCCCGAGCTCCACAAAAATTTATCGGACTGTAGTTGATTTACAATGTTGTGTTAGTTTCAGGTGTACAGCAAAGTGATTCAGTTATATGTATACATGTATTCTTTTTCAGATTCTTGAGTTGGTGTTAGGGGAAGGGCGTGTCCGTTTCCGTAGGGACAAAGACCTCTTGGGAGCAAGGAGAACAACACCCTGCTTTTCCTCCTTTGAGACTCCATTTCTCCTGTGCACGTGCTCACTCTCACACTCACAATTGGATTGTTCCGTTTTAATGCACGTGACATCCATGTGTTTGATGGCCATCTATTGTGTTGCATTCAACTTAGGCTTGTTGAGGACCCACTTGGGACCAGACACTGTGCCGTGGAGATAAATCTAATGTATTCACAGGCTGGAGGAGAAGCAGTCAGTTCATTGCTTTATTCCTGGTGGTGCGTGTCTCCTCATCTCTAGAACAAGGGGTGCAGAAGTGCCTACATTTTCCCCATTAAAAATTGTGTAAGTAGGGCTTCCCTGGTGGTGCAGTGGTTGAGAGTCCGCCTGCCGATGCAGGGGACACGAGTTCATGCTCGTGTCCGGGACATGAGCCCCGGTCCGGGAAGATCCCACATGTCGCGGAGTGGCTGGGCCCGTGAGCCATGGCCGCTGAGCCTGTGCGTCCGGAGCCTGTGCTCCGCAACGGGAGAGGCCATAACAGTGAGAGGCCCGCATAAAGCAAAAAAAAAAAATTGTGTAAGTAGATCATGTTCCCTCAGCATATCATCCAGCCTATTCCTTTTGCCTTGGGCTGGGCTGGAGTTCTCCTCAGTGGGATTGGTCATTGCCAACGCCTCTAGGCAACCAGACGTCTAACCGCAGGACATCAGGGCCTGGCGTTAGGCTGCCTTGCCCCTCTCCACCCAGCCTCATCGTAGCAGGGAAGTGGTTTAGAGAGACATGTTCAGAAAAGGGTGGGAGCCAAGTTCCTCCATGGACTGTCATCATGGGAGCCAGGGGATACCACTCTAGGGATCCAGCATCCCTTTATTCATCACATATGAGTATGTCCTAGGTGCCAGGTACAGATCTAGGGCTCCGTGTTCAGCAGTGACCAAGGTGGACAAGGCATGCTCCCTCACAAAGCTTTCCCAAGGGACGATGGCAAACAAGGAACCAAACTGAGTGTGACAAGGGGGCACATCTGCTGAGAACAGAGAGCGTTGGCATCCCTAGCTCTTGGCTCGGAGGGGCTGATACCCACTGAGGGAGCTCTTAAGAGGCCACGTCTCTGGCTAGAGATGTCTTCTGGAGAAAGCAGGGCTGGATTTTGGATTTGGGCTCCTGTATCAGATAGGCTTTGTCTGGGTTATTTCCTAGAGGAGCTATGTCCCCGCTCTCTGAGCCTGGACCAAGGCAAGCAGACCTCAGCTCAGCCCTCTCCAGGGAGCGGTTGGTTATACCCAGGGTGTGGTCTGAGTCAGGGGCCCTTTCTCTCCCAGACGGCACAGCTCTCCTAAGGTGTACCGAGGGCTACATGTTGTGACCCCTCCAGCATGGGTGTGAAGCATCGAAACATACAAATTTGGGACTTCCCTGGCGGTCCAGTGGTTAGGACTCCATGCTTTCACTGCAGGGAGTGTGGGTTCAATCCCTGGTCAGGGAACTAAGATCCTGCATGCCGCGCGGGTGGCCATAAAAAAAAAAAAAGAAACATACAGATTTGTATTTGTGCCATGACTGTGGGAATCACAGGCTTTCGCATAAACACTTCTCCACTGTGGCCTGTGAGGACTTGCTTCCTGTACCTTTCCCACCTCAGGTCGGGCCCTCACCTTTCTCCCTTAGACTAGAATAAAAGCTTCCCATTCAGTCTCCTGCTCCCAACCTTGTCTGTTCCTTTTCAACCATCCTGTGCAAAGCCACGAGAGTTGCCCACTCTTAGGCGTTTCTGAAACACATCAGATTCTTTCTTGCTTCTGGGTTTCTGCCTGGGCCACTTCCTTTCGTTGGGTGCTAGCCCCACCCTCCATAGTGGCTGTATCAATCTACATTCCCACCAACAGTGCAAGAGGGTTCCCTTTTCTCCACACCCTCTCCAGCATTTGTTGTTCGTAGATTTTCTGATGATGCCCATTCTAACTGGTGTGAGGTGATACCTCATTGTAGTTTTGATTTGCATTTCTCTAATAATTAGTGATGTTGAGCAGATTTTCATGTGCCTCTTGGCCATCTGTATCTCTTCTTTGGAGAGATGTCTATTTAGGTCTTCTGCCCATTTTTGGATTGGGTTGTTTGTTTTTTAATATTGAGCTGCATGGGCTGTTTATATATTTTGGAGATTAATCCTTTGTCCATTGATTCACTTGCAAATATTTTCTCCCATTCTAAGGGTTGTCTTTTCATCTTGTTTATAGTTTCCTTTGCTGTGCAAAACTTTGAAGTTTCATTAGGTCCCATTTGTTTATTTTTGTTTTTATATCCATTACTCTAGGAGGTGGATCAAAAAAGATCTTGTGATTTATGTCAAAGAATGTTCTTCCTATGTTTTCCTCTAAGAGTTTTATAGTGTCTGGTCTTACATTTAGGTCTTTAATACATTTTGAGTTTATTTTTGTGTATGGTGTTAGGGAGTGTTCTAATTTCATTCTTTTACCTGTAGCTGTCCAGTTTTCCCAGCACCACTTATTGAAGAGGCTGTCTTTTCTCCATTGTATATCCTTGCCTCCTTTGTCATAGATTAGGTGACCATAGGTGTGTGGGTTTATCTCTGGGCTTTCTATCCTGTTCCATTGAACTATATTTCTGTTTTTGTGCCAGTACCATACTGTCTTGATTACTGTAGCTTTGTAGTATAGCCTGAAGTCAGGGAGTCTGATTCCTCCAGCTCCGTTGTTTTCCCTCAAGACTGCTTTGGCTATTTGGGGTCTTTTGTTTTTCCATATAAATTTTAAGATTTTTTGTTCTAGTTCTGTAAAACAATGCCACTGGTAATTTGATAGGGATTGCATTGAATCTGTAGATTGCTTTGGGTAGTATAGTCATTTTCACAATATTGATTCTTCCAATCCAAGAACATGGTATATCTCTCCATCTGTTTGTGTCATTGATTTCTTTCATCAGTGTCTTATAGCTTTCTGAGTACAGGTCTTTTACCTCCTTAGGTAGGTTTATTCCTAGGTATTTTATTCTTTTTGTTGCAGTGGTGAATGGGATTATTTCTTTAATTTCTCTCTCTGACCCTTTGTTGTTAGTGTATAGGAATGTAAGAGATTTCTGTGTGTTAATTTTGTATCCTGCAACTTTACCAAATTCATTGATTAGCTCTAGTAGTTTTCTGGTGGCATCTTTAGGATTCTCTATGTATAGTATCATGCCATCTGCAACCAGTGACAGTTTTACTTCTTCTTTTCCAATTTTTATTCTTTTTATTCTCTGATTGCCGTGGCTTGGACTTCCAAAACTATGTTGAATAATAGTGATGAGAGTGGACATCCTTGTCTTGTTCCTGATCTTAGAGGAAATGCTTTCAGTTTTTCACCATTGAGAATGATGTTTGCTGTGGGTTTGTCGTATATGGCCTTTATTATGTTGAAGTAGGTTCCTTCTATGCCCACTATCTGGAGAGTTTTTATCATAAATTGGTGTTGAATTTTATCAAAAGCCTTTTCTGCATCTGTTGAGATGATCATATGGTGTTTATTCTTCCATTTGTTAATATGGTGTATCGCATTGATTGATTTGCGTATATTGAAGAATCCTTGCATCCCTTGGATAAATCCCACTTGATCATGGTGTATGGTCCCTTTAATGTGTTGTTGGATTCTGTTTGCTAGTGTTTTGTTGAGGATTTTTTTAATCTATATTCATTTCTCAAAGAACCAGCTTTTAGTTTTATTGATCTTTGCTATTGTTTCCTTTATTTCTTTTTCATTTATTTCTGATCTGATTTTCATGATTTCTTTCCTTCTGCTAACTTTGGGGTTTTTTTTGTTCTTCTTTCTCTAATTGCTTTAGGTGTAAGGTTAGGTTGTTTCTTTGAGATTTTTCTTGTTTCTTGAGGTAGGACTGTATTGCTATAAACTTCCCTCATAGAACTGCTTTTGCTGCTTCCCATAGGTTTTGGATCGTCGTGTTTTCATTATCACTTGTCTCTAGGTATTTTCTGATTTCCTCTTTGATTTCTTCAGTGACCTCTTGGTTATTTAGTAATGTATTGTTTAGCCTCCATGTGTTTGTGTTTTTTACATTTTTCCCCCTTTAATTGATTTCTAATCTCACAGTGTTGTGGTTGGAAAAGATGCTTGGTATGATTTCAATTTTTTAAAAATTTACTGAGGCTTGATTTGTGACCCAAGATGTGATCTATCCTGGAGAATGTTCCATGTGCACTTGAGAAGAAAGTGTAATCTGCTGTTTGGGGATAGAATGTACTATAAATATCAATTAAATCTATCTGGTCTATTGTGTCATTTAAAGCTTGTGTTTCCTTATTAATTTTCTGTCTGGATGATCTGTCCATTGGTGTAAGTGAGGTGTTAAAGTCCCCCACTCTTATTGTGTTACTGTCAATTTCCTCTTACAGCTGTTAGCAGTTGCCTTATGTATTGAGGTGCTCCTATGTTGGGTGCATATATATTTATAATTGTTATATCTTCTTCTTGTATTGATCCCTTGGTCATTATGTAGTGTCCTTCCTTGTCTCTTGTAACATTCTTTATTTTAAAGTCTATTTTATCTGATGTGAGATTTGCTACTCCAGCTTTCTTTTGATTTCTATTTGCATGGAATATCTTTTTCCATCCCCTCACTGTCAGTCTGTATGTGTCATTAGGTCTGAAGTGGGTCTCTTGTAGACAACATATATATGGGTCTTGTTTTTGTACCCATTCAGCGAGCCTGTGTCTTTTGGTTGGAGCATTTAATCCATTCATGTTTAAGGTAATTATTGATATGTATGTTCCTATTACCATTTTCTTAATCATTACAGTTTGTTATGGTTTGTTTTTGTAGGTCCTTTTCTTCTCTTGTGTTTCCTGCCTAGAGAAGTTCCTTTAGAATTTGTTGTAGAGCTGGTTTGGTGATGCTGAATTCTCTTAGCTTTTGCTTGCCTGTAAATCTTTTGATTTCTCCATCTAATCTGAACAAGATCCTTGCCGGGGAGAGTAATCTTGGTTGTAGTTTCTTCCCTTTCATCACTTTAAATATATTGTGCCACTCCCCTCTGGCTTGTAGAGTTTCTGCTGAGAAATCAGCTGTTAACCTTATGGGAGTTCCCTTGTATGTTATTTGTCGTTTTTCCCTTGTTGCTTTCAATAATTTTTCTTTGTCTTTAATTTTTGTCAGTTTGATTACAATGTGTCTCGGCGTGTTTCTCCTTGGGTTTATCCTGTATGGGACTCTCTGCACTTCCTGAACTTGGGTGGCTATTTCCTTTCCCATGTTAGGGAGTTTTTGACTATAATCTCTTCCAATATTTTCTCGGGTCCTTTCTCTCTCTCTTCTCCTTCTGGGACCCCTATAATGCGAATGACGGTGCATTCAGTGTTGTCCCAGAGGTCTCTTAGGCTGTCTTCATTTCTTTTCATTCTTTTTTCTTTATTCTGGTCTGCAGCAGTGAATTCCACCATTCTGTCTTCCAGGTCACTTATCTGTTCTTCTGCCTCAGTTATTCTGCTATTGATTCTTTCTAGTGTATTTTTCATTTCAGTTATTGTATTGTTCATTTCTGTTTGTTTGTTCTTTAATTCTTCTAGGTTTCTGTTAAACATTTCTTGCATCTTCTCGATATTTGCCTCCATTCTTTTTCTGAGGTCCTGGACCATCTTCACTATCATTATTCTGAATTCATTTTCCTGGAAGGTTGCCTATCTCCATTTCAGTTAGTTGTTTTTCTGAGGTTTTATCTTGTTCCTTCATCTGGTACATAGTCCTCTGCCTTTTCTTTTTGTCTATCTTTCTGTGAATGTGGTTTTCATTTCACAGGCTGTAGAATTGTAGTTCTTCTTGCTTCTGCTGTCTCAGGGCTGGTTCTTAATCATTAGCACACTGCCACCCAGGTTGTGGAGGTTCAGTCACCACTGGTCCTTGATGCTGTTCAATTCCTTGCAGCAGGATTCACTACCGGCCCAGCCTCGTCTTCCAGGAGCAATATGGGCCAAGCACAAAGCGTATCATTTCAGTTTAGGTTCCCCCAGAACAGCTCCTGAGACAAGGAATTGAATTTAAGTAGTTATCTGGAAGTGATCCCAGGAGGCGCTGGGACAGGGACCTGGGGAAGTGAGAGATGAGGGGAGGGAGTCAGTACAGGGAGTGTCATCAAGCCAGTGATCACTGTGGGTACCCGGGAACTTGGGGGACAGTGCAGAACACTGTGATGGCTGATTTTATGTGTCAGCTTGGCTAGGCCACAGTACCTAGATATTTAATCAAATATTATTCAAGATGTTTCTGTCAAGGTATTTTTTACCTTAAGATTAATGTTTAAATCAGCAGACTTTGCATCAAGCAGCTTCCTCTCCATAATGGTGAGGACCTGAATAGAAAGATGGACCTCCCCCAAGCAAGAAGGAATTCTGCCAGCAGTCTGCCTTTGGACTTGGGCTGTAATATTAACTTTTCTTTGGGTCTCCAGCCTGCCAGCCTTCCTTACAGATTTTGGACTTTCCAGCCTCTACTTCCTTAAAATGTCTCTCTCTCTCTCTCTCCCTCCCTCCCTCCCTCCCTCCCTCCCTCCCTCCCTCCCTCCCTCCCTCCCTCCCTCCCTCCCTCCCTCTCTCTCTCTCTCTCTCTCTCTCTCTCTCTCTGTATATATATATATATATATATATATATATATATATGTATATATATACATATATATATATATATATGTACACACACAGAGACACACACACCCCATGAGTTCTGTTTCTCTGGGAGACTCTGACTATTACAAACACACATGTCAGAGTTGCCCTGGTCAGTCATTGGGCATTAATTTCCCAGCACGTCCAGCCTGCTGCACACATGGGCAGAGGGGCTCTGGTGGACAAAGACAGTCCTTAGGCAAAGATTTTCAGGTGCTGGCAGTGAAAAATCTGGCCCATGAGCTTGGAAAGCTGCCTACAGATCTGGGTGAGGCACTGACAGTTCCTGCTACAAGCCTGTTGATTGAGTGTAAAGCTTCTCATAAGACACTCCTTCATCACCTCATAGGACACCATGATAGATTTCTATGGCCTGACTTTTGAACATTGAGCAAGACACCCGACAGCTTTCCCACTTCTAAAATAGAACAATAGCTCACAGGATTATTGGAGAAATAATTCACAATGATATAATACATACCAAATGTAGGCACACTGTTTCATAGATAGAGCACACTCCATAAATGATAGCTACTATTACCAGCCCTTGGAGCTTCTAAACTCTTTTCTCAGAGTGTGGTCTCCAGAGCAGATGTTGGAACACTGGGTATGCATTGCTCTCCATTCCTTGTCATTGCTCCCTGTGACGTGGAGACAGAGACACGTGGCAAATTGGACGTAGCACTAACATGACCACTGAGAAACCCTGCCCTTGAATTTGGACAGCTCTTCTGTCAGTTAAAGGGCTTCCCATCAAATTCAGTCCTTTCCAACTGCCTTCCACCTTGCCATTTCTATGACCGATAAATATAAATGGAAGGTCACATAGCCTTTGATGAAAAATACACGTCGTGTGATCAGTGGAAAGAAACAGACTCGGAAAATGCAGATGCATCGGGGAGAGTGATGTGACCAGCATTTGCATCAGGCTCACATGAGCTAGATGCTTCCACGCCTGCATCTGTGTGAGGCCGGCAGGCAGGAGGGTACTGGCTCACCCTCCTCAGGCAGGTGGAAGGGATATCCGTGTTTACCTGCTGGAGAGTGTGAAAATCTCTGCACCACAATGTATTAAATGCTTGGGGTATGTTGTCAAAATTTCAATAGGTGAATTGCAGGACTTAAAGATGTTTTTTTTTTTTTTTTTTTTTTGCGGTACGCGGGCCTCTCACTGTTGTGTCCTCTCCCGTTGCGGAGCACAGGCTCCGGATGCGCAGGCTCAGCGGCCATGGCTCACGGGCCCAGCCGCTCCGCGGCATGTGGGATCTTCCCGGACCGGGGCACGAACCCGTGTCCCCTGCATCGGCAGGCGGACTCTCAGCCACTGCGCCACCAGGGAAGCCCTTAAAGATGTTTTGAAACTGCCTTTTGAAGAGGAGAAAACGGCATTTTATTTCATTATGGGGCAGTTTTTAAAATTTAATTTTTATTTAATATTAGAGTATAGTTGATTTACGATGTTGTGTTAGTTTCAGGTGTACAGCAAACTGATTCAGTTATACATATACATATATCCATTTTTTTTCAGATTCTTTTCCCATATAGGTTATTCCAGGATATTGAGTAGAGTTCCCTGTGCTATAGAGTAGGTCCTTGTTGATGATCTGTTTTATATATAGTGGTGTGTATATGTTAATCCCAACCTCCTAATTTTTCCCTCCCCCCATTTTTCCCCTTTGGTAACTATAAGTTTGTTTTCTAAATCTGTGAGTCTGTTTCTAAAGCAGCATTTATTATTCCAAGAAATTGGGAGCTATCATTTCATTCCTCCCCATATTCTTCAGTGGTGAGTTATTTCATAGCTGTACTATGTGTCCCTTCCTATGGAACTGACCTGGTTCGTCAGTGCAGTAGTGACTTGCTTGGCTGTGGATGGATATTTGCTAACAGGTGTGGTGAAGGAGGCTAACTTGAGGGAATTCCACTTTCTTTCCTGGAGATAAGTAGGGTTTGTGCAAGATGAAGGTCAGAAAAAACCCTCAGTACCGCTCGTAATGCAAATCATTAGATTCCACAGGCAGGCTGGCATAGCTGATAACAAGAGAATTGTAAAAAAAAAAAAAAAAAAAAAATCAAGTATATTATGGACTTTCAGAAATTCCCAGTTGGAACTTCAATGTAGATAAAGACACATTGGCTGGAAATGAATGCTCTTGGAATATTGATGGGGACATTTATTCCCATCCTACATATTTTAGATAACTTAGGTCGCATCACACCCCGTGTTTAGAATGCAATAATTTAAGTAACAATAACGCAAATTATCCATGCCATTGACCGTGTTCAGTCTTGATAGTGCTCAGTGTAGCTGCTCACACCATTTTGCATTTCATAAATGCCTCCAGATATATTGGAAAATGTCATGACTTCTCATCTACAGGAAAATCAAAATGCCAGGCAAGCATTTCATTGCTTCTCTGAATTACAGATTGTCTTCTGACTCCAGTCTCGTGTGCAGTGAAGCCCCACTCTCTACAGTATAATAATTCCTAAGAGCCAATCAATTTATTTTGTGTTATTCTGCTTCTGTTCAAAGGGAATTTAAGCCAAGTGTTGAAAATTACGAAGGAAAAGATCAGCATGTGTATTGGTTGCCACTTAGGTGGTCTGAACACTCCGTGTGCGGACTTCTCTAGGAAAATGGAGAGAGAAAAGATCAGTAGTCATTTGATCAGACCAACAGAGCTCTGGGTGGGTAGCAGTATTTTCATTTTATGATGAGAAAGTAGTCTCTGAGAGGTTAAATATCTTGCCTAAAATCACTCAGCAATTAACTAACAAAGTCGGGAATCAAACCTGGATCTTTCTGACAAAAACCCATGATTTTTTTTTCACTCCATCCCTGTGCTGTCTCACTATAGTCCAAACCCAACTCTATGAGCACTTCTGCTCTTCAAAGCAAGGATTTAGGTTTTGATTTCCTAGAAGTTGTTGCTGTGGTTTAAAACTCTGAACTAATGGCAAACTTGGCAATCCATAGCTTAGCTCAGTGATCTAAAAAATACTGTCTGAAGCAGGAAATGCAGGTTAACTAGACACTAAGGAACAGAGGTAAAAGTCCTCCATATTGTAAATCTTGTTTCCAAATGTGTTTTGAAGAAATTCTTGTGGATCTTGAAGCCAAATCTGGCCTCTGGACCCCAACAGCAAATTAATTCTCTGAGACAGAGTTTTGGGTGAAGTAGAAAAGAATAGTTTTATTGCTTTGTCAGGCAAAGGGGGCCCCAGCAAGCTAATGCCCTCAGAACTGTGTGTCTGACCTGGAGGGGGTGTGGGGAGTTTAATAGTAATGGTTCAAAGAGGGCATGATCAGCTCGTGGACATTCTTCTGATTGGTTGGTGGTGAGGTAAGTGGGAGTGAGCATCACCAACCTTCAGATTCCAACCAGCCTGGGGTCCATGCACTGTGGACAGCATACTATTTACTTCTCCCACCTGGTAGGGGTTTCAGTATCTGCAGAACAGCTCAAAGATATTGTTATGTGTATCCCTTGAGGGGGAACCAGGACCCTGTCCCAAGGCTGCACTATTGTTTCTTTTGACTCTTCCTCCTTGGTCTCTGCATTCTCTCCCTTCCACAATTAGCAACTGTTTGAACCTGCTCACTGGAACTCAGGGAAGGTCATGGAGGCTGAATGAAGCTTATTTCCTGTAATCAAGAAATGGGGGACACAGAAAGGCTTTTGTGCCCAGGAGCCCCACAGCGTCCTTCTTGGTATCAATCTTTGGGAAGGCCTCATGTTTTGAGGCAAGGCTGGTCCAGAGAGAGCTTCATATTGCTTCCTCTAGTTGGGAATAAGAAAGCCCATTGGCTGGTAGGGAGAATCCAGTAGCTACAGCAGATCCTGTTGACCGCCAGCCTGAAATCTACACCCATCACGTCCCACACACTCTTCTGGTGTTCCCAGATATGTACCTCCTAATGTTCATACATCCCGGGTTTCAGGGGAGGCTAACCCACTCTGTCCCCAGGGGTGGTTTGATTGGTGAAATCAGAAAACTCCTGTTCCCTTGAATGAAATTGCATTAGGCAAGGGTACAGTGACAGCAGGAATGTGAGAATTGGGGGCTGGGGTCTTTCTTGAAAGGCTGTTTCTTTCTTTCCTTCCTTCTTTCTTTCTTTCTTTCTTTCCTTCTTTCTTTCCTTCTTTCCTTCTTTCCTTCTTTCCTTCCTTCCTTCCTTCCTTCCTTCCT
Organism: Delphinapterus leucas; assembly: GCF_059928025.1. Lineage (NCBI taxonomy): Eukaryota > Metazoa > Chordata > Mammalia > Artiodactyla > Monodontidae > Delphinapterus > Delphinapterus leucas. The sequence continues at coordinate 58,090,392 of NC_143138.1, forward strand.
CCTTTCCTTCTTTCTTTCTTTCTTTCTTTCTCTTTCTTTCTTTCTCTCCTTCCTTCCTTCCTTCTTTCCTTCTTTCCTTCCTTCTTTCCTTCTTTCCTTCCTTCCTTCCTTCCTTCCTTCCTTCCTTCCTTCCTTCCTTCCTTCCTTCCTCCTTTCCTTCTTTCCTTCCTTCTTTCTTTCTTTCTTTCTTTCTCTCCTTCCTTCCTTCCTTCTTTCCTTCTTTCCTTCTTTCCTTCTTTCCTTTCTTTCCTTCCTTCCTTCCTTCCTTCCTTCCTTCCTTCCTTCCTTCCTTCCTTTCCCTCCCTCCCTCCCTCCCTCCCTCCCTCCCTCCCTTCCTTTTTTAATTGAAGTATAGTTGATTTACAATGTGTGTTAATCTCTGCTGTACAGCAAAGTGATTCAGTTTTACAATATACACAGTTATATATATATATATATATGTATACATATATATATACACACATTCTTTTTTATATTTTTTTCCATTATAGTTTATCATAGGATATTGAATATAGTTCTCTGTGCTGTACAATAGGACCTTGTTTATCTGTTCTATATATAAAAGCTTACATCTGCTAACCCCAAGCTCCCATTTCATCCCTTCCCCAACCCTCTCCCACTTGGCAAACCACCAGTCTGTTCTGTCCTTGATTCTGTTTCTGTTTCATAGATAGGTTCACTTGTGTCATATTATAGATTCCACACAGAAGTGATATCATACGGTATTTGCCTTTCTCTTTCTGACTTACTCCACTTAGTATAATAATCTCTAGTTGCATCCGTGTAACTGTGAATGGCATTATTTCATTTGTATGGCTCAGTAATATTCCATTGCATATATGTACCACATCTTCTTTATCCGTTCCTACATCGATGAACATTTAGGTTGTTTCCATGTCTTGGCTATTGTGAATAGTGAAAGGCTCATTCTTTAGTTGCAAGAAAGAGGCAGAGCCTCTTCTGCTTCTGGCTATTTGCCTGCTGTGATGCCTGCGATGGTGATAGCAACTGCACGATGAGAATTAGAGTTAGATTGAATGAGCTGGAGTGATTAAAAGGGTAGACTACAGTATCATTTTTGAGCCTATCCTGGAACTGCCCTGCTCATCTTTTATTCTTTTATGTGAAATAATTTCCTTGTAGTTGCAGCCAGTTGAGTTGGTTTTCTGTTACCTACAGCTTTAGGTGTTCTACTTGGGAGTGTGGGTGAAGGTGAATCCCTGGTCTTTTGGAAGGGCCTTGGGGCAACCTCAAAGTTTTAAAACACCTAGTCCAGTTGAAAAACACTTCTGGACAAAACTGGTACATTCACAAGGCTGCTGCCTCCTCCTTTATTCCACAACTGATTTCCAAGAGGCCTTAGGACCTCTCAGGTCAGTTCAGTAGTGCTGTCTTGGATGGTCCTAAAAGTGCTTTCAGTTCTGAGAGAACATTGTCTTCCAAGCACTCTCCATTTATTGGTGGTTGGTGTTTTCTGATTGCACAAGTTTTAGGTGTTAATCATGGAAAATAATCAAAAGGATGCCAAAAAAAATAAGAATTACTTGTAATCTTAGCATTCAACTACTTTGGCCTATGTACTGGGTTTGTCTGTGTGTTTCTGATTCATTTCTTTCCCCTTTCAAAAATGTGCTCATTATATTGTATATGTAGTTTTACATTCTATTACTTGAACTCAAAACTGTAACGTGAGGTTATTTTCTGTACCTCATTAAATATATTTTAAAACTTAATGATTGTACATTCATTTATTGCATGAATACGTAATAAATTATAAACTGGTTATACTTTACATGAAGGATACATTCATGACAGTCTTGCATAATTTAAGCTCTGCGTAATTCAGGATTCTTTTTCATAAATAGGAACACTCAAGCCGTTTCTCCCTGTATTAATAACAAACACCTCTGACATTCAGCTTTGGACCATAATTCTTGAAGAACTTAAAATTTGGAGGTGATTTACATTATTTCAAAATTTGTCAACAAATGTTGGAACGCTTATTATGGACTGGCCACCTGTATAGGCTTTGGGGACTCTCTGAATAGTGATCTTGGAGAGACAGCAGTGGGCGGTGGCTTGTAGTGAGGTCTTACTCCCTGCCCAGGAATTGGACATCGGTAGCTTGGATGAAAACCAGAAATCCAAGGTTCCCCTGGCTCTTGCCCCCATTGAAAAATGCATTTCTCAAGGAGGTAAAAACAGGTACAAACCAAGTTTATTATTAGAGACACAGCACAACAAGTGGGAGAGCACACAGAGAAACAGTTTGTTATGACAGAAGCAAGGCAGAGATGCACACCTGGAGAGAAAGGGTGTGGGCATCCCATCTAATGTGGAGGAGCACAGTAAAGAGGTGGTTAAGTCATTTATATAGGGCCCTTCTTCCGGGTCTTTGTTTATCTTTGGCCAGTTATCTGGTTTCTTTTTCCACATCTGACCTGCCCTAAGACCTTCCCCAATATGTGTGTGCAACTTTTTTCCAAGATGGATTCCAGCCCAAAAGCCTATGGGGGCCTTGGCATCACCTATTATGGGGTGGCGCCCCCTCCTTTTTGACCCCCAAGGAGGCTTTCTGCGCATGTGCAGTTCTCCCTTGTCCCAAGGATGGGAAACACGTGACCTCTCGATCCTTTACTCAGACAGGGTTTAGCCCCTCTCTGTCCCCACCGCGACTGTTATCGTAAAGTGTCCTCAGGAGACAAAGTCCAGCTACTTACCCTGTTTCTGTTGTTATTTCTATTTTGAAGTGCAAACAGGCGGCTGGTTGTAAATGCCCAGCCTGGAGCCCATCTATCTCCTGACTCAAAAGGAGTTAAGATTATAGTTGGAGACAAACAAGAAATATTATCAGATTTACCTCTTTATCATGTTTATTACATTAAAAGGTGTGGTAAGAGGTATGTGGAAAAGTGCCAGTGTCTAAGAAGTGGTGTGGCCGTGAGTGGCTGGATTTACAGGGCATTGAGAACCTGATTAGCCTATCCTATGAGCAAAATGCTTTGCTTCATGACTGATGAAGGCATTGACTTGTGAGCATTAATTTATCATAATGGTTGGTCAGAGAGCCTGGCAAGAGAGATGCTCAATTGATGTATCCTTAAAGGGATAAAAGCTGTCTATCCAAGGAAATCATATCCTTATCACTCCCAACGTGCCAAGTCTCACCAAATGAGAAAATGAGAAAATGGCTTCATTGTCAGACCTTCTCCCATCTAGCACTTTGCTGATGGGAGCCCCCCAAACTGAAGAACATTGCCGAAGGGCTCTAAGAGGTATACTAGTGCTCTCACCAAAACTCCCATTTTGTTTCCAACGAGGAAACTGAAGTGTAAAGAAACGGAGTGATTTTTCTGACGTCATTGGGTGCCCTTCCTGGTCCTCTTTGCAGGCTCTTCCTCCTGTACCCAACCTTTAAATATCTACAGTCTTAAGGGCTCAGCCCTGGGTCCTCTTCTGGCTCTCTTCCCTGGATTTCAATACTATCTAATTGCTGACTGTTCCCAATATCTCGACCTTTGACTTCTCCTCTGAGGCTTTGTCCTCAAATCTCTAATCACCCACTCAACAGCAGGCAGAACCCCTCCTGCATTAGTCCCTTCCTGTAGTCTTTCCAATCTCTACAAATGGCTCCTCGCTCCACCCACTTCCTACAACCAAAAATCAGCTGTCCTTCTGCAATCCATTTGTTAAGAAGCAGAGAAGTCTTTTAAAGATTTAAAAGGCATACAGTTTGGAAATGAAGAAATAAAACTGTCCCTGTGTACAGATGATATACTTTTCTGTGTTAAAAATCCCAAGATATTTATAAAACTCCTAGTGATTTCAGCAGGGCTCCGTGGTACAAGAGAAACATACAAAAATCAATTACATTTCTATTTACTGACAACAAATATGTGGAAACTAAAATTTAAAACAATACCCTTTACAATCACTCCAAAGAAAATGAAACACTTAGGTATTAACCTGACAAAACACATACAGGATCTGTATGCTGAAAATTATAAAATGCTGCTGCAAGAAATCAGAAAATCTAAATAAATGGAAAGACATACTGTGTTCATGGATTGGAAGACTCAACATAGTGAAGATGTCAGTTCTGTCCAAATTGATGTATAGGTTTAATGCAATTCGTATCAAGATCCCAGCAAGATTTTGTTGTTATTTTTTTTGTAGTCATACATACACAAGCTTATTCTAAAAATTTACATGGAAAGATGAAGGAACTAGAATAGCTAAAACAACTACCACAAAAAAGAGTAAAGGGGGAAGAGTCGGTCTACCTGACTTCAAGATGTATTATACAGCTACAGTAATTATATAATACAGTAATTATATAATACAGGGTACTGCAGAGTCAGGGACACATAGATAAGTGGAACAGAATATTGAACACAGAAAGAGACCCACAAAAGTCTACCCAACTGATTTTTTAAAAAATAATTTGCTATTTTTCCATTCTGCTTTTTTTTGTTTTAAATTTTATCTATTTATTTATTTTTTGGCTGCGTTGGGTCTTCGTTGCTGCGTGCGGGCTTTCTCTAGTTGCAGTGAGTGGGGCTATTCTTAGTTGTGGTGCGTGGGCTTCTCATTGTGGTGGCTTCTCTTGTTGCGGAGCATGGGCTATAGGCATGCAGGCTTCAGTAGTTGTGGCTTGTGGGCTCTAGAGCGCAGGCTCAGTAGTTGTGGCACACGGGCTTAGCTGCTCTGCGGCATGTGGGATCTTCCCGGACCAGGGATCAAACCTGCGTCCCCTGCATTGGCAGGCGGACTCTTAACCACTGTGCCACCAGGGAAGCCCTGCCCAACTGATTTTTGACAAAGGTGCAAAAGCAATTTAATTCAGGGGTGGAGGGAGCAGCAACAGATGGTGCTGGAACAAATGGACCTCTGAAAGTGGAAAAAAAAAAAAAACCCAAACAACAAAACACCCAAAACCCCAAACCAACCTTGATCTGTTGGTTGGTTTATCCATTCTATAGATTGTTGTTTATCTAGTCTATATATAATAGTTTACATCTGCTAATCCCAAGCTCCCAATCCATCCCTCCCCTCCCCGCCTCCCCCTTGGCAACCACCAGTCTGTTCTCTATATCTGTGAGTCTGTTTCTGTTTCATAGATAAGTTTATTTGTGTCATATTTTAGATTCCACAAGTGTCATATGGTATTTGTCCTTTCTGACTTACTTCACTTATTATGATAATCTCTAGGTCCATCCATGTTGCTGCAAATCACATTATTTTATTCTTTTTATGGCTGAGTAGTATTTCATTGTCTATATGTACCACATCTTTATCCATTCATCTGTCGATGGACATTTAGGTTGTTTCTGTGTCTTGGCTATTGTGAATAGTGCTGCAGTGAACATTGGGGTGCATGTATCTCTTTTCTTTTTTGTTTTTTTTGGGCTATGGGCAGTACTTTTTTTTTTTTAATTAATTAATTTATTTTTGGCTGTGCTGGGTCTTCGTTTCTGTGCGAGGGCTTTCTCTAGTTGCGGCGAGTGGGGGCCACTCTTCATCACAGTGCGCGGGCCTCTCACTGTCGCGGCCTCTCTTGTTGCGGAGCACAGGCTCCAGACGCGCAGACTCAGTAGTTGTGGCTCACGGGCCCAGTTGCTCCGCGGCATGTGGGATCCTCCCAGACCAGGGCTCGAACCCGTGCTCCCTGCACTGGCAGGCAGACTCTCAACCACTGCGCCACCAGGGAAGCCCCTGGACAGTACTTCTAATGATAATGTATCATAGTCACAGTAACAGAACAGTTCTCTTTTTTGGTAGAGTTAGGGAACGAGGCCCATCATTTTGGGTGGCTGAAAATTTCTGAAGTGGAGTAAAATGGAAGTAGAGTGTTTTACATTGTTATTTAAATTTTATTTTACCTTATTGTTATTTTTATTTTTTGCGGTACACGGGCCTCTCACTGTTGTGGCCTCTCCCGTTGCGGAGCACAGGCTCCAGACGCGCAGGCTCAGCGGCCATGGCTCACGGGCCCAGCCGCTCCGCGGCATGTGGGATCTGCCTGGACCGGGGCACGAGCCCATGTCCTCTGCATCGGCAGGCAGACTCTCAACCACTGCGCCACCAGGGAAGCCCTGTTATTTAAATTTTAGATGACATTTCTAGCTCCCAATTAGCTTGAAATCGTAGACCTGATAGCCTTCACCATTTTCTTCTAGGACATTCCCACTTCCATGTATATATATTTTATTTTATTTATTGTTTTGGCTGCACCATGGCGCTTGTGGAATCTTAGTTCCCCGACTAGGGATCGAACCCAGTACCATGGAAGTGAAAGCGCCTAGTCCTAACAACAGGACCGCCAGGGAATTCCCCATTCCTGAAGGTGAGAGAGGGCCAGCAAACAGCCCCACAGAGCTGGAGGCAGATGTGTTTTCCAGCCCACTGTCTGGGACGCAATTTGGGGCTCATGTATCTTTTCGAATTATAGTTTTGTCTGGATATTTGCCCATGAGTGGGGTTTCTGGGTCATATGGTAGTTCTATTTTTAGTTTTTTAAGGAACCTCTATACTGTTCTCCATAGTGGCTGTATCAATTTACATTCCCACCAACAGTGCAAGAAGGTTCCCTTTTCTCCACACCCTCTCCAGCATTCGTTATTTGTAGATTTTTAAATGATGGCCATTCTGGCTGGGGTGAGGTGGTACCTCACTGCATATATAACATTCTTGAAATAATAACGTTATAGAGATAGAAAAGAGATTATAGGATGCCAGAGGTTAGGTGAGAAAGGGGGACGGAGTAGTATATGGGAGCCCTGTGGCAAAGGAGCAGTTTTGTCTGTTGATGTGGTAGTGCTTACATGAATTTACACATGTGGCAAAAAAGCATAAAATGATACATACACACACAAATAAGTACGTGTAAAACTGGTGAAATCTGAATAAATTCTGTAGCTTGTACTAATGTCAGTATCCTGGTTTTGAAATTGTGTTATGGTTATGCTGTATTTTTCCATTGGAAGAAACTGGGTGAAGGGTACATGGGACTTCTTGCATGTTTTTGCAACTTTCTGGGAATCTGTAGTCATTTCAAAATAAAAAGTTAACAGACAGTGATATGAAATGTTATAGATGGTCATAACACTCGTCTGTTTATATAGCCCCTTCAATGTTTTTTAAAATTTATTCAATTATAGTTGAATTACAATGTTGTGTTAATTACTGCTGTACAGGGAAGTGACTCAGTTATACGTATATATACATTCCTTTTCATATTCTTTTCCATTATGGTTTACCACAAGGTGAATATAGTTCCCTGTGCTATACAGTAGGACCTTGCTGTTTATCCATCCTATATTATACAAGTTTTCATCTGCTAATCCCAAACTCCCACTCCTGCCCTCTCCCACTCCCCTCCCCTCCGCCCCTTCAGTGTTTGCGGCATGTGGGATCTTCCCGGACCGGGGCACGAACCCGTGCCCCCTGCATCGGCAGGCGGACTCTCAACCACTGCGCCACCAGGGAAGCCCCCCCTTCAGTGTTCTTACATTACTCTCAAGAATAATTTCTCACCGTGACTTACGAGGCCTGTATGATCTAGCCCATGCCTACCCCTCCCCCTTGCTTACTGTCCTCCTGTCCCTTAAGCCATTTGTCAGATCCTAGGCCATGCCAGTCATTCTTACCAGGCACACGACCTTGTTTTTCCTGTCCCGTTTGCATACATCCTTCACATGGTTTTCTCTCTCTTCTGTAGATTTCAACTTAAATATCACCTCAGAGAGGCCTTCCCTGGCCATCGTGTTTCTCATGGCACCATGTTAATTTCATTCCAAATAATTTGGATAATTTATCTTTTTTTATTGACTTTTGATCTGCTTTCTAACTAGACTGAAAGTTCCCCAAGAGCCGGAACGTTCCACAACTTATTCTCTGTTACGCTCTGGCATCTAACACTGCCCCGCACATAGCTCCAGCTGAACAAATGAGTAAATCCGTGAATTAATGGCAGAGTTGGAATAAACACACTGGTCTGCTGTCTCTTACTGCAACACACCTTCTTCGGTCTCCTCTGCCTTTACTCCTCCTAAAAACACCAGCAGCAACGTTCAGTTCCCATAAACTTAGTGACTGAAAACAACACAGATTTATTATTTTACAGTTATTGAGGTCAGCAGCCCCAAGTGGATGTCACTGGGCTAAGACCAAGGTGTCAGCAGGGCTGTGTTCCTTCCTCAAGGCTCTAGGGGAGGATCCATGTTATCATCTTTCCAGCTTCTAGAGACTGCCTACGTTACTGGCTCATGGCCTCTGTTATCTTCAAAGTCAGCGACGGCTGGTCCAAGTCTTTCTCACATCGATCATGTGGTCACTCATTCTTCTGCCTCCTCCTTCCACATTTAGGGACCCTTGTGATTACATTGGTCTAGGATAATCTCCCTATTTTTTTTTTAAATTTATTCATTATTTTTGGCTGTGTTGGGTCTTCGCTGCTGCACACGGGCTCTCTCTAGTTGCGGCGAGCAGGGGCTACTCCTCGTTGCAGTGCGCGGGCTTCTCACTGCAGTGGCCTCTCCCACGGAGGAGCATGAGCTCTAGGCGCGCGGGCTTCAGTAGCTGTGGCTCGTGGGCTGTAGAGAGCAGGCTCAGTAGTTGTGGCACACGGGCTCAGTCGCTCCACGGCATGTGGGATCCTCCCGGACCAGGGCTCGAACCAGTATCCCCTGCATTGGCAGGCGGACTCTCAACCACTGCGCCACCAGGGAAGCCCTAATCTCCCTATTTTAAGGTCATCCTTCTGCTCCCTTAAATCCTCTTTGCCACGTAACATATTCACAGGTTCTGTGGATTAGGTTGCGGACACGTGGGGAGGTCATTATTCTGTCTGTCAAACCACTAGTCTCCAACTTCCATAAAGAAAGTGACTCCTCTGTTCATATGTGGATCTCCAGGGTCTTGTATCTGGTATTACTCGACAAATTGTTGAAACACACTTAACTAAAATAACTCGTGGGCAGCATCAGTGTCTAGCACATGGCAGACACTCTGATTGGGTTGGCCAAAAAGTTCGTTCGGGTTTTACGTACGCCGTTACAGAAAACACGTTTACCTACTAAAGGCCCTTCTTTTCAGCCTAGTTCCACCCAACCAAGTCAGTATGTTCTTCAAGGCTTTGCCCAAAGCCAGTTCTTAACGTGAAGCCTCCACTAAGTGTGAAGCAAAGTCTTCCTCCTCATTTCTAAGGGCACAAATATGGGTTCCCTTCAACACATGCTTTATCAGCCTTTACTAGGTTCTGGATTGCTTGGATAGTGATGGTCTCATTCCTTTCTGAGCTCTTCACAGTTCCTAGCATGGGGGGGAGCCCTTAAGTAGTAAAGAGAAAGGGGAGAAACACAAGGGAAAGATCAGAGCAAGACAGCAGTTGGGGAGTGTGAGCGCCAAGGGGAAACCTCTCTCAGGGTCTTCCATTTCCTCTCACTAAAGAAGAATCTCCATTGCAAGGTGGCTAGAGTGCTGGCATGGGTGAACACACTTGTAGTAAGATGTTAGAATCGGATTCTTCCTCCATCATTCCCTTGTGGGAACATATAGTTCCTGTGAATGTCATCCATTCCAGAAACTGTGGCCCATTTGACATCTATTTCTTTGCTGACTGTGAAAGCAGACCTTTTCAGGTTTGATCCCATGATGATGGCTCTGCCTTCTGATCTGGTCATTTACTTTGAGATCTCTCCAGTGTTTGGGTTATCTATGATTCTCTCTTGCTGCCCCCCTTGCCTCTACCATCGACTTGGTATATGGAGTGCTACCCCCTTGCCTGTTTTGAAGGTCGTGCCTGTCAGCCTACACCTTGGCTGAATAGCTTTTCCTTTCCAGAAAGTGCAGAAGGTGACTTCCATGCAGTTTTAAAAAGTGGGTGTGCTTTTATTTTTCTTTTTTCTTCAAAGACACTTTAAACTCTTTGGTCAACATTTCTCATCCTTTTCCTTTCAGATACCCAAGGTCAAGTACTATTTTTAGCCATTGTTCTCCCCAATGGGGTTCTCCTCAGAGCATCCTGGCTACTGGGGCTATACTTTTATAAGCTTCTTCAAGGGATAACACATAGGTATCCACATCTCATTTCTTCCCCTTTTAAGTAGGTTAAATCTTCCACAGATCATTTGCTTGTTGCATGTCTAGTTATTCTTAAATAAGAATACTAACTGGAAAAAGAATAACAGATTGGAAGGATAAGAAGAAAAACACATAACTATGATTGCTTTGAAAGAGCCCATGATTTGCCAAATGTTCTTCTGGGGAGAGCACTGGATGTGTTTGAAAGAATTGCTTTTTAAAGTCGTTGGGAAGCAGGTGAGGCCCTGAGGGGCCTGGGTGATGACTGAATAGTCTGTGAAAGAAAAAGAAAGGATTTGTGAGTTGATTTGGGTTTGGGAGAAGTGGAGATGAATGGGAGAGAGAGAGAAAGGGCGGAAAAGCCAGCAGGGTGGCTGAAGGCCATATGTTCCAAGATGTGACCCTGTCACACAGCCTCTCAAATCCTTGGTGAAGTGCAGCTAAATCACAAAATACTTGACATGAGTAGATTTGTTGTGTAAACTGGTGAAGCCAGGTTGCCGTGATGCAAACTGGGAACAATTTACGCTGCCAGGTGGAAAGCGTTCAGAAATACAAGGACGTAAACCACAGAAACTTAGAGAAATTGTGGAGAGGGTAAACAAAAATCAGAAGCAGAACTTCCCCACTTGGCTCCAAGTCCATGAGAGAGAAATATCATTCCAGGATTGTTTGTTATTGTCAGTTGTGCCGCAGTAGCTGACTTCTACAATCCTCTTCCTGAGATCAGACCTTAAGGTCCAACTCTGCCCCTACCCTCTCGAAAAAGCCTTCTCTCCTACAACTCGTGTTCTCAGGGGCGTCCCGCTCCTCTAAAATTCTACTGCCTTTATCACCTTTGGTACATAGTTTAGTGCCAAACTATCTTCTATTAGTAAAGAGAAACTCAAAACCACAAAGCCTTCAGTGACCTTGTAGGAGTTTTATAGAGAAGGGACGCTACAAATGGGTCAGAGGGTTGCAAACAAGTAGGAAGAGCAGATTGTGCTCTTCTTGGTGATTGTGGCAGAGGCAGAAAGATCAGTTTTCTGGGGGTAGCAGTGGCAACAGTAAGATTAGTGGTGATCAGGGCCAGTGTACAGTGGTGCTAGGAGGCACTCATCACTGGCTCGAATTTGGGCATTGTTCCTGGCTCCGTACCCTCTTAGGCTAGTTTCTCAGCCTCCTTGGCATTCTTTACAGCACTCAACGTCCCTTTAAAAATGTATTTCCTGCTTAAATCAGCCAAGTTAAAACGACCAGATTCTGTTGCTTGCAAAGATTAACAAAGGCTTTGCACAAAGCCACTTTATAATATAACTATTATAAGCACTGCTGTGATGAAAATCCTTGAGCATCCATTCTCAGCACATATCTTTGATTATTTCCCTAGGATAAATTCCTAAACCTGGCTCTCAGGTTCTGAGTAAGATGGACTATAAAACTGGAGCAGGGTGTATGGAGTAGGCTATCTGGGGGTTTGAAAAATAAATTGTAGCGGGCAGATTGGGGAAGAACACTAGATACCAAAGAATCATCAACCTGGCAGGGAATGTAACTTTTTTTCCCCTGCAGTATCTCCAAGTTGAATTCAGTGCATCCAGAAACTCAGAAGTGAGCACTGTAGATGGAAGAGCTCTATGGGAATTCCCCAATCCTTCTGGCTTGAGATATTGGGAAGTGAACGGGAGAGAGAGGGAGAGAGGACATACTCCCAAGAACACTTGAGCAGAAATCCTCCTGGATTTAATTTTTTCTTTCTCTTGCACCCCAGCCCCCAAGCAATCCTGTAGCGTGGGAACAGTGGTTGAACTTTGATTCCAAGAGGGTAGGGCCAACACCTGTTGACGTTGTAACCTCTTGTCCTCCTACTACTTGGTCTAAATGCAGACACAATCATGGAAGTATGTGACAGAGTGAGGTAAACTACAGTCCCAAGTTTCTGGCCAGAAGACTGAAAAGTGGAAATCTAAGAAATCAGAAACTACCAGGGAGACTGCAAGAAGGAGGACCTCAGGGAAACAACTGTTTATGAACTCCAGAGCTCGCTCCTGAGCTGTGTGAGGTGTGCATGTTATAATTAGCATAACCAAAGATTCTGAGAGCTAAAGTAATGGATAGATTATCCCCACAACTCTGATTGTGATACACATCCATGACAGACATGAAGAGCATCGCAAAGGTTTTGACAACTGAACTGACATTAGAAACATAGCCTCCAGGTTGAAACTTTTTCAGCCTGAACCCCACCAGGTCCATTGCCTGCTAAAACAAAAATATCAACATTCTCTACAGCAGAGGTCCCCAAACTTTTTTGGCACCAGGGACCGGTTTTGTGGAAGACAATTTTTCCATGGACCGGGGCAGGGGTGGGGGGCGGGGAGGAGACGGTTCAGGCGGTAACGCGAGAGACGGGGAGCAGCAGACGAAGCTTCATTCGCTTGCCTGCTTCTCACCTCCTACTGTGCAGCCCGGTTCCTAACAGGCTGTGGACCAGTACCAGTCTGCGGCAGGGAGGTTGGGGACCCCTGCTCTATAGGATTTAAACAAGATCCAGAATCTTGTAACATAATGCTTAAAATGTTATGATACAATCCAGTATTATTCAGCATACGAAGAACCACAAAAATTTCAACTTGCACGGGAAAGGATGATCGATAGATGCCAACATAGAGATAATACAGATGACAGAATTATCTGACAGAGATTTTAAGTCAGCCATTATAAAAATACTCAAACAAGCAATCAGGAACACTCATGAAACAAACGCTAAACAGAAAGTCCCTGCAAAGAAAGAGAGCACATAAAGAAGAAATAATGCAAATTTTAGAACTGAAAATCACAACCAGAATAACTCACTGGCTGGACTCCGTAGCAGACAGAGGAGTCAATGAGCTTTGACTTAGATCAACACAATTTATCCAGTCTGAAAAACCAGAAGAACGATTGAAAAAAAAGTGAACAGAATCCCAGGAACCTGTGAAATAATAACAAAAAGGCCAATAGGAAGATCAGAAATTAATAAGATGGAAACAGAAAAACAGTGGATAAAATCAATGAAACCAATGCCTGGTATTTTGGAGAGATCAATAAACTTAAACCTTGAGGAGGACTGAGATAGCAAAGAGAAGACACAAATTACCAATATTAGGAATGAACAAAAAAAGAGGATAGATATCACTACGGACTTTAAGGCCTTTGTAAAGCCTATGATAATAAATGGAATGGAATATTTCTAAATGGAATATTTCTTGCCATATCAATAAACAAAGGAAGTCACAGTCACCAACGTTTGCAGCCCTCCAACGTGAGCCAGTGAGCCCTGAGGAAACTCAGGGCTGAAAAGAATTACCTGTCATCTAGCAGCCATCAGACTGCAGCCACTCCCTGTGGTGAGCCCTGAGGAAACTCAGGATGTGAAAACACAGGATACTGGTCCCAGATAGCTGAGGTGCATATCAAAGGAATGATTTCAGTGAGCCCAGACTCTTGCATCTTCCCATACAGAGAAAAGCGCTAAATTCCTTAACTTGAGATATCACGTTTTCTTTAATTAACAATAATCTTTTGAGGTTCCCGACTACCTTCCCTTTGTTGCAAAACTCCTATATATCCGGGCTCCTCCCCTCGTCTCCTCGGAGCAGTTTCTCAGAGTTATCTGAAACGCTGTCTCCCAGGCTGCAGTCCTCATTTTGCCCAAAATAAAACTTAACTCGCAGCTCTCATGTTGTGCATTTTTTTAAGTCAACACCTACATTACAAACTACACATAAACTGGAGAACTTAGATGAAATGGACTAATACCTCAAAATCCACAACTATCAAACCTCACCTAAAATAAACTAGAGAACCTGTATTGTCCCATAACTATGAAAGAAATTATATTTGTAGTTAAAATCCTTCCAAAAAAAGAAGTCTTCAGGCCCAGATGGTTTCATGGGCAAATTCTACAAAATATCAATTCTGAGCAATCTCTTCCAGAAAATACAGAGAAGGAAATGTTTTCCAACTCATTTTATGAGTCCAACATTACCCTGATACCAAAATCAAAGATAGCACGAAAAAATAAAAGTACATATGACTATTGTTCAAGAACGTAAATACAAAAATGCTCCAAAAATATTAGCAAATTTAAAAAGGATAGCATGCTGTGACCAAATGGGGTTTATTCAGCTTGGGAATACAAGTGTTACCGAGTCCAAGCTCGCTCTGCTCGCCGCATGACAGGCCAATGAATCGGGAGACAAGGTGTTGAGGCAAGGAAGATGACTTTATTCGGAAAGCCGACAGACCGAGAAGATGGCAGACTAGGGTCCCCCCAAAAACCATCTTATTGGGGTCTGGATGCCAGTTTCTTTTATAGAATCAGAGAGGGAAGTAAAGTAAAAAGGCTATCAGTCTTGCAAGGAATAGAGAGGGAGAGGTAGGGAGGAAGTAACGTAAAAAGGGCTATCAGTCTTGCAAAACATCTCTTGCAACAGCCAGCCTCGGGAAGGGGATGTGTTAATTTCTTCTTTCCTGCAGCCACTCACAGGTAGGTAGGGTTCCCTGAGGCAGGCCATTATGTATGATTATAACAACAAAAGTAACGGAAAGCAAAGGCTAAAGTCAAAGAAACAGATCCAACGTGGAGTCAAAAATTGGCTCTTCGCTGTTACACAAGCTGATTCAATATTTAGAAATCAATCCATGTAACTCACTATATTAACAGTCTAAAAAAAACTCCACATGATTATATCAACAGATGCAGAAAAAGCATTTGACAAACTCCAACATCCATTCCTGATAAAAATTCTCAAGAAACTAAGAATAGAAGGTGAGAAATTGTGATTTATAGTAAGAAATAAATATATATATATATATATATATTTGGTCTTCATTCCCTTTCGTGGCACAAAGCTCCTAAAACACTTGGAATTTCCTGGATGAGAGCTATGAAGGTTTCTTTTGTTATGTTAACGAGATGACTTTCGGAAATCACCTAGGGAAGGGGGGCTGGTTACCAGGAGAACCAACCACATGATTAGAGGGTTGGAACTTTTAATCCCACCCCTAGACTTCTGGAGAGGGGAGAGGGGCTGGAGATTGAATTCAATTGTCAATAGCTCATGATTTAATCAATCATGCCTATGCAATGACGTCTCCATATAAACCCAAAAGGACGGGGTTCAAAGAGCTTCTGGGTTGGTGAACACGTGGATATTTGGGGAGAGTGGTGTGACCCATTCTACATACTTTGCCCTATGCATTTCTTTTATCTGGCTGTTCCTGAGTTACGGCCTTGTATAAATCAGTAATGTAAAATGTTTCTTTGAATTCTATGAGCCTCTCTAACAAATTAATCAACCCAGGGAGGGGGTGTCGGAACCTCCAATCTATAGCTGGTCAGTCAGAAGCAGGGTGACAACTTGGACTTGGAATTGGCATCTGAAGTGGGTAGAGGCGGGCAGTCTTTAAGGCTGAGCTCTCAACCTGTGGGATCTGATACTATCTTCAGGTAGATCAGAACTGAGTTGACACAGAATTTCTTGGTGGTATAGAAAAAATACACACGTTGGAATTGGGTGCAGAATTGTAGAAGGAAAACTCCTCAACCTGATATAGGGCACCTACAAAAAAAACCTAGAGCTAGTATCGTACTTACTGGTAAAAGACTGAATGATTTCCCTCTAACAACAGGAACAAGGCAAGGATGTCTACTCTCACCACCACTATTCAACGTCACACTGGAAGTCTAAGCTAGTGTAATCAGGAAATAAATAAATAAATAAAAATAAGAAACTGTAGCGATTACAAAGAAAGGAAGGATCTCCTTTCACAAACAGCATGATTTTCTTTTCTTTTTTTTTTTTTTGAGGTACGCGGGCCTCTCACTGTTGTGGCCTCTCCCGTTGCGGAGCACAGGCTCCGGACGCGCAGGCTCAGCGGCCATGGCTCACGGGCCCAGCCGCTCCGCGCCGTGTGGGATCTTCCCGGACCGGGGCACGAACCCGTGTCCCCTGCTTCGGCAGGCAGACTCTCAACCACTGTGCCACCAGGGAAGCCCCAGCATGATTTTCTATGTAGAAAATCCCAAGGTGTCACTAAAAAAATCTCTAGAACTAATAAAGATAAGCAAGTTTGCAGGATGCAAGGTCAACACACAAAAATCAGTCATATCTCTATATACTAACAATGTACAATCGAAAAGAAGAATTTTAAAAGTATAATTTTAGGGAATTCCCTGGTGGTCCAGTGGTTAGGACTCCATGCTTTCACTGTTGAGGGTGCAGGTTCAATCCCTGGTGGGGAAACTAAGAACCCATAAGCCGTGCGGTATGGCCAAAAAAAAAAAAAAATTTTTTTTTTAATAGCACCCCTTCAAAAAATACTTATGTATAAATCTGAAAAAAATATGTGCAGGCCTATTTACAATAGTCAGGACATGGAAGCAACCTAAGTGTCCATCGACAGATGAATGGATAAAGAAGATGTGGCACATATATACAATGGAATATTACTCAGCCATAAAAAGAAATGAAAGTGAGTTATTTGTAGTGAGGTGGATGGATCTAGAATCTGTCATACAGAGTGAAGTAAGTCAGAAAGAGAAAAACAAATACCATATGCTAACACACATATATATAGAATCTAAAAAAAAAAAAAAAAAAGGTTCTGAAGAACCTGGGGCAGGACAGGAATAAAGACACAGATGTAGAGAATGGACTTAAGGACACGGGGAGGGGGAAGGGTAAGCTGGGAGGAAGTGAGAGAGTGGCATGGACATATATACACTACCAAATGTAAAATAGATAGCTGGTGGGAAGCAGCCACATAGCACAGGGAGATCAGCTTAGTGTTCTGTGACCACCTAGAGGGGTGGGATAGGGAAGGTGGGAGGGAGGTGCAAGAGGGAGGGGATATGGGGATATAAGTATACATATAGCTGATTTACTTTGTTATACAGCAGAAACTAACACAACAATGTAAAGCAATTATACTCCAATAAAGATGTTAAAAAAAAAAAGTATGTGCAGGGTCTGTGTGATGAAAACTATAAAAAGCTGATGAAAGAAAGAAGACCCAATGAATAGAGAGATATACTGTGTTCATGCGTTGGAAGACGCAAAAAAGTAAGCATGTCAATTTTGTGCAAATTGACCTGGAGGTTTAATATAATATCATCAAAATCCCAGCAAGGTTTTTAGTAGATGTAGACCAAGCTATTCTAAATTTTATGGTAAACAAATAAATTGGAATAGCTAAAATAATTTTTAAAAAGAAAATAGTTGGGAGAATTATTATGATTTTAAGACTTTCAGTAATTAAGAGTATGAGATTGATGAAGAGATAGACACGTGAATCAATGAAGCAATGATTAGAGAGTACAGGAATAGATCCACATAAGTATGCCCAATTGATTTTTTTATTTTTATTTTATACTAGAGTATAGTTGATTTACAATGCTGTGTTAGTTTCAGGTGTACAGCAAAGTGATTCAGCTATATATATGCATATATCCATTCTTCTCCAGGTTCTTTTCCCATATAGGTTATTACAGATTACTGAGTAGAGTTCCCTGTGCTATATAGTAGGTCTTTGTTGATTATCTATTTTATATATAGTAGTGTGTATATGTTAATCCCAACCTCCTAATTTATCACTTCCCCCCATGTTTCCCCTTTGGTAACCATAAGTTTGTATTCTAAGTCTGTGAGTCTGTTTCCGTTTTGTAAATTTGTTCCTTTGTATCAATTTTTAGGTTGCACCTGTAAATGATATGATATTTGTCTTTCTCTGTCTGACTTACTTCACTTAGTATGATCATCTCTAGGTCCATCCAAGTTGTTGCAAATGGCAAAATTTTGTTCCTTTTTATGGCTGAGTAATATTCCATTGTATATATGTACCACATCTTCTTTATCCATTCATCTGTTGATGGACATTTTGGTTGCTTTCATGTCTTGGCTATTGTAAATAGTGCTTCAGTGATCATTGAGCGTGCATGTGTTTCTTCAAATTCTGGTTTTCTCCAGAGATACACCCAGGAGTGGGATTGCTGGATCATATGGTAGTTCTATTTTTAGTTTTCTGAGGAACCTCCATACTGTCCTCCATAGTGGCTGTTACCAATTTACATTCCCACCAACAGTGCAGGAGCTTTCCCTTTTCTCCACAGCCTCTCCAGCATTTATTGTTTGTAGACTTTTTGATGATGGAAATTCTGAGTGGTGTGAGGTGATACCTCAATGTAGTTTTTACTTGCATTTCTCTAATAATTAGTGATGTTGAGCATCTTTTCAAGTCCTTTTTGGCTATCTGTATGACTTCTTTGGAGAAATGTCTGTTTAAATCTTCTGCCCATTTTTTGATTGGGTTGTTTGTTTTTTTTATATTGAGCTGCATGAGCTGTTTGTATATTTTAGAGATTAATCAGTCATCGGTCACTTCGTTTGCAAATATTTTCTCTCATTATGTGGGTTGTCTTTTTGTTTCATTTATGGTTTCCTTTGCTTGCAGAAGCTTTTAAGTTTAATTAGGTCCCATTTAAAAAGTTTTGTTACTCTAGGAGGTGGATCCAGCAAGATATTGCTGCGATTTATGTCAGAGTGTACTGCTTATGTTTTCCTCTAAGAGTTTTATAGTATCAGGTATTATATTTAGGTCTTTATAAATTTAAAAATTTTTGTTACTCTAGGAGGTGGATCCAGCAAGATATTGCTGCGATTTATGTCAGAGTGTACTGCTTATGTTTTCCTCTAAGAGTTTTATAGTATCAGGTATTATATTTAGGTCTTTAATCCATTTTGAGTTTATTTTGGTGTATGGTGTTAGAGAATGTTCTAGTTTCATTCTTTTACATATAGCTGTCCAGTTTTCTCAGCATCACTTATTGAAGAGTCTTTTCTCCATTGTATATTCTTGCTTCCTTTGTTGTAGATTAATTGACCACAGGTGCATGGGTTTATTTCTGGGCTTTCTATCCTGTATCGATCTATGTTTGATCTATATTTCTGTTTTTGTGCCAATACCATACTGTTTTGATGACTGTAGCTTTGTAGTATAGTCTGAAGTCAGGGAGCCTGATTCCTCCAGCTCTGTTTTTCTTTCTCAGGTTTGTTTTGGCTATTCGGGGGTCTTTTGTGTTCCCATACAAATTAAAATTTTTTTCTGTTCTATTGGTAATTTGATAGGGATTGCATTGAATCTCCCTTGACTAGTATAGTCATTTTGACAATATTGATTCTTCCAATCCAAGAACATGGTATATCTTTCCATCTGTTTGTGTCATCTTTGATTTCTTTCATCAGCTTACAGTTTTCAGAGTACAGGTCTTTTGCCTCCATATGTAGGTTTATTCCTAGGCATTTTATTCTTTTTGATGCAATGGTAAATGAGATTGTTTCCTTAATTTCTCTTCCTGATCTTTTGTTGTTAGTGTATAGAAATGCAAGTGATTTCTGTGTATTAATTTTGTATCCTGCAACCTTACCAAATTCATTGATGAGGTCTAGTCGTTTTCTGGTAGCATCTTTAGGATTTTCTATGTATAGTATCATGCCATCTTCAAACAGTGACAGTTTTACTTTTTTTTCCCGATATGAACTCCTTTTATTTCTTTTTCTTCTATGAATGCTGTGGCTAGGACTTCAAAAGCTATGCTGAATAAAAGTGGTGAGAGTGGACATCCTTGTCTTGTTCCTGATCTTAGAGGAAATGCTTTCAGTTTTTCACCATTGAGAATGATGTTTGCTGTGGGTTTGTCGTATATGGCCTTTATTATGTTGAGGAAGGTTCCCTCTATGCTCACTTTCTGGGCACTTTTTATCATAAATGGATATGGGATTTTGTCAAAAGCCTTTTCTGCATCTTTTGAGATGATCATATGGTTTTTATTTTTCAATTTGTTAATGTGGTGTATCCCACTGATTGATTTGTGGATATTGAAAAATCCTTGCGTCCTTGGGATAAATGCCACTTGATCATGGTGTATGATCCTTTTAAAGTATTGTTGGATTCAGTTTGCTAGTATTTTGTTGAGGATTTTTGCGTCTATGTTCATCAGTGATATTGGCCTGAAATTTTCTTTTTTTGTGGTATCTTTGTCTAATGTTGGTATCAGGATGATGGTGGCCTCATAGAATGAGTTTGGAAGTGTTCCTTTCTCTGCAATTTTTTGTAATAGTTTCAGAAGTATAGGTGTTAACTCTTCTCTAAATGTTTGATAGAATTCACCTGTGAACCATCTGGTCCCAGACTGTTGTTTGTTGGAAGTTTTAAAATCACAGTTTCAACTTCATTACTTATGATTGTTCAGTTCATATTTTTTATTTCTTCCTGGTTCAGTCTTGGGAGATTTTACCTTTCTAAAAATTTGTTTATTTCTTCTAGGTTGTCCATTTTATTGGCATAGAGTTGCTTGTAGTAGTATCTTATGATCCTTTGTATTTCTGTGTTGTCCATTGTGACTTCTTTTTCATTTCTAATTTTATTGATTTGAGCCTTCTCCCTTTTTTTCTTGATGAGTCTGGCTAGAAGTTTATCAATTTTGTTTATTTTTTCAAAGATCCAGTTTTTAGTTTCATTGATCTTTTCTATTGTTTTCTTCATCTCTATTTCATTTATTTCTGCTCTGATCTTTATGATTTCTTTCCTTCTGCTAACTCTGGGTTTTGTTTGTTCATCTTTCTCTAGTTACTTTAGGTGTAAGGTTAGGTTGTTTCTTTGAGATTTTTCTTGTTTCCTGAGGTAAGATTGTATTGCTATAAACTTCCCACTTAGAACTGCTTTTGCTGTGTCCCATAGGTTTTGGATCATCATGTTTTCATTTTCATTTGTCTCTAGGCATTTTTGATTTCCTCTTTGATTTCTTCCGTGATCCATTGGTTGTTTAATAGCATATTGTTTCACCTCCACGTGTTTGTGTTTTTTACATTTCTTTCTTGTAGTTGATTTCTAATCTCACAGCACTCAAGCCCTGCTGGCCTTTAAAGCCAAATGCTCTGGGGGTCCCCTCTTCCTGATGCCAGACCCCCAGGCTGGGTAGCCTGATGTGGGGTTCAGAACTCTCACTCCTGTGGGAGAACCTCTGTGATATAATTATTTTCCAGTTTGTGGGTCACCCATCTGGTGGGTATGGGATTTGATTATATCATGAGAGCACCCCTCCTACCATCTCATTGTGGCCTCTTCTTTTTCTTTGGGTGTAGAATAACTTTTCTGGTAGGTTCGATTCTTTTTTGTTGATGGTCGTTCAACAGTTAGTTGTGATTTTTATGTTTTTATGAGAGGAGGTAAACTCAAGTCCTTCTGCTCTGCATCTTGTCTCTCCCCTTCTACCACAATTTGGAGGTCCTAGAGAGATAGTCACTGCATGCCAGGCAAGGTCGCAGGACAAAACACCAGGTGGTCAGGAGGTAGAAGACAGAAGTCCCAACTGATTTTTGACAAGATCCCAGAGTAATCCAATGGGGGAAATAATAATTTTTTTCAACAAATGGTGTTGGAACTATTGGACATCCTTAGGCAAAAAAAATAAACTTGAACTTAAACCTCATACCTTACACAAAAATTAACTGAAAAAAAATCTAAATAGAAAACATTAAACTATAACGTTTTTAGAATAAAACATAGAAGAAAATCTTCATGACTTTAACTTAGGTTAAGAGCTCTTAGACATGACACCAAAAGAACAATCCATAAAAGAACATATGATAAATTGGACTCCACTAAAATTTAAAGCTCTTGGTCTGCAAATAACACTGTTGAAAAAATTAAAACACAAGCTACAAATTGGTAGAAAATATTTACACATCACATATCTTACAAAGGAATTGTATTCAAAATATATAAAGAACTCTCAAACTCAAAAATTAAAAAAATTATAAATTAGCAATAGACATGGATATTCTATTGACTATGATATACAAATAGCAAATAAGCACATGAAAAGGTGTCTTGTTCAAATCATTAACCATTAGGTAAGTGCAAATTAAAACGGTGATGAGATATCACTAACCTATCAGAAGGCAAAAATTAATAATACAATTCTGAGTGTTGATGAAGACACGGAGCAACTGGAGCTCTTTATGTTGCTGGTGGGAATGCAAATCTTGAAAATAGTTTATCTGTTTGTAATAATAGTTTCTTATAATGTTAAACATGTACATACTGTATGGACCAGCAATCACACTCCTGGTTATTTACCATAGAGAAATGAAGACTTAGGTTCACACAAAACCTGTACATGAATGATTGTAGCAGCTCTGTTCATAATTGCCAAAACCCGTAAATAACCAACATGTCATTCAATTAGTAAATGGATAAATCAATTGTGGTTCACTTGTATAATGCAATAGTACTCAGCAATAAGAAGAAACAAGTTATTGATAAATGCAACAACCTAGATGAGTCTTAAAACACTGTGCTGAGTGAAAGAAGTTTACATACTGTGCGATTCCATTTAAATTAAGGGGAAGAGGGTGACTACAAAAGAATAGCACAAAGGAGTTTTCTGATGTACCCTTACTGTGTTGGTGGTTATACAAATCCATATATGTATTATACTTCGTTGAACTCTACACCCCCCAAATTTCCTAAACATGGGTTTTTTTTGAGCATCAAAGAATATGCATCTATTTAAGTCTTCTGAAACATAGTTCCATATTGACCTTCAGAAGGGTTGTAATAATTTACGTGCCAGTCAGCAGCACCTAAGGGTGTCTATGTTCACCATCACTGGGACGTACTGTTTCTTTATCACTTTTTCCAATTTGATAGGTATAAACGTTAGATGAGATTTTAAAAAGTGTGTGTGTATCTAGCAAGCAGTCTTCAGCTCTAGTTTTGAGTTGCAGGTCCATCTCAGGCCATCTGAATAAAAGGTATTGTTAAGTGCCTTTTAATATTACAAAATGCCTGTGCTCATTCCTAAGGAGGTATAGAATAAATCTGCTAACAGTGTCACTCCAGGAAAAAGTTAGATGATTTCTGCTGCTGGATTTTTTGGGCTGTGAGTGGGGAATAAAGGGCCCTATCAGAGACTCCTGTAAATTTTTTTTTTTATTCAGATAGAAAGTCACAAAAATTATAATCATCCTCATCAGGTCACTCAGTCCCATGTTATTAATTTTTTTTCATCTTGATCTTTTGTTAACACTTTTATGAATTCATCAGTTTTCCATTAGAGTTCTGAAAATACTTATTCATTCAGTTCAGCAGTACAGTCAGTTACCAGAAACATGTACTTGTCAGAGTCTTTTCCATGAATTCCTTGAAGATGAAACCCTTTCATAGGAACATTTTTGCAAAAGCATCAGAGTACCCCCAGAACTGTCTGTAAATGACAAAAGACTTAAAAATGACTACGGTTAAAGATTTGATGAAAGTTCATAATAATGCAATTGACAAGGAAATTTAGTTATTTCTGAGATGTACATTTTAAAGTAATAACTAGAATTATGACTTATTATACCAGAACATATAAGATTTTTAGAAATTTCATGTTATGTCTGAAACATCTATATTAACATATTTCCATACGAATAACCCAAAGAAAGTTTAGTATTAGTTGTTTTTCTTTTTTGTTGTTGTTGTTGTTGTTGTTTTTGCGGTACGCAGGTCTCTCACTGCTGTGGCCTCTCGCGCTGCAGAGCACAGGCTCCGGACACGCAGGCCCAGCGGCCATGGCCCACGGACCCAGCCATTCCGCGGCATGTGGGATCCTCCCGGGTTGGGGCACGAACCTGTGTCCCCCACATTGGCAGGCGGGCTCTCAACCACTGCGGCACCAGGGAAGCCCTGTTTGTTTTTTATACTGCAGGTTCTTATTAGTCATCAATTTTATACACATCACTGTATACATGTCAATCCCAGTTGCCCAACTCAGCACACCACCATCCCCCCCCAACCGCGGTTTTCCCACTTGGTGTCCATACGTTTGTTTTCTACATCTGTGTCTCAACTTCTGCCCTGCAAACTGGTTCATCTGTACCATTTTTCTAGGTTCCACATACATGCGTTAATATACGATATTTGTTTTTCTCTTTCTGACTTACTTCACTCTGTATGACAGTCTCTAGATCCATCCACGTCTCAACAAATGACTCAATTTCCTTCCTTTTTATGGCTGAGTAATATTCCATTGTATATGTGTACCACATCTTTATCCATTCATCTGTCGATGGGCATTTAGGTTGCTTCCATGACCTGGCTATTGTAAATAGTGCTGCAGTGAACATTGGGGTGCATGTGCCTTTTTGAATTATGGTTTTCTCTGGGTATATGCCCAGTAGTGGGATTGCTGGATCATATGGTAATTCTATTTTTAATTTTTTAAGGACCCTCCATACTGTTCTCTATAGTGGCTGTATCAATTTACATTCCCACCAACAGTGCAGGAGGGTTCCCTTTTCTCCACAGCCTCTCCAGCATTTGTTGTTTGTAGATTTTCTGATGATTCCCATTCTAACTGGTATGAGGTGATACCTCATTATAGTTTTGATTTGCATTTCTCTAATAATTAGTGATGTTGAGCAGCTTTTCATGTGCTTCTTGGCCACCTGTATGTCTTCTTTGGAGAAATGTCTATTTAGGTCTTCTGTGCATTTTTGGATTGGGTTGTTTGTTTCTTTAATATTAAGCTGCATGAGCTGTTTATATATTTTGGAGATTAATCCTTTGTCCATTGATTCATTTGCAAATATTTTCTCCCATTCTGAGGGTTTTCTTTTCATCTTGTTTATGGTTTCCTTTGCTGTGCAAAAGCTTTGAAGTTTCATTAGGTCCCATTTGTTTATTTTTGTTTTTATTTCCATTACTCTAGGAGGTGAGTCAAAAAACATCTTGCTGTGATTTATGTCAGAGAGTGTTCTTCCTATGTTTTCCTCTAAGAGTTTTATAGTTTCTGGTCTTACATTTAGGTCTCGAATCCACTTTGAGTTTATTTTTGTGTATGGTGTTAGGGAGTGTTCTAATTTCATTCTTTTACACGTAGCTGTCCAGTTTTCCCAGCACCACTTATTGAAGAGACTGTCTTTTCTTCATTGTATATCCTTGCCTCCTTTGTCATAGTTTAGTTGACCATAGGTGCGTGGGTTTATCTCTGGGCTTCATATCTTGTTCCATTGATCTATATTTCTGTTTTTGCGCCAGTACCATATTGTCTTGATTACTGTACTTTGTAGTATAGTCTGAAGTCAGGGAGTCTTATTTCTCCAGTTCCGTTTTTTTCCCTCAAGTATGCTTTGGCTCTTCGGGGTCTTTTGTGTCTCCAAACAAATTTTAAGATGATTTGTTCTAGTTCCATAAAAAATGCCATTGGTAATTGGATAGGGATTGCATTGAATCTGTAGATTGCTTTGGGTAGTATAGTCATTTTCACAATATTGATTCTTCCAATCCAAGAACATGGTATATCTCTCCATCTGTTGGTAACATCTTTAAATTCTTTCATTAGTGTCTTATAGTTTTCTGCATACAGGTCTTTTGTCTCCCTAGGTAGGTCTATTCCTAGGTATTTTCTTCTTTTTGTTGCAATGGTAAATGGGAGTGTTACTATAATTTCTTTCAGATTTTTCATCATTAGTGTATAGGAATGCAAGAGATTTCTGTGCATTAATTTTGTATCCTCCAACTTTACCAAATTCATTAATTAGCTCTAGTAGTTTTCTGGTGGCATTTTTAGGATTCTCTATGTATAGTATCATGCCATCTGCAACCAGTGACAGTTTTATTTCTTATTTTCCAATTTGTATTCCTTTTATTTCTTTTTCTTCTCTGATTGCCGTGGCTAGGACTTCCAAAACTATGTTGAATAATAGTGGTGAGAGTGGACATCCTTGTCTCATTCCTGATCTTAGAGGAAATGCTTTCAGTTTTTCACCATTGAGAATGATGTTTGCTGTGGGTTTGTTGTATATGGGCTTTCTTATGTTGAGGTAGATTCCCTCTATGCCCACTCTGGAGGGTTTTTATCATAAATCGGTGTTGAATTTTGTGAAAAGCCTTTTCTGCATCTATTGAGATGATCATATGGTCTTTATTCTTCAATTTGTTAATATGGTGTATCACATTGATTGATTTGCATATATTGAAGAATCCTTGCATCCCTGGGATAAATCCCACTTGATCATGGTGTATGATCCTTTTAATGTGTTGTTGGATTCTGTTTGCTAGTATTTTGTTGAGGATTTTTGCATCTATATTCATCAGTGATATTGGTCTGTAATTTTCTTTTTTTGTAGTATCTTTGTCTGGTTTTGGTATCAGGGTGATGGTGGCCTGATAGAATGAGTTTGGGAGTGTTCCTTCCTCTGAAATTTTTTTTTTTTTTTTTTTTTTTTTTTTTGTGGTACGCGGGCCTCTCACTGTTGTGGCCTCTACCGTTGCGGAGCATAGGCTCCGGACGCGCAGGCTCAGCGGCCATGGCTCATGGGCCCAGCCGCTCTGCGGCATGTGGGATCTTCCCGGTCTGGGGCACGAACTCGCGTCCCCTGCATTGGCAGGCAGACTCTCAACCACTGCGCCACCAGGGAAGCCCTCCTCTGCAATTTTTTGGAGAGCTTGAGAAGGATGGGTGTTAGCTCTTCTCTAAATGTTTGATAGAATTCACCTGTGAAGCCATCTGGTCCTGGACTTTTGTTTGTTGGAAGATTTTTAATCACAGTTTCAATTTCATTACTTGTGATTGGTCTGTTCATATTATCTGTTTCTTCCTGGTTCAGTCTTGGAAGGTTATACCTTTCTAAGAATTTGTCCATTTCTTCCAGGTTGTCCAGTTTATTGGCATAGAGTTGCTTGTAGTAGTCTTTTAGGCTGCTTTTGTATTTCTGCGGTGTCATAACTTCTCCTTTTTCATTTCTAATTTTATTGATTTGGGTCCTCTCCCTCTTTTTCTTGATGAGTCTGGCTAATGGTTTATCAATTTGTTTATCTTCTCAAAGAACCAGCTTTTAGTTTTATTGATCTTTGCTATTGCTTTCTTTGTTTCTATTTCATTTATTTCTTCTCTGATCTTTATGATTTATTTTTTTCTGCTAACTTTGGGTCTTGTTTGTTCTTCTTTCTCTAGTTCCTTTAGGTGTAAGTTTAGATTGGTTATTTGAGATTTTTCTTGTTTCTTGAGGTAGGCTTGTATAGCTATAAACTTCCCTCTTAGAGCTGCTTTTGCTGCATCCCATAGGTTTTGGAGCATCGTGTTTTCATTGTCAGTTGTCTCTAGGTATTTTTTGATTTCCTCTTTGATTTCTTCAGTGATCTCTTGGTTATTTAGTAACGTATTGTTTCACCTCCATGTGTTTGTGTTTTTTACATTTTTTCCCTGTAATTCATTTCTAATCTCATAGCGTTGTGGTCAGAAAAGATACTTGATATGATTTCAGTTTTCTTAAATTTACTGAGGCTTGATTTGTGACCCAAGATGTGATCTATCCTGGAGAATGTTTCATGCGCACTTGAGAAGGAAGTGTAATCTGCTGTTTTTGGATGGAATGTCCTATAAATATCAATTAAATCTATCTGGTCTATTGTGTCATTTAAAGCTTCTGTTTCCTTATTTATTTTCATCTTGGATGATCTGTCCATTGGTGTAAGTGAGGTGTTAAAGTCCCACTATTATTGTCTTACTGTCGATTTCCTCTTTTATAGCTGTTAGCAGTTGCCTTATGTATTGAGGTGCTCCTATGTTGGGTGCATATATATTTATAATTGTTATATCTTCTTCTTGGATTGATCCCTTGATCATTATGTAGTGTCCTTCCTTGTCTCTTGTAACCTTCTTTATTTTCAAGTCTATTTTTTCTGATAGGAGTATAGCTACTCCAGCTTTCTTTTGATTTCCGGTTGCATGGAATATCTTTTTCCATCCCCTCACTTTCAGTCTGTATGTGTCCCTAGGTCTGAACTGAGTCTCTTGTAGACAGCATATATATGGGTCTTGTTTTTGTATCCATTCAGCAATCCTGTGTGTTTTGGTTGGAGCATTTAATCCATTCACGTTTAAGGTAATTATCGATATGTATGTTCCTATGAGCATTTTCTTAATTGTTTTGGGTTTGTTTTTGTAGGTCCTTTTCTTCTCTTGTGTTTCCCACTTAGAGAAGTTCCTTTAGCATTTGTTGTAGAGCTGGTTTGGTGATGCTGAATTCTCTTAGCTTTTGCTTGCCTGTAAAGCTTTTGATTTCTCCATTGAATCTGAATGAGATCCTTGCCGGTAGAGTAATCCTGGTTGTAGGTTTTTCTCTTTCATCACTTGAAGTATATCATGCCACTCCCTTCTGGCTTGTAGAGTTTCTGCTGAGAAATCAGCTGTTAACCTTATGGGAGTTCCCTTGTATGTTATTTGTCATTTTTCCCATGTTGCTTTCAATAATTTTTCTTTGTCTTTAATTTTTGCCAATTTTATTACTATGTGTCTTGGTGTGTTTCTCCTGTATGGGACTCGCTGTGCTTCCTGGACTTGGGTGGCTATTTCCTTTCCCATGTTAGGGAAGTTTTCGACTATAATCTCTTCCAATATTTTCTCGGGTCCTTTCTCTCTCTCTTCTCCTTCTGAGACCCCTATAATGCGAATGACGGTGCATTCAGTGTTGTCCCAGAGGTCTCTTAGGCTGTCTTCATTTCTTTTCATTCTTTTTTCTTTATTCTGTTCTGCAGCAGTGAATTCCACCGTTCTGTCTTCCAGGTCACTTATCTGTTCTTCTGCCTTCTCCTGGGTTCCGACGTGCACATTACAGAATAACGCGCAGTTATTCTGCTATTGATTCTTTCTAGTGTAGTTTTCATTTCAGTTATTGTGTTGTTCAACTCTGTTTGTTTGTTCTTTAATTCTTCTAGGTCTCTGTTAAACATTTCTTGCATCTTCTCAATCTTTGCCCCCATTCTTTTTCCGAGGTCCTGGATCATCTTCACTACCATTATTCTGAATTCTTTTTCTGGAAGGTTGCCTATCTCCCCTTCATTTAGTTGTTTTTCTGGGGTTTTACCTTGTTCCTTCATCTGGTACATAGCCCTCTGACTTTTCATCTTGTCTATCATTCTGTGAGTGTGGTTTTTGTTCCACCAGCTGCAGGACTGTAGTTCTTCTTGCTTCTGCTGTCCCCCTTCTCGTGGATGAGGCTATCTGAGAGGCTTGATGGGAGGGACTGGTGGTGGGTAGAGCTAACTCTTGCTCTGGTGGGCAGAGCTCAGTAAAACTTTAATCCACTTGACTGTTGATGGGTGGTGGTGGGTTCCCTCCCTGTTGGTTGTTTGGCCTGAGGCAACCCAACACTGGAGCCTACCTGGGCTCTTTGGTGGGGCTAATGACAGACTCTGGGAGGGCTCACACCAAGGAGTACTTCCCAGAACTTCTGCTGCCAGTGTCCTTGTCCCCACGGTGAGTCACAGCCCCCACCCCCCGCCTCTGCGGGAGACCCTCCAACACTAGCAGGCAGGTCTGGTTCACTCTCCCCTGGGGTCACTGCTCCTTCTCCTGGGTTCCGACGTGCACATTACTTTGTGTGTGCCCTCCAGGAGTGGTGTCTCTGTTTCCCCCAGTCCTGTCGAAGTCCTGCAATCAATTCCCACTAGGCTTCAAAGTCTGATTCTGTAGGAATTCCTCCTCCCGTTGCTGGACCCCCAGGTTGGGAAGCCTGATGTGGGGCTCAGCACCTTCACTCCAGTGGGTGGACTTCTGTGGTATAAGTGTTCTCCAGTCTGTGAGTCACCCATCCACCAGTTATGGGATTTGATTTTACTGTGATTGCGCCCCTCCTACCATCTCACTGTGTCTTTGGATGTGGGGTATCCTTTTTGGTGAGTTCCAGTGTCTTCCTGTTGATGATTATCCAGCAGCTAGTTGTGATTCTGGTGTTCTCACAAGAGGGAGTGAGAGCACGTCCTTCTACTCCACCATCTTGGTTTCTCCCTTCCTGTAAATTTATTACTCTTTCTCTTAGGACTTAAAGAGACCTCTGAAATATAACCTTGTGTATCATTGTGGCTGCCACAGAATGCCATTTTAGACCCATGAAACATAAGATATAACCAAGAGAAATGTCCAGGTGAGGGTGAGAGTTTTTTCCTATGCAAAGGATCACATGAGTAAGTGCCACAAGTAATCACCTGGGAGCTCCTGGAAAAATTTTTCAAGAAGCCCTCTGTAAGCCAATCTTTTCTGCACTCCACCCATGTCACCTTAGATTAATGTACCATTCTTATGCATTTGCCTTCCCAGTATGTGTTTACTCCCAAAGGCCAACACCTGTGCCTGTATGTTAGAGGGCTGCCTGCAGGCTGCTGGACCTGCTCTGCTTACATACTTGGACAGCTAGAAGTGCCAGGGGATTTACACTCTTCTGGGGGCATCCCTCAACTGGCAAGTGCAGGGTGTGTAAATTCTCCAGCTCTCTTGCCTATAACTGTGACCTGTACTGTCCCCAGAATTCCCCTGGAGGACTTAGCTACAGTTACCCTCACGGGGCTTTATCTGATATCAAACCCTTGCTTGGCTGTCCTCTCTTCTTACCCCGTTACCAGTTTTTCCTGGGAATATTTTCTAATAAATCATAAGTCACTTTGACATGGATCCTCATCCCAGGGTCTTTTGTGGGAAATCCAATCTAAGAAAGACATTTTTCGGGACTTCCCTGGTGGTCCAGTGGTTAAGAATTCGTCTTGCAATGCAGGGGAGACCGGTTTCATCCCTGGCCGGGGAGCTAAGATCCCACATGCTGTCGGGCAACCAAGCCCAGACACCACAACTAGAGAGCCTGTGTGCCACAACTACAGAGCCCACACGCTGTGGAGCCCACATGCCACAGCTAGAGAGAAGCCCGCGTACCACAATGAAGAGCCTGCGCCCCACAATGAAAGATCCCACGTGCCGCAACTAAGACCTGATGCAGCCAATAAATAAATTAAATACTTTTTAAAAAAGAGAGACATTTTCCTCTTTATCCATGACACAGTTTGAAATTTATAATCCTATTGCACTCTAAGGAGTTGTATTCTTTAGAATATTGGTTTGATTGCTCCAACAGGAACCCAAAATGACTTGGCTTTCACGGATAGAGGTTTCTTTCTATGTGGGGTGTCTTTTTTGGTGAGTTCCAGTGTCTTCCTGTTGATGATTATCCAGCAGCTAGTTGTGATTCTGTGACTCAGCTAGTTTCTTTCTGTTCATGAAACAGAGTGAGCAACTCCATGATATTGACGATCAGGATCCTATATTGTTTTTCCTCCATTCCTCAGGTGTGGCCTTCATCTACATGGCTTCCCACCACGTCCACGCAGGGTGATAGGGAAAGGGAGGTATGTCTAAGAAGTTGTGCACATCACTTATGTTGACACCCCATTGGCTGGAACCTAGCGGCAAGGCCATATTTAACTGGAAATTGTGGCTGTCTGGGTAGACGTGTGTTCAGTTTATAACCGAACATATTGTGCTCCATGGTTGAGAGGGAGAAGAGAGACCATATCTTGGGATAGCTAGCAGCCTCTGCCATGGGTATGCTTATGTGTTATCCATAGCTCTGGAGAGAGGAAACAGGGGCACCTGACTAGGTCATGTTCTCTGTTCTGTTTAGCTTATTCTCCCCTGCCCTCATCCCCATGCAGGCTGAGGTGGCAAATGATGAGTTCGCCTGTGGAATAGGTGAGCTTCAAGTAAGTAGGTCCTTTCCAGAAGTCTAGAGGATTCACTTGGTTCGTTATTCACTTTAAAGTATAACATGTACTATCTATACTGAGATCTCAGAGCCTTGGGCACAACGGTCTTAGGTGGGATAGCCCAGAAGCAGTGACTTTTTAAAAGAGCAAGCCCCCAGGAGAAATCAGTAAGGGAGTGAGGGAAGCACTTGGCAAAAAAGGAGATGCAGCTCGGAAAGGGGCAAGTTCGGGCAAATTCACAGCGTTGACCTGATCTCACCGAGGAACTCTGGAGCCTCAGTTATGCTGGAGGCAAAGGAGCTGAGCCTCCATATTCTTGCATTAGTTCTGCACTGACTGATGGTTTCCTCAGGGGACAAACTCCCAGTGCCTGCAGACAAAACTGCACCAGTAGCCCCAGCACAATCTTTCCAAGAGAGTTAAGAGTACAGACCTTGAGAAGCTCCAGGAGGGGTACACAGAGCCAGTTAAAGGGATCTAAGGTGATCTGGGAAGAGCTGCGGCAGTCTGCTACAGGTGAGATTGATCGATGAGCCCAGAGACTGCTTTTATGGGACTGCCTTCATGGAAGAGATGGCCTTCCAGCTCCATAAGGAAGGGGGTTATGCTTGGTGACAGCTCCTACACAGTCATTTAAGCCCCAGATCAGGGTCTTCCCTCCAGACTCTTGTTCATTTGTGAGGCAGGAGTAAATTGGCATGGGTTCATGAAAACCAGAGCCCTGAAGATGATAGGGAATGGCTGACTTCATTCTCTACCCATAGGGACGAGGCAAATGTCATGACACTGGGGCTCCCAACCCAGGCATATCCCGTCAAATGAAGCAGGTAGTTGATGCAGCTTAAGTGATTCTCCCATGTGGCTGTTTCTAGGTACATCTTTTAAAATTAGTTGTGCTTAAATTAGCAACGCTTTACTTTTAATATTCCTCTCTCGAAGCAGCTAGCACAGTTTCAATCAGGAGCCTGATTGATATGCAGAAAATGATTTGTTTTGATTTTGGTCTAGCGGGTTTTTTTTTTTTTTCCTTTTCTTTCCCAGGCAACTTCTTTATCAAATTTCTCTGCTTTTAAAAGATGAGAAGAAATGTATCTCCTTAAAGTCAGAGGGCATAGTTTCCTTGAAATTGGAAATGGAAGGCTCTCTGGGAGCTGGTCTGAAATCTCAACAGTATAACTTTGCCAACGGCAAAACATCTCTTCATAATTTTCAGTCTACCTTCAGGTATCATCAGCTCCCTGATGATGCCATGCAAAATCTTGTCCATGGGAAGCTGCAATCGACATAGTTGTTCTATCAAAGTGTATAATATTTTGTTGCTTATTGTATGACCTTGGGCAAGTTACTTAACATCTCTAAATCTGTTTATTATCCTTAAAGTGAAGATAACACCTACCTGTTGGGATTTTGTGCAATGTAAGTTCATAATCCCTTATCCAAAGACTTGATGAATTTCCGAATTCAGAATTTTTTGGATTTTTAGGAAGGTAATTCAGCATATATATCATATTACTTAACACTCCCAGTGGAGCCTTCGGAAGCACCCTGTAATCAAACACATTAATATTTCTGTAGCCAAATCCATGAATATTCATATAGACCAGCGTAAAGACTAAAAATAGCCTCTCATTAGTCCAGGGCAAGGTTTGTAACCAAATGAGTTACAAATAGGTCTTTCTCTTTGCAGAGCTCTTTAGATTTGGGGATTGGGAATCAGAGGCTGTGGTCCTGTGATAAAACAATCTCTGTGTCCATCCACCCATTTCCCAACTGGTTCCAGTAAGGACTGAGGGCAGTGCGGTGATGCATGTGGAAAGTCTGGCTCCCAGGATGTTTCGGTTTGCCTCCCTGCTTGTGATGTGGGTGGGCTCTTGTGAATTTTCCTTTCTTCTTTGACATTTTAAATCCTGATTCGCTTCTCCCAGCGGTCTGATTTCAGGCACAACTCTCTTGTGACACTAATAGAAGAGGGCGTGCTTGACCAAACAAGTTCTAGAGAGGGAAAAACAATAATATAAACACTTAATGGGCAGGCTGATTAAGAAATAGAATTGCCTAAAAGCTTGGTAGGAAGGTCTAAGAAATTCCCCAGGTGGCAAATTTCAGGAAGTTCAACAGTAAATATACAGCAAGAGTTTGTCAATATACACAAAGGTCTGAAAGCCCATGGCAAACCCTCAAACCTACCATGGTACCCTCTCTGCTCGCCCACCCTCAGCAAGCCCTGCTTAAATGTGCCATGACTATGTTTAATTTTTACTAACTATGTCAAAACGTATAATATATAATACGTATGATAATAAACCTAAGAAGATAAATCTACAAAATTTATTTTCACCATATATGTTCCTGGAATTTTCTTCTGAAAATTTAAATTGGGGTAAAATTTTGCCAAAGGGATATTAAATCAGTAGCCCTGACCACTTTTGCAGGTGTTTTCCACCTTCACTACATTTGTATTGGTCTTAGTAGAAAATATTAATAGTTTGCATTTATTGAGCAATTACTATATGCTAGGGACTGTTACTAGTACCTACATTTACAGCCCACGATATCTTGTCCAAGTCCCTCAGGGCCAGATGCATTTCTGTGTTTTAGAAAGGCAATGTGTGGTAGGTGCTGACTCTACCATTACACCCCCGGGTGGGGGGGTTTGTGGCACTGTCGCCCAAATCACACACAGTGATATTTCAGTAGGAAAGTGTAGGAAAATTCTCACTAACTGTAATGTAAGTTTTGCCTCTAAATGATTTCTGATAAAATTCCAGTCTTCAAAGCATTTGGGATTTCGGAATTGCATACGTGGGAAGATAGACTTGTGTTATCTCACTTAATCCTCACAATGACCCCCTGAAATAGGAACTGTTATCCCTTGTGTAGAGAAGAATTAACCTTACCCAGCAAGTGGTCTGGCCTTTGCCTTGGCTCATGGAAGCTGATTTCTAGGCCCCTGGAATGTCCTGTCTGCAGGAGTGTCTTTGTTTTCCTGGAGGCTTTGGTCATCAGACAGTGTCACAATGTGATTTATGATGGAGGCTTTGGGCCACGTGTTATGAGTTCTGATTTCTAGAGGAACTGGAGACTAAAGGTATTAGCCTGACTTTTGAGAGGGGCTGTGGACTACAGGTCAGCCACCTGGGCAGTAGTGATCATGCTCCAGTAGATACTCTGGACACAAAAGGCTCGGATGACCTTCCCTGGCTGGCAATACTCTGTTTGTATTGTCACACATTGTGGCTAAGAAAGGGTAATGCCATCCAGGACTCCACGGGGAGAGGACACACAGAAGCTCCACATCTGGACTCCCTCCCAGATTCTGCCCTATGAGTCTCTTCCTTGGGCTAATTTTAACCTGTATCTTTTCCCTATAATAAACTGGTAATAAACTGAGAGTACAATAGCTTTCAGTGAGTTCTATAAGTCCTCTCAACGAATTAGCGAACCTGTGGGTGGTTTTATGAACTCCCCCAACTTGCAACTGATATCAGAAGTGAGGGAGGTCTTGTATGGAGAATTCTTCCCTCAAGCCGTACTGTTAGGTAAACTCATTTCACCCCCATTTTCTAGATGAGCAAACCAAGGCAAAGAAGGTAAGTAACTTACTCCAGACCACAAGGCTTGTAAGTGGAGGAGCCAATTTAGACCCACTTTTGACAGAATTTATAATCCTTGCCCATCGTTTGTTCTG
Source organism: Delphinapterus leucas (assembly GCF_059928025.1). Taxonomy (NCBI): domain Eukaryota; kingdom Metazoa; phylum Chordata; class Mammalia; order Artiodactyla; family Monodontidae; genus Delphinapterus; species Delphinapterus leucas. The sequence continues at coordinate 58,125,769 of NC_143138.1, forward strand.
GACTCAGTTCATACACTACTCCTAACCCAGTGGGTCCTGCCTCCCCCTTCCACCACGGGTCATGGCAGCTTTCTGTGTACAAGTGTCACACAGTGGTTAAGGACAGGTTTGGCTCTGGAGCTAGACAGCCTTCACTGTGGAAGGGAGTTAGGTTCACTAGTGCTAAAGTAATTCTGATTCTAAACCTGAACTGCAATTCTTTACGGTTACATCATGATTTGTATTTTTGTAAGGCATTTTTACATTTATAGTTTCATTTCTTCCTCATACCACTCTAAAACAGGCAGGCAACAGAGCAGAGAGAACAAAGATTGGAGGCTAACAGATATCAAGCCATTTGCTGGATGAGTAATATGTTGTGTTGCTCAGCCACTCTGAGCCTCAGCTTCCTCGGCTGTAAAATGGGGATATTGATGGTATGTCTGTTAGAGAGATGGATGTGAAATTAGGGATGTGTGCGAATCACCTGACACATCACAGGTATTCATTAAGTGATGAATTATTTTACAGATGAGAAGAGTGAGTCAGAGATGTTAGGTAGCTTCCCTCACTTATATGAGGCAAGTCCCATAGACTTATGAAACACAGGGGTAGAAAAGGGCCTTAAAGATAAGCTGGGTGTAAGATTTTCAAACTTTTATTTTAAGCTTCAGAGAAAATCCTGGAAAACCCTCTAATGGGAATCAGATAAAGGTAGGGCTATACTAATTCAGGTGGACCTTGTCTCCTCTCCCCTCCCAAACTGCTCAGTAACTCATAATGGGGTTGTGGTACCTGAGGGTTCCTTGGAACACTACTTGGAAATCTCTGGTCTAGTGCCACCTCTGCTTTACAAATGAGGTTGCTGAGGCTCAGAGAGGTCATGTTACTTGCCCAAGTCACACAGTTGGTCTCTGGCAGGGGTGGGCCTTAAGCCTTGTTGACAGAATCCACGCTTAGTGTTCTCCCTCTCTACCTCATCACCTCTGTGAGGCAAAGACACCTGACCCCGGTGAGACACTGCCATCTGATGATACTAACAGGTATGTTGCTTTCCAGCCCAGGAACTGTCTGTGGGTCCTCAGCCTCACTGACATTCTCCAGTGTTCTTTACAGTCTGTACTGTGAAGGATGAAAGCGTGGAGCTGCATTTCTAGTTCATCTTGCCAATTGGGTTCCTGTCGGTCTTTGCCAATGTAAGGCATTTGCAGGAGGCTAGAAAGGAGGAGGGGTATAAGCCACTCTGCTCCTGGTTCTGGAGCTGTGAATGGCTGAGGGTGACTTGGCAGATTTCAGCAACATTCATGTTTCTAGGAGCAGCACCCATGGAAACCACTTTTTTTGTGGTCTCATGGCAATCTCCTCATTTTCCCACTATGACATTTTTGAAAGTACCAGCTACTTCCCCTGGCTAGGAAGGACCAAGGGAATATGCTGTGCTTTTCAGTGGTTACCCAGTCAGGGAGGGAGAACACAGATATATTTTGTTTCCGCATTGCGTCTCCCTGGCCTACTTCTGATTTCAGCACCATAGTGATGGACAGTTCCATCCAGAGCTGAGATGGTGTCCGGCAAGCTTTCTGTCACTTCAGCTAGTCCTACAGGCAGATGCTAAAGCAGGGTTAGATGAGAAAGAGGTTTGCTAGGGGCAATGTCTGTGAAGGCTAAAGGGGCTGGAGGTGGTGATGGTAGGGGAAGTAAAAGTAGGCAGGGAGAACTTCAGACCACAGTGTAGTTCTGAGACAGTCTTGGCCTGGACGTTGAGGAGTCTCTGAGTAGGGTGCCCTTTAGAGGAGTCCTTCACTGGGCAGGAATGGCCCGGTTCTAGTGCCCCTGTTGTGCTCCTGTCGGCTGGGGACAACCAGGGGAAGTGTGGCCTTGGGGTGAGTGCTGAGGCAGATGCAAGAGTGCAGCAGCAGGAGAGATGCCTTGTAGCAGGTTCTGCTTAAGGTGATCTGAGTGGCAAACCTCCATGACTGCCATGAGTGGTCCCCAAAGCTGCTCTTTCATTTTCTGCCTCAGAGCATTCTCCAAAGCTGATAAAGATCCCTGGGCTTTTACATACACTTAACCCAGAAGTGCAAGGGGACGGGGTGGGACTATGGAGAATCTGTCTGGGGCAGATTCTCTACGGTTCCTCAGAAGGTTCCCAGCAGGACTGAGACTCATTGCCCACAGCACTAACCTCCTCATTAATGCACCCTTTACTGTCATTTCTTCTATTTCCCACCGCCTCCCTCCTGCTTCATGAGACCACTCTACCAATACACCACCCTCATACAAGCCCTTATCTAAGGGTCTGCTTTGGGGGAGCTCGGAATGACACATCTGAGAAGCTGAGCACGCCTGAGGATCAGTGGCAGTGCTCAGAGTAAGAGCGCCCTATGAGGGGCTGACATTCCAGGGTGCAGGGCTGAAGTTGCCTCCAGGGTGAAACTCAGGTGGTGCCAGGCTTGTTTTTGTAAGGGAGGCTGGCTTACCCAACACACTCTATTTTAAAGTGTTGGGACTTCCCTGGTGGCGCAGTGGTTGAGAGTCCGCCTGCCGATGCAGGGGACGCGGGTTCGTGCCCCGGTCCGGGAAGATCCCACGTCCCGCGGAGCGGCTGGGCCCGTGAGCCATGGCCGCTGAGCCTGCGCGTCCGGAGCCTGTGCTCCGCAACGGGAGAGGCCACAACATTGAGAGGCATGCGTACCGCAAAAAAGAAACAAAAACAAAAACAAAAAAAAATTAAGTGTCTCATCTTTTTAAATCATGAGGTGGCTCCCTCCACTTCCGCAGGTCCCTGGTCACATAGTGTTTAGCCTCTTGGCCTCATTCATGCTGACAGTGTTTCCCAACTTTTAAAAACCCATGCTTCTCCTTTGTAGCCACCAAACTTCTTAGGATCTGCCACCTCTCCCAAGAGAATATTACATATGGCTCACCAGCTTGGGGATCACGCCTCTGTTTTCTGTGTACGGCAGGCAGTGAGATTTCCCTGAATTTTTCTTTCTATACTTGTATTCGAAAAAAGCAGTACACTCCAGCCCCATGTGAAGTTGTGTTACAATGGTTTGATACCAGTTGTCTTCCCCTGGAGATCCCTCTTCCTCTTCCTTCATCTTGAGAATCGCTACATTAGAAATATGGTGATGAGAGTGGATTTTCTCCCTTCCCCTCCCTTCTTTCCTTCCTTTAGTCTAACTACAGATAGGAAGCAGTCTTTGATAAAAGAGTAAAGAGGCAGAGAATGCTATTAACGTAAGAATCTGAAGCTCCCTTTGCTGGTGCCCACGTCCTCTTGCCCTTAACATCCTGCCATCAGACTTCTAGCTGCCTGTCCCTGCATTTTTTTGTCTAAGGACGTGTTTTGGAAGCAGAGGACATTTTCCCCAACCATGGGCAGGCCTGAAGTCCCAGGGAATTAACAACCCCTGGGAGTGGGCTTCAACTGGTGAATGCCCTAGTTGTTTGAGGTGTTCGTTCTCTGCTAGTTCCCAGTGCGTCCCTGTGGGTGGCATAAAACTCTAGTGGTCCTCAGGGGTAACCAGCTTGATAAGGAACCCTCCCCTGTCCCATTTTACCATTCCCCGAACAGTGTTTTCTAGGATCACTTCCCAAGTAAAATTTCTTGCCCCCACATCCTTATCGCAGGATCTGCTTCTGATAGAACCCAAAATAAGACATAACTCACCCAAGCTCTGCTCTGAAGGGAGTTGGGTGACCCAAGGGGAAAGTTTCTTCAATACACAGAGCCAGAACTCCAGCAACGCCATGCTGCCTCTCCAGGTAGAGCAAGGACCCGGGAAAGGAAGGAAGAGAAGAAACTATGGGGTTTGGGAAATCGGGGGAGGGAGGAAGGTGGCTGGTGGAGACGGCGATGTGGTGCTTCTGGACAGCCATCTGACGGGAACTGATGGAGGTGTGGTGGAAAAGTAAAGCGAGGTGCTCAAATGACCCCTTCCCGGAAATGGACTTGACTTACCCCTTCTTCGGGACCAAGCGGGCTTAATGAGAGGTTATCTGCCATGTCTGTGTGTGGATTTATGGCTCCTTCCACACCTGTGGCATAATTGGAGGATGAAGATGGGAACATATTGGATACCTGTCTCTAACTGGAATTTCAGGCCCTTCCCTTCCTATTAGTTTACTCTGCAATGTAGTCTCAAATACGTGTCCAGAATAGGAGGCTTCTGTTCCCTAAAGTCTCTCCCACAATCCCAGAGTGAAGGAGCAAGGTTTTGCTTAGGTGCCCATAGTGACAAAGCAGCCTCTGGGTGGTGGTGCTGGGCAGGGTCACGGTGAAAGGTGATCACTGCATCACTATGTGTCTGTCTGTCTGTCTCATGAATCTTTTTGAAAAATTTCTTTTATCATTAGCTATTTTGAATCTGATACTTTTAATTTTTCTGAATCTTAACCCAAATAGAGATGATTGTGTGTCAAACTAGAAGCCTGGGGAGCATGAGGTGGAATATTTCTGAGCAGAATTAACTAAGAATATGGGATGGAGGTGGAGATGTTCCCCTTCTGATGCCATGAAACTCCCAAGGACTTCTATCTGCAGAACCTATACCCGTCATGTCCATGCCAAACACCTCCAAGGGGCAGCCTGTGTGTTTCTTCTGTTACTCTTTGATGTAATAAATTTTCTCTTTAGGGGGTGTGCATTATAGCTAGCTCATAGATCCGGAATATCTGTAAATAATCATGAATAATAATTCATGCAATAGAATAGAAACGAACAAACTGGTTTATTTGCGGGCTTTTAATCCTTGCGGTACACGAGTGTCTGTGAAGCATCAGACATTGCCTTTGACAGGCAAAGCGGCAGCATTCTCTGATCTGATCAAATGTCTCTGGGAGCTTAGGGCAGAGGTGGGCATGGGGCTGTCCTTGGGACACCTCTCTTTGAGAAACACTAATTTAAAGGAACAAAGTGAGAATCCAAAAGATGACCTTTATTGGAATGACCAGCATCCCAGCTTTACAAAGAATCTCAAAGCCTAAAATCAGCCTCCTGGAGCGGGGCTGAAGAGCTGCCTTTTAAAAAGCCCCTCCCTTCCCCACCACTCTCATCTGTACTAAAGTTGGAGGCTCTCTGCTCTGCGTAGGAGAGGGTACTGTGGGTGAGGCGAACCTCTCTTTAATTTTCGGATTCAAATATTCTATCGCACGTGTCCCGATTTCTTTTGCTCTTTTCTGAACACACACAAAGCAGCCTGTGTACTAGGAGGACACAGAAGCCAACAGCTTAAATAAAATCGAGGTGTTTCATGTTAGAGGTCGGGGAATGGGACTCAGATTCAACATGTCGGCAGGTGTGTGGCCCCATTTCTATTTCTCTAAGCTCTGGATGCATTACGGGGTGGAATATGAGAGTTTCAGCTGAAACAGGGTAGTCGAAAGAAATGTTAAGCCTGGTGGAGGTGTGAGGGGAAGGAACGCCCTGCTCCCAGCTACCCCTTAGGCAGCCAAGGTGCATGTTCACTGCGCTCCTCAAATTGAAATGGAATGGAAAGCATCAGTCACGCCTTAGTGAATCTGATCACAGTGTAGTTTTATTTTCGGTAGCTGAGGTGAGTTAGATCTAGGGAGCACAGGGGCTCTCCAGTGCAGAGGTGGGTCTCTCTTTGGGCAGCAGGAAGGACCAGGAGACTGAAGGGTGAGGGAAAGACAACACTGGCTGCATAATTTTGTCTGACACCTGCTCTACGCAGCCTCTCCTGGGGGCCAGAGGGGAATGTTATTAGAGAAACTGTTCTAGAAGGTAGAGTCTTTCTCAGTGATCCATGTGGAGATCAAGAAGTTGGTGGGTGATCATCCACAGTTAAATTTAAGCCCAGATTAAGACGCCTTCTGGCTCAGGGAATGGAGCGCCCCCAAATGTACAAAGTAAACCCACAGCCAGACTCCACTCTACCCCCAAGTGTGCATCAGGTATAACGAGTGTATTGGAGGTTATGAAAGTGTTCATTGTGTTGAGAGCTTGGCATGCATCCTCATTCCGTCTTCCCCGAACCATGAGGTGTCGTAGGTTGGGTTCTCTTCAAAGCAGACCCTGAGACAAACTCCCAGGTGGTTTATTTGGGAGGTGGTCCCAGGAGGCATGGCGATGGTGTGGGAACGTGAGGCAGAGAAGGGAGGAAAATGATACACATGCAAGAAAATACAGTGGACACCCAGGACTCCACCCCGATGGGGACCCACAACAAAGAACTTGTGGGACACACCTCACAACCACCACACCAGGGGCACGGAAGCTGCCACCAACCCCTGTCCTCGCTGGTTGAGGCTACTTTTGGAGCGTTAACTCTTGGGCACGTGTGGGCTGCCCTGCACGTTCAGTTGAGCTCACTGCTGTGGGTGGAGAACACTCTTGGGTAGGAAGCCATGGGCTTTCTGAAACTGTCCTTAGGCAACCTCCTGAGGAAGCCAAGTGGCTACGAGCAGGACCCCAACAGCGTCTGCTACAGGTGCGCCTCACTTTCACGTGAGAGATGACAAAACAGAGACTTTAAGGGACTCCCACAGTCACACGGCTTGGATCTGCTCAGATCTGCTGGACTAAGACACTGCTCGATGTCCTTTCTCTTAGAACACTTTCCAGGATGAGGTGCTAGTGGGACCCAGGGCCCGCTGAAACTTCATCTCCACCTTCAAGGTGATGCCAATGGCTGCCAGGGCAAGGCAGTGCCGACTGCAGCTGTGATGCGGCCCTGCTGTAGTCCTGGAACCTCTGTCACCTCTGTGGCACCCCTGGTGGCAGCACCCCCAGGCAGGAGCTGTCCCACAGGAGCCTCTGTCTGTCCCACAGAGCCTGGAGCCTAGAAGGGCACACACTTCAGGGGAACCCACACTTCTGACCCCAAACAGAGGCCAGCCTCAGAGGCCCTCTTCCAGATCTTGCAACAGAATGGTAGATGTTGTTAGTCCTGGGGGCTTCTGATGGCTACCAGACCAGGCTGGGGGGCAAGGAGCAGACAAAGAGCTGAGACGAATAGACGAGCAGCCAGCCCTATCATCGCCCACCAAGTCAGAGCTCACCCCCTCCCTGATCCATACATACCTCATCTGTGCTTTGGCCACTCTCTTCCTGGACGAGGTGGTCCCAGGTGATCACTTGCATAGCATGATGCCTAAAAGTACACATTCAGGAGTCACACAGATCTGGGTTCAAGTCCCAGCTCCGCGGCATATCAGCCTCTTGTGCAGGTTACCTAACGCTGGTGATGCGGAAACTGGAGTCTCTCTCGTCTGTCGACCGTACATGACAATGGCCCCTCGGAGAATCATTGTCAGGATCAAATGAGTCAGACACTCGTATATATTAAGTGTTCAATCAATGTGAGCTGTTAGCGTTGTAACAAGTATAATTGAATCACCTGGCGGAGGGGAGAGGCACGATGTGATTTGTCCCGTGGGTGTTCCTCAAGGATGGTCCGTAACCTCCCCTCCGATATAACGTTAACCACGACGGATTACTAATTACACTGAACCACCAGAGCCACATGACCTCTGTCTAAACCCTTGCGAGTCTCGTGGGGACGCTCGGGGCCCTCAGACGTTACCTCTGGGCTCTACGCTAATGAAGGAGTAAAGAAGCCACTGAAGGGGTGTGGAAGGCTCAGGGTCGGGGAGGCTGCATGGTGAAGGCTGCTGCGAGATGAGTTCTCCCTCTGGCCCTGAAAAGTCAACTCCTTTCCGCGTGTTGCTTTGCTCCTTGGGGGTGCTTTCCAGGTGGCTTGGTCCTCGGCGGCAGGGCTGTGTGGATGGGGGGCCTCGCAGGCCCCCATAGACTCCCTTTGTCCCGGGCTGGAAGCGGGCCCTCCTTCAGCATCAGCACCCGGTGCCAGGGCCCAGTTGTTAGCACATCACCCTGTCTTGACCCGTGGAGTAGATCACACCGAGGGAAACTTCTGGTCTCCCGGGAGGAGCTACAGCTCCCAAGTCCACCTGGGCAGATCACAGCCCTCCCACAGTGCTCTTTAAACCTTTTCAGTGACTGCAAATCGAAACCCCTGGAAGACTCAGGCGGGCGACGGAGGAGAGCCCAGACCCCTGGGCTGGTGTGGCTTTCTCTTTTCTAGCAACTGCCTCTTGCTGTCTGATTCCCAGGGCTGCACGGGCCTTCTCTTCTCTCTCTCCCTTCCCAAGGGTATTTTCTATGTGACTTAGAATAAGTATTCGGTCATGTGGATGTTACTATGGCAACCAATGTTTTAAATAAAAATAGTCCTACACCCCCGGTAGCCTGTCAGTGTGAAATGAGCCGATAGGCAGTGAGAGGCTGTTGGGATCTGCATCCCTTCAATTCCCAGCAGCAGCCTCCTGGCAACCCCCCGCGCCTAGAGGGCAGAGCCTGCAGCTGTGTACACAGGGCGGGGCTCCTGGGTCATTTGGGGAGGAGGCAGGTAACCTGCGCAGTTTCCCCACCTGGCCAAGGCCTGGCGCTTCCTTCCTGGACCTCTGCCAGCAGCGGATGGACGCTGCTGTTCTCAAAGTGTTTCTGGCGAAAAACTTTAACTAATTCAAAATGGGCTTCGTCTTGAGGTCTCCTTCTGAGGGAACAAAAACTGAGACGAGGATTTATGGGCAAGTAATTTAATTGGGAGGGGATCCAAGGGAACTCCAGCAGAGCAGGGAAGAGAGGCAGGGAAGGGAAGGCAGCTGGTAGAAGTGCATTTTCAAAAGAGACTGCTGTGCACAAGGGGAGCTCAGCCCTGGAGGAAATGTGGGAGCCACGTTATCCCCCCAAGGGGCAAGGAAGCTGGTGGATTTATCTAGCACATCTCCCTCTGTTCTTGAATGAGGTCTCCTCCCAGAGGCATTAACTCTCTACATTCCCAGCTTGACCTGTGAGAAATCGGGATAAAAACAAATATAACGCCACCAAAAGTCCTGAGGCAGAGTTGCAGGTGTTGGCAGGTGGCAGCCTTCAGCATTTGAAGGTGAACACCTTCCTAGAGGTTACGGGAAGGGTACCACATCACCTGCGCTGGGCCTCCTGGCTGAGTTGTCGGCCTTCTGCGTATCAGTGAATTTCCTCAACTCTCCACAGTGCTTTAGGGTTGGGCTAAGGAGCTCAATCTGAAAAGTTGAAGGAATGTAAAATAAAGATACTAATATAAAACAGACCTTTGAGAGGTTACCAGAGGTTCCAGAGAGGCTGGTGATGAAATTGGTACAGTCAAGGCCAAGGCCCATTGGCCTCTGTCACAGTGGAGAGTGGGGGAGTTGTCCTCCTGCTGGGGAGGCAGCTTACTATATCCCAAACAAGTGTTTTTGAAAAAGTTTGAGTACGTCTTTCTTGACTCCGTATCTGATCCTTTGGGGGGGTTGAAAAGTGTTAAGATTAGGCACAGTGACATTGAACCCAAGAAACTCAAACCCTTGGGGAGGAATGGATGGTGGTTTAGGCAAAGAGTGAGCAGGTGGAAATGCATTGGAGATACATCGCTTTGAACTCTTGGCAAGAATTGGGGCAGGGTGCATTTTTCCCTCTCTTGTTAGGTTCTATTGAAACTAACAGCCATCTGACAGATCCATTCACCTTTGAGTGACAGGCACCTTGATCTTGCTTTAGATGCAGAGTCAGTGGGTCTGTCCATCAGTGGAAGGAAAGTTGCTTCCCAAAGTGCCCCACCACCTCTTGGGCCAATGAGACACCTTCTTCCTGGAATCCGAATCCTGAGTGGGATGTTACAAGGACTAAAATCAGACTGGAGCTTATTGATGTCAACAGCACAGTCCTGAAGAAACAAAGTTGACTAATTCCGGGAGATTGTGAGCTCTTGGGGCCCTATCCTTTTGGAGCCAAGTTCTGTAGCCTTTCCTGAAATTCTCTGGGTATCCCATAGCATTCCAATAAATTCTTGTTCCTTTTCCTATGAAATTCACGAGGATCTGTTTCTATGCTTGCCATGGGAAGAGCCCTGATTCCTTTGGAGGAATCCCACTGGGATTAATACCATAGAGGCTCTCAGACGAAGGCCTGTGAAAACCTCTCTGTTGCTGTTACTTCGTGCGGGAGGTCTCTCCAGAAATAAGAGAGGAAGGGAAAGATGTCTTAGCCTCATCTTCCCAGAGGACTGAACTGAGAGGGAAATAGGAGTGGAAGAGGATGGTTTTGGGGGCAGGGGAGTGGGGGAGTGGATTGGGCAGGAAGAGCCTCAGGCTGCCAAGTAGGTCTGATGATGTCTCAGCCAGGTCCGTGGGGCGCTCCTGAGCAAAGGTTTCCCCTCAGAGAAGTTCCGCGGTGGCAAGAAGTGGCCGAGCCTCAGCCCCCTCAGGCTGGGGGCTGCCGGGAAGAGCATAGCCTCTGCTCAAAGGCTGGGGCACATCTGAAGGCGCGCCGTGTCTGGAGTCTGTCAGCTCACTGCACTCCTGGCAGCTGAACGGCAAGTTCTTTCTTGAAGGGAGATCACAGCATCACAGCTCCACGGCTGCCTCGGAAAGAAAGGGCGGGCGCCTTCTTCACGCCGAGTCAGGCACTTTATCCATTTTATCTTCCTGAGGCCTCCCACCAGCCCTGGGAGGTCAGTGTTATTTCCACACTCAGAGCGGATGAAGTGCAGACCTAGCAAGTTATTTACCCTGAGGTTGCCGTGCCGGTGGCTGGCAGGACTGAGATTTGAACCCGCCTCTGTCTGGCTTGAATGCCCCCACTTCAGTGTTGTATGGCAGCGGCCACTGGCTTCAGCTGCCATCATCCACTGTGAAGGACTTGGGCTCTGCAGCTGCTCGTTGACCCCAAAGCATATTTTGTGTCTGGGCTGGTATGTTTGTACAGTTGGCCCTCTGTATCTGTGGGTTCTGCATCCTGTTGAACGTATTCAGGGACAAAGCTTCCAGAAAGTTCCAAAAAAGCAAAATTTGAATTTGCCGTGCACCCCGGCAACTCTTTACATAGCATTTACATTGTATTTACAACTATTTACATAGCATTTACATTGATTAGGTATTATAAGTAATCCGATTTAGAGTATATGGGAGGATATGCGTTAAGTTATACGCCAACATGATTTTACATGAGGGACCTGAGCATCCTTGGATTTGGGTATCTGTGGGTGTGTGTGGGAGGGGTGCATCCTGGAACCGATCCCCCGTGGATGCCGGATCCTGAGGGAGGACTGTATGTGCACTTGGGTCTGTCTTGGGTTCGAAACACAGCTCTGTTCTCCATGTACCTTAGTTTGGGTTCTCGCAAAGGCAGATACTGAGAAAAATAGTTTAATAGAGAGGAGATCCCGGGAAGCAGGCTTTGAGGAGAGGAATTAGAGAGGGGAGGAGTCTAAGCCAATGAAGAGGCATCAGTGAATTGATTTTCAAGGGCAAGTGGGGCTCGCACCTGCTGGGGACTGTGTGAGAAGCCGTGCAGAATGTCGGGACGGTTTTGACTTCCATTCCTCATTGGTGGCACTGGCTTCCTGGCACTTCCTGGAGGATGTGGCCAGCACGGGGGCCCAGGGACTCCAGTGGTACCAAGAAGAGCCTCAGGTGCGCAGCTTGAGAGGGAATGCAGTCAACGTGCAGGGAACTGTTCAGCACGGCCGCAGGGAACTGTTCAGCACGGCCACAGGGAACCAGAGGTGGCCCAGACAATGGGTGGGTGTCCACAGTGAGTACTCAAGGCTTGTGGAAAGAACCTGCCTCCAGTTTCAGGGTATCTGAGTCCTGAAGCTCAGGATGTAGCAGAAACAGCAATGATCCCCACACTTACGGGGGCATCTTATTAGGTCAGTTCAAGCTGCCAAAACGAAATACGACAGACTGGGTGCTTTAAACAACAGAAATTGTTCTTCTTATGGTTCTGGAGGCTGGAAGTCTAGGATCAAGGTGATGGATGACAGGCTTAGTTTCTTCCGAGGCCTCATTCCTTGGCTTGCGGGAAGCTGCTTTCTTGCCATGTCCTTACATGGTCTTTCCTCTGTGTGCGTGCCTTCCTGGTGTCTCTTCCTCTTCTTATAAGGACACCAGTACCAGCGGATTAGGGCCCGACCCTTATGACCTCATCTAAAGTTCATTACCTCCCTAAAGGTCCTATCTCCAAATATGGTCACATTCTAAGGCACTGGGGATTAGGGCTTTAACCTACGAATTTTAGGGGGACACAGTTCAGTTCCTAACAGGCATGAATGGCTGGCAGGAACTGGGTCTGAGCTGTATTGCCTCGTTATACTGGTCCCAGAGACAGGGAAGTGAGAAGCTTAGGGACCCACAGCTTGAGTGGCAATGGAGTGCTGAGTCAGAAGCAAATCTGTCTGCCTGGGGTGACTCCCAGACCAAGGACTGCTCATATCCAAGGCCTTCAGGGCATCATGCTCCCGAGGTTGCCTGGCCTTGGTCCTCTCTCCTTGGGAACCCCTGGCACCTGTTCATGGCTCCCCAGACTCTCCTGCACCCTGGTGCTTCTCCTTCCCTGACGGGTGCTCCAGGAGGGGTCAGGATGCAGTGCCAAGGGGCCTGGCTCACAATATTGAGGCCCAGCTCCCAGGCTGGCTGGGCTGTGTGGCCTTGTGCAAGAACTTCTTCCCTCTGTCCCCTCATCTGGGAACGGAGTGGGCTGGGTTAGGCTGCCATTCCTGTTCCCCTAGTCTATCTTTTTTTTTTTTTTTTTTAAGTGTGGGTGAAAGTTTCGTGGGGGAGATGGGCACTTGTATCTTCTGGAGGGATTATACATCGGAATAATCCATGTGGGAAGGCGATTTGGTAGGATACTTCAGAAGCTCTAAAGAATGTGCACATCCCTTATGAAACATTCTTAGAAGGGGAACTGCTGGGCCACATTTTAGCTACAAGGGGGGAGTCATTAGTGTTGATTTTTCACTCTTATAAATATCAATATGCCCAACACCAAGGGACCAAAGAAACAAATCATGGTACACTATTCAGTGGCATACACGGACATAAAACATGATTCTGCAAAGAACATTTAATGATTTGAAAGATTTTTCATAAATGGAAAGGGTAATTACAGAACAACCCATAGTATGATTTCATCCATGTTAAAAAATATGAAGTTCTAGGATAATAAACCAGGAATAAACAGTGGTTACTTCTGTATGATGGGACTGTAGAGATTTAAACATCTTTATTTTTCTAAAGTAACAGTGTATATTCATTGCTTTTATAATAAGAAAGCCCACAAAAAGTTATATTAAAAAATAATTTCATTTTGGAAGATATATATCACAGGCTGGCTAACTCTATAGCTATTACTGACTCACTCCTCCCTTGCTACTTCAAATTTTCCAATCTTTATCATTGAATGCTCATCTTTCGAATGTCCCTGACTGCTAGGGTGGTCAAGTGATGGGGTTCTGGCCAGTGATATTTAAGTAGAAGTCTGCTGGGTGGAGGTGGAGGTTTCTAGGAAGCCTATGTCTCCTGATGAAAGGAGGGGGATAGTACTGGCTCCTCCACGTCCCCTTTCCTCTTCCTGGAAGGTAGAGGTGATGCCTTGAACAGCAGCAGCCCTCTTGTGACTGTGAGGTGATAAGGGTGGTGGAGCAGAAGGGTAAAGCCTGGGCTTTTGATGGTATCCTTGAATCATTTCATCCTTCTGTACTCCTCACCTCCAAGCGTCTTGTTATGGGTGATAATTCTGATATAACCGTTCTGGTTAGACTGGCTATGAATGCTGTTGGCTACAAGTAACAAAGTTTAGGTCTCTCCTCCAGGTCCTAGATTACTCCTGCCACTCCACACTGACTCCGTGGAAACGGGGGTGTCTTCACCAAGACACTTTCTTCCTAAGCTGGTGGTGCCATCTATTTGGCATTAGTCTCTGGATTTGTCTGGTGGCTCTGGGAGCAGAGGGGCACTGAATGTCTTCCGTAGGATGGGAAACGCAGTAAGCATCCCCATCTGCCAGAACAGAGCAGGGCACCGTGTGAACAAGTGGGTCAGCTATCCCTCAAAACACCTACGTGCCAGGCACTGTGCCAGGTTTTGGGGAGGCCGAAAGAGCAAAACAGACCTTGGCGCTGTGTTCCTGAAGCTTACTGCCTGATGGAGAAATGGGATATTGCAAAGTCATAGTTGTTTGCTTATTTTTGAAGTACAGGGTGCCATGTGAGTAACGGGGGAGCCTCACCTGGTCTGGAGCTCAGGGAAGGCAGCCTAGAAGCCGTTTCTTCTGTCCTTAAGCTTAGCAAGATGCCCCAACCCTCCTGGGCTTGTCTCTGACGGCCTCTCATCACAGTGCCCCAGGGAAAGCCTTCTTCCCTTGGCGAGAGCTCTCACCTGTGCACTCTATTGTCCATATTCGATGAACCTTCAGCTTCCCAGAGCTTGAGTGACATATGAACACAGCTTGGAGGAAGCCACCCCCAGGAACCGTGCAGATGCAGGCTGGGGTGGTGAAGCTGGGCTTACAAGTGCTGTTTACTTCCCGGACTCAGCAAGGATGGGGCCCACGGTCTTTCAGCAAACATGCATTGGACACCTACTGTTTGCTGAGCGCTGCGGATACATCAGTGATCACAGCAGGCAATAATGCCTGCCCTCAGGAGGCTCATGGTCTAGAGGTGGAGACCAGATCACAAGTAGATCATGTAGGACCCTGAAGGTGATGCGTGCTGTGGAGACGAGGCAGGGCAGGGTCCAGGGATGGGACGGAGGGGTCGTGCTGTGGACGGTGGCACGCAGTCTACTGGAAGGTCAGGGTGGCTCTCAGTGGGGGGAGGAGGGGTCAAGCTGACACCTGGGGGAAGAGAAGCCTCTGCAGGGAACAGTGTGTGTGAGGCCTTGGGGGAAGACAGCGCAGGGAACGGCAGAAGTGGGAGTTGGTGGTGGATCTCACGCGGCAATGGGTAATGGAGGTCAGAGCCCTGTGGTCTGACTTGTGTTTCCAAAGGATTGCAGGTCAGTCCTTGCCTGTTCTATTTATTCTGAATCAAAAACTAAGAGGGTCAGTGGCGGCGGCGAGCCCTGGTAACCCAGGTGGTGAGCTGCATCGGCGGCTGTGGCTTCAGACCCTGTGCCTGCCAAGGACGCCTGAGGCAGTGAAGCATTTATTTACTTTCATTTTGCTGTATGTTTAAATGCGTCTGGCTTTTGTAATCATAAAAAAAATTCAAACTTTTTTTTTTTTAAAGTGGTTATCTCTGGGGATAGAATGATAAGGGACTCTCACAGTCTATCCTGTACATCTGTAATCCTTTTGATTTTTGAGCGGTTTGGTCCTGGAATAGTGTCTTCCTTTTTCCCCCGTTATTTGTTTCGTGGCTCTAAACATTGAGGGATGCTCCTCTAGGCAACGTACAAAAAGAAATGGTGCAAAGATAGAAAAGAATGGACTGTACTTCACAGTTGTAAAGTCAATTACACACACACACACACACACACACACACACACACCCTCTTCCACTTGTCAGGGCCCGAGGGAACAGCCTTGGAGGCTCACTTCAGGAGGGCGTGGCTCTTCTCCCCCGACGTCCAGGGCTTTCTCTCCCCGAGCTCCAGTGTTTCAAGCGAAAAACGGCTAGAAAATCTTGAAGGCAGTCAGTCACACGGGTGTAGGCTGCTGGCAGGTGAGGAGGGCGCTGCCTGGGGAGGAGGGAGGGGGTGAAGCCCCTCAGCAGGGTTGGAAGCAGACTTTTGGGGTCCTGATAGCCCACTCACCAGCTGGGAGGCTTTGAGCAAGAAAGCCTTTCTTGACCTTTCTGAGCCGGTTCCTCACCTGAGAAATGGGAATGATGCCACTGCTTCCCTTCCCAGGGCTGCTCCGAGCCTCTGTGAGATGACACTGGCCAAGTGCCAGGACACGGTAAACACCAGCAGGGGAGGGGGTGGTGGTCACTGTCTTGGTTCTGAATCACAGAGACCTGTGGCTCTGGAAACTGAGGGCCAGGCTGTGTCGCCTAAGGCAGGTTACTTGACCTTTCTGGGCCTCCGCTTCCTCAATTGCAAAATGAGTTGCAATGGGACAAGGCCAGGGGAGGCCTTTCCAGTCACAGGTACCCCTTGAAGCCATGACGGCAGCCCGTCTGCTCGGCTAAGATGACGGAGCTTCCCAGATCTGAGGCCGCTCCCAACTTCCACCTTCTGCTGGGCCTCAGCCTTAGGTCTCCTTGCTTCTGGCCCCTGTGCCAGCCCCTGGAAATGAAGAACAGTGGCCCAAGTCCCCCGAACTGCCCCAGTACGCAGGAAGCCGGAGGGAATGTCAGAATTAGGTTTCACTGCTTATTTATTTTGATCCATTTTTCTACCAAAACTCTCTTTTATGCTTGGAGTATAGTTGCTTTACAATGTTGTGTTAGTTTCAGGTGTACAGCAAAGTGAAGCAGTTGCACATATAGCCACTCTTCTTTAGATTCCTTTCCCATATAGGCCATTACAGAGTATTGAGCAGAGTTCCCTGTGCTCTACAGTAGGTCCTTATTAGTTATCTATTTTATATACAGTAGTGTGTATATGTCAATCCCAATCTCCCAATTTATCCCTCCCCCCTCGGTAACCACGTTTGTTTTCTACATCTATTTCTGTTTTGTAAATAAGTTCATTTGTACCGTTTTAGGTTCCACATTTAAGCAATATCATATATTTATCCTTCTCTTTTGGACTTAGTATGGTCACCTCTGGGTCCATCCATGTGGCTGCAGATGGCGTTATTTCATTCTTTTTTATGGCTGAGTAATATTCCGCTATGTATACGTACCACATCTTCTTTATCCATTCCTTTGGCGATGGACATTTTGGTTGCTTCCATGTCTTGGCTACTGTGAACAGCGCTGCAATGAACCTTGGGGTGGTCCGCTATGCCTTTTAAAATAGTAATTTCAATTTCAAACTCTCTCTTTGGCCCGTGTGAGGTTCTTTATGAGTTTTGGGGACAGAGGGAATGATGGAATGGATTTTTATTGCCCCTCCTCTTTCCCAAGATACATCAACAATCAACACTATGGTGAAAACCTTCCGCTTCAACTCTGTGAGCCCATGGACTCTTCCTGAAATTTCAGTAGCACGTGTGTGCACAGCTTTCCCTGCAGCCTTACTGCCATAGGGAAGATGTGATACGTGGGAACTCCTGCTTTGTAGCAGCACAACGAATAGGAACCCTCAAATTACTTTATCTATTTGGGAGAAGCCACGGACCTGGGGTCTGTATCAAGAGACAGGTGCACGGGGCTGAAAATGTCCTTGGCCGTGGCTTGCACAAGGAATGCATAAAAGACCACCCATGGGGCTAAAAGTAAATGTCTAGTGATGACTACAAGTAAACAAGAAAATCTACCCTCCCCCTTCCCCATCAAGAAGGAAACCTACCTCAAGGTAAATAACAAAAATTTTCAAGTTTAAATGAAACGACTGTCCGGTGTTTCATCTTTATGGCGTTACGTTTTAGAGTCAGGGTTTCCGCAAGTTGGCTGCCAAGTCCGAAACGGCTTCTAATTGTTTAGACAGACACAGGGTGCTCTGAGCTGGCATGGCTGACTTTCCTGGTCCCCAGTTGTTCCTTACAGAGGTAGCCAATCAAAGGCAGGTCCGAGGGTGGGTCTGGGGGCACCTCGGGGCTCCAGTCGCTGTTCCTGCAAGTAGATGCCTGTCATTCCTAGGGGCAGGTTCCTTAACCTCTCTGCCTGTGGATCCTCTTCTTAAAATGGGGTTGTTGGGAGCTCTGATTAAAGGCATATAAAGCCCTGAAAATGTGCCTTGTCCTGTATTAATAATTCAATCAATAGGGAATAAAAACCTAAGCCTTTAAACTGGTGGAAAGTAATTTTATCTCCCAGTGTCCCTGCTGTGAGGGATAAAAAGACGCTCTGGGGATGCTTTTTTCAGGTCTAGGTGAAGAAGGCAAGGGTCAGGTTTCCGCAGCCCAGAACACCAGGGGATTTACTTTAAAGTAGGTTTAAGAAAAATTATTATTCAACATACAGTAAATGCCCTAAACTTTCCACACTGCTTCGAATGGCCTGCGTGGGCACTTCACGACCTTGCCCTTTCCACATTTGGTAATGAAGACGGTTCTTTTCCCTTTTTTGCCCTATTTTAGTGGTTCTCAAACTTGAGGCACTTCAGAATCCCCGGGAGGGCTTATTAACACACAGATTCTTAAATTCCATATATGTGTGTTAGCATAAGGTATCTGTCTCTCTCTTTCTGACTTACTTCACTCTGTATGACAGACTCTAGGTCTATCCACCTCACTACAAATAGCTCAATTTCGTTTATTTTTACGGCTCAGTAATATTCCATTGTATATATGTGCCACATCTTCTTTATCCATTCATCCGATGTTGGACACTTAGGTTGTTTCCATCTCCGGGCTATTGTAAATAGAGCTGCAATGAACATTTTGGTACATGACTCTTTTTGAATTATGGTTTTCTCAGCGTATATGCCCAGTAGTGGGATTGCTGGGGAAAAAAAATGTCATGAAGAACCTAGGGGTAAGACAGGAATAAAGACACAGACCTACTAGAGAATGGACTTGAGGATATGGGGAGGGGGAAGGGGAAGCTGTGACAAAGCGAGAGAGAGGCATGGACATATATCCACTCCCAAACGTAAGGTAGATAGCTAGTGGGAAGCAGCCGCATAGCACAGGGAGATCAGCTCGGTGCTTTGTGACCGCCTGGAGGGGTGGGATGGGGGGGGGGGTGGGAGGGAGGGAGATGCAAGAGGGAAGAGATATGGGAACATATATGTATAACTGATTAATTTTGTTGTAAAGCAGAAACTAAGACACCATCGTAAAGCAATTATACTCCAATAAAGATGTTAAAAAAATAAAACAAAAAAGCACACGGATTGCTGGACCTCCTCCCCCAGGGTCTCTGATTCAGCAGGGCTGTGCGGACCTGGAAGATGTGTGTGTCTAACAAGTTCCCAGGTGCAGATGCTGGTCAGGGGACCCCCACTTTGAGAACCGTGGCTCTATTTGATATTAAATATTTACGCAGGAAACCTCCTTTCCAAAGCCAGCTCTTCCCAGAAGCGCTGACCTCTGAAGGTAACTGAGGAACACCTCGGATGAATTCACCAACTTAACAACAAAATTAAGTAGAGTTTCCTCTGGTTCTTAAACAGTTTTTTCTCTCTCTGGACTTGACCCTCTTTTATATTTCATTAGGTTTATAATCGGGTTCCATTATGAAGTGCTTTAAACAAGATTAGAATTTAACCTTTTCGAAAGGTTCAAACAGGAAGAATACTGCCCGGTCTACCGGGTTTCAGAGACCAGAGGGAAGCCTCTGAGAATGGAGAGGGTTTTTCTGGGTCCCTGGGAGCAAGCCCTGGGGAGCTCCATGTCCAGCTTTGTCCCCCCTTTTTTTAAAAAGTATAGTTGATTTACAATGTGTTAGTTTCTGCTGTATGGCCTACTGATTCAGTTATGTGTGTGTATATATGTATCTACACACATTCTTTTTCATACTCTTTTCCGTTACGGTTTATCACAGGATATTGAATATAGTTCCCTGTGCTCTACGGTAGGACCTTGTTGTTTATCTGTTCTCTATATAATAGTTCGCATCTGCTAACCGCAAATTTCCAGTCGCTCCCTCTCCCAGCTCCCCCTTCCCCCTTGGCAACCACAAGTCTGTTCTCCATGTCAGTGAGGCTGTTTCTGTTGTGTAGATTGGTTTGTTTGTGTCGTATTTTAGATTCTACGTGCAAGTGATATCAAATGGTATTTCTTTCTCTTTCTAAGTCCATCCATGTTGCTGCAAATGGCTATTATTTCATTCTTTTTTGTGGCTGAGTAGTATTTCATTGTCTATGTGGACCACATCTTTATCCACTCATCTGTTGGTGGGCACTGAGATTGCTTTCATGTCTTGGCTATTGTGAATAGTGCTGCTATGAACATAAGGGTGCATGTATCCTTTTGAATTATAGTTTTATCTGGATAGATGCCCAGAAGTGGGATTGCTGGATCATATGGCAACTCTATTTTTAGCTTTTTGAGGCACCTACCTACTGTTTTCCATAGTGGCTCCTCTCAGCAGCATGCAGCCAGACAGCCTGGGGTAGGGTTACGCCAATTACCAACAGTATGGATGGTGTGGTCCCGCTACTTACACGACGGGTGGTTGCACGACCTGCCACTAGGAGGAAACTGACTGGGTACATGGCTATGCAAAGGGCTCAGAGCGGTGCATGCCCCCGTTTCTACGCCGTTAAGTGCCTGCTGCTGTTATTACGATGCCACCGGAAGGAAACAAAGACGCAGCGCTCCAGTGGGCCAGAGAGAGCATTTGACTTTGAAGGACACTCAGAGCTCAGGCTGTGAACAAATATATTATCGAGCCACTCCTCAATGCCAGACACTGAGCTCGGCTAGGGGTGCAACAGTGAATGGAGCCGAAGGGTCCCTGCCCTCAGGGAGCATCCAGCCAGTGGGGAAGACGCAGATTCAGCAAAGATTCCCACCAGTGAAGGCATAATGACAAAATGGGACGTGTGCTCTGAAGGGGCAGAATTCAGCTTGCTCTGAACATCAGCTTCCTTACCTGGTCTGGCTTTCCGGGTTGGCGAGTCGGTGCTGGCTGAGATCTGGAGGATAGGTAGGCACCAATCGCGGGAGGATGCTCGGGGGTGGGAGCATTCCGGACAGGGCTGAGCTGCACAAAGGCCCTGGGGCAGGTGTGCCAGAGGGAGGAAGGGCGTGGACTGAGAGGTGGCTGGGGGTGCATGCTACTCGGGGTGCCAGTGTTAGGGTGAGGACAACTCTTCCAGCAGTTTTAAGGCAGAGGGTGGAGGAATTCACACGATGTAGGTGTGTGTGCGTTTGGAAAAGACCATTCTGGCTGGAACATGCGGAAGAGATAGGGTTGGAATGGAACCTGGAGAGGATGTGGGGAGACCAAAAAGGGAGTGGTCACGACTCTGAAGAATCCCCTTGAGGACGTGTTAACACCCAGTCCCCGAACCCAGGCGTGCAGTGGGGCCTGGGATGCTGCCTTTCCAGCGTGCTGCTGCCGCCACCATGGACCACACTGTGAACGGTACCCACTTGGACTCCGGTGGTGGTAGGGGAACCAGTTAGTGGATGGATGCTCAGAGATATACCGTTTATATGCTTTAAGGAGAAGGTGGGAAGACTGTTCTGAAAAACTGGAACTCCTTTAAAGATACTTGTCCGCAAGCATAACTTACCCTTCAAAGATACTTGTCCGCAAGCGTAACTTACGTAACATTTCAGAGATGCCTTAGTAGTTTGGGGTGAGGGGCAGAACTTCGCAGAAGCAGCAGACTCACCTCCCAGAGCTTCAAGCGGACAGAGATCCAGGGCCGCTCTGATTAACCCAAGCTCGATGTAACCTCATTCTGTGTAGTATTTGCACTGGGCTTGTTTTTGTCCATCCCTCTGGCTTCCTCGCGGACGGAAGCCCAGCACCGAGGTTACACAGACAGAGCCTGGGTTCATCGCAGTGGCCCTGGCTCTCTTTCTCTGTGCCACAGAAAAGCCAGAGAGATGGGCATCCTCCTTTTTCTTAGCGCTTCGAGAAAGGATTCCAGCCAACCAGCCGCCCTGTCTTTAAACTCCTCCCTTGGCTTTAAAACACAGCAGTTTCACATTTAAGATTTACCTTAGGTACTTAAACATGAAAACACTCCAACTCTGGAGACCCCCATCAGTTTTTCAACCCTGCCAGGTCCCTGGCTGTGGGGTCCCAGGGAAAGGAAGCGCGCCTGTCAGCACAGGTGACAGATCACATTACCTAGGATGTGAGTGTGTGACACACTGATGCCCTAGGAAGGGTCCTCCCGTGCGTGGCTCTCATCCAGCGTGGGGACACGTGCTGATGGCGGGCAGTGGAACTCTCCCCCTCAAAGGAACCCGGGACCACCTAGGAGATAGATGCTGCCAGGAGGAGCTCTTTCCTTTAAAAGTGGAGCTGTCTGTGTTGGGGCAGAAATAGCCTCAGGGCTGCTGTGTTTGCGGTGGTGTTCACACAGCATATGCACAAAGTCACCTGCTGTGGTTCTGGGGGGCTTGGTGGTGCCCCATCGATGACCGATGGCCGAGGTGCGGATGTGATGGGGGCCGGTGCCCAGAGCGCTGCCTGTGGTGGGGTGTGACCCTGGTGTTGTGAAGTAGCCGTTCTCTGATTGGCGACGGCCTGATTCACAACACCAGCTGCCCCACCGCACCGTGCTGGGGAGGCCGATCGAGGGTCGTGGGGTCCCTTCCTCCGTGCTGCCTCTGGAGCGGGGACAGACAGCAGCCACGGGTTAGAAGCACAGTGCAGGCAGCTTCAACATTTCATCTCCCCATATATCTGCACTCCATTGGCTTTTCTTTATCTGCTTTTCTAACTTCTCAAATATGCCATAGTTCTTTCCACCACAGGGCCTTTGCACAAGCTGCTTCCTCTGCCTGGAATACCTCACTCCCCGTTTCGCATAGTTTAATACCAACTCCTCCTTCAGATTTCAACTCCAAAATGACTTCCTGGACACCCATCCCCCAGACCAGACCTGACTCCTCTGTAATGTGCTCTCCAGGCATCTGGTCTCCTTCCTTAAGGCACTTACCGTACAGTGTGCATAGAGCTGTCTCCCCTAAACTCTAACCTCCCCAGCATTGGCCACAGCACTGGGGGGTGCTTGACAAATACTGGTCGAATGAACGCATGATTTAACCTAAGGCTTGTGCGGTCCCACTACTCTTATCTATGTGTTTGGAAAAGGAAAAATAAAAATGGCACCAAGTATCCTAAGGACATACACGTGCTGTTTTGTAACGAATAATTTTACGTCAGTAGCTGACTGCCAGGTCTCCTAACTCATCTCCCTGCCTCTAGGCTAGCGGTACCCTGATGCACCAGACGGATTCTTCCAGAGGGTCAGTCTGATCTGGCTTAACCTAAGGTTCCTCGTCATGGCCACGAGTTCCAGATCGTATGGTTCCTCACTTCCCTGCCTGCTCCTCCCCTCTTAGGGAGCAGACCTCCCCCCAGGACCCCACGTCTGCCTGCTTCTGTGGATCTGAATACCCCTGCCCCTTTCTACCCAACACACTCCTGCTCATGCAGGAGGGCTCCAGAGTCAGCCACCAAGAAGGCCCCCCGGCTCCCTGCTCAGCCTGAGCTCTGGGCCTGGTATCTAGGATTCTTCTACCTTTTGTGTCCTTCCATTACTGTTCCACTCGTCAGTCTGTCATAGGAGACAGTGATCGCAAGGACAGAGGCCGTCGTGGAGTCCCCTGGCAGCCCAGTACTGCACAGTAGCTGTAACAGCAGGACCTGCAGCTTGGCTGTGCTCTCAATCAGTGGAGGAAGTCCTGCAAAGTTGGGGGAGGTGTAGACACAAAACAAATTTTTGTCCTTAATGTCCCCTATGAGTCATCAGAATGGTCAGTATTTTGCCACTGGAGTACATTTCTCCATCTCCATGGCCACCCTACACCACCAGCCCAGCGCTCCCGCCCCTGCCCCGCCCTGCCTCTCACCTGGACGATGCTCTAAGTGTCTAACTTGTCCCTCTGATTCACTCTTCACGCTGCAGCCTGAGTGATCCTTCTAAAATATGACTCAAAGCATGTCATTCTCCTGCTTCAACCCCGGTTCCCATCCCACCCAGAATAAGATCCCCGCGAAAGCACACACGTCCCGGTCGTCCAGCCCTGCCTACCTGTCTACCGACACCTCCCCCTTTCCGTGCACTCAGCCGCGCTGCTTTTCTTTCAGATCTCGAAACACAGAGCTAGGCCATATGGCACCTTCTACAATGTAAAAAGTCAGACGTTTCCTGTGGATGGAGCCTTTTGTGAGCTCAAGAGGTCCCCCTTTTCCTGGGCAGATGCAGTCCTAGAACAGGGCATGTGACCTGGTGGGTGGCCTTGGGCTGGACCCCAGCCCCCAGACAGGGGGCTCTTGCATCACTGAGCCACACAGAGTGGCCCTGCTGGAACTACCTGGTTTCCTCCCACCTCAGGGCCCTTTTACCTGCTGTTGCCTCATTAAGCACCTCAGCTACCCCAGGGGCATTTGAAGAGAATGTTAAGATTTCTGGTGTTCCAAATAACTCTGCACCCATTTTAACCAAAACCTTTTATCTCTTTATTTCACACTTTGGCCTGTTTATGTTAGTCCTTCTTCTTATTTGCCTGGTAAGGTCAAGCCAGCTAATCCTACTAATTCATTTTTTTAAATGTCACATAACGATCACTTGGTGAAGGCGATCGGAAGGGCGTGACAATTATCTAAGCTTTGTAACATCAGCGGTCTCGAATCAACAAACTATTTTCCTGCCTGTTACTTCGGGGAAAAGTTGACAGCCATAGAAACAGGGCGGGTTTCCTCATCAACCACCTCCCACGCTGACCACGGGTCGCTGCAGACTCCCTGAAGCGGCTGACATCCCCCCAGCCTGGCTAGCTGGCTCAGGATGGGAAGGTGGGATTCAGGGCTCCATCCCCACCACGCTAAGATTCTGCTGCAGTAGGTTTGAAAGCAAAGCCCAGGAATCTACACCCTCCCCCCACCCCAGGGATTCTGATAAACCAGATTTGGGGACTGCTGCTCTAAATCTAGGGCCCTGTTAAAAACGGACACTTCTTATGAGCCTTAACACAGTGGGAGTCTGATGGGGCTTCAGCATCTTCAGAGGACTATGAGATCTCACTCACGTGGCAAGTGCTGGTGGTATCCAGCACCACTGTTCAGACGGTAGGTACCCTCGGCCGGGGGGGCTTCCTTGGGTCAGGAAAAGGAGCAGGCGTGTGGTCAACCTGCTGGGTTAAAAAGGAGTTAACAGGGCTTCCCTGGTGGCGCAGTGGTTGAGAGTCCGCCTGCCGACGCAGGGGACACGGGTTCGTGCCCCGGTCCGGGAGGATCCCACATGCGGCGGAGCGGCTGGGCCCGTGAGCCATGGCCGCTGAGCCTGCGCGTCCGGAGCCTGTGCTCCGCAACGGGAGAGGCCACAACAGTGAGAGGCCCGCGTGCCGCAAAAAAAAAAAAAAAAAAAAAAAAAAAAAGGAGTCAACATCCCTCATCAGTGATGCATGGGAGCTGGTGGAAAAATACCTGCTCTCCTGCCCCACGTAGGCTGGCAGAGGTCCCCACCGGCCCACAGCAGTAACCCGGAGGATAACTCCATCTTTATTGGTTCCCTTCCCTCTCACCTGCCCAGCCTCTTCCTGGCCCTGCCCTCCCCTCAACACTCAGCTGTGCATTAGTGACCGTGTGAGTGTATTTAAGCGCACGTGCGTTTTGAATGGGTGTATCTTACATTTTTCCCACGGTCACTTTCAGCAGGACCAGGGTGAGGGGCGTGAGGCACTCACTCAGAGGCTGAACCTGCTCTTATAGGAGCGGGACCCATGAGCACCTTCTGAAAATTTATGTCCTGGGCTGTCCTCCTTGCTCACCCTCGTCTCGCCCTGACTTTCAGGCAATCAGAATACACAAATCAGGCAAAACCAGCCATTCCAAGTAGGTATTTTGTAGAGTGTGTTGTACTTAATGTTTCTTCATTGTTTTTCGGAGACAGTCACCCTCTGAATGGAGGACCCTTTGGCACCAAAACCCTGAGGCATTAGGATCATTCTGCATGGTCAGAATGCTGCTACGGTTATGTAAGACGGCACAACTCTTCTAGGACGATGGCAAACGTGAGCCTAAAGGCAACCTGGGAAGCCCGCTTGCGTTAGCCCATCTTCGCTGGAAGACTCCAGGTGGGCTTTAAAATAAAAAAATCCTGGTTCAGAGAGGACTGCCGGGCCTGCCGAGCCTAGCCCGGAGTTTATTAGCACAGTTAATATTGCATGTAAATAGATTTCCCCGCTTTGGTCATGCCAGTCCATTAATTCTGCCCCTTGTCTGCTGTATCTTTATCCCTGGCAGGTTAATCCTGCCAAATGCCTTCGCTGTAGCACATGTCACGCCGTGCCTATGGCCAACAATGCAATTTTGCTAATCCTGTTGTATCAGCTTTGTGGCCCTGTCTGCTCAATCCGATGGTGGAAACAGCACACACAAGGTTTTTTGCCAAGATCTTTCTCCTGCTCTGGCACCCACCCCTTCCCTTCTTTTAAAAAATATGGTTTCAATTAAATGGTCTGAAAGTCAGCCACAGTGCTTGGACAGCTGCCAATGCCAGTGTCTTTCAGACAAGGATGTCGGGGCTCTCAGCGGGCCTCCAAACTCTTTACAGCAGCCTCACCCAGCCGTCAGCTGACTGTGCTAAACGGGAAGGGTTAAAACAGGAAAATCCGCTCAAGACTGCTTTTCCCTGGGCCTTGAAGATGACTGAATGGAGGGCATCCGTATCAGCCGGTATTTCTGGTGCCACCACTTTTAGCGTCCAGTGGAATCATTCACATGAGTTATTAGAAGAGGTGCATCCTTACCTGCAAACACCTTTGCCAGGTATCCACCTGCCACAGGGAAGAGAAGCATCTCAGGCCCCACGGTGTATCGCTCTTCTAGTCTGTGGCCTTGTACCCAGATTCGCCCAGGTTCAAACCCCGGCTGGACCACTTCTACCTCTGCAACCTCAGGCAAAGTCCTTTCCTCATCTGTAGAATGGGCAGAACCTGCCGCATACGATTGCTTTGAGGGTTCAGGGACTTAATACATGCTAATCACTCAGAAAGGTGCTGGCACACGCAGAGCAGGCACTGGGTAAATGGAAGCTAATGTGAGCACAGACTGAAAATCGTCAAAACTCTGTCATTTACAGCTTACTGTAGCACACATGTGAAGTACATGGTCAAATTCCACATGGACCTTTTAGGGTCTTCAGGTGTAAACTCCACTCTTTTGCCGGCTAGTACAGGAAACTGGCTTTGAGGAGCCCTTTCCTGTCCCCCTACCACTGGTCTCTGTGTTACCCCTGGCAGCGCTGGTGGGCAGGAAGAGGGGTTCTAGGTGGACAGGCACAGGATCTGTGATTAGATTCCCAGGGACTGAGTCCCAGCCTGTTACTATGTGACGCTGGGCCAGGTAGTCAACCTTTGAGACTTACGATCCTGACACTAGAAATGGCGGGACTTGGTTCTACATGGCAGGTGAGGACTAAGTGAATAAGCACGTGGGAGGTGCTTGGCACACTGCTAAGAACACAGTAATGGCCCCGTAACGGCTATTATGGTTATGGAGTCTCCCGCAAGGTGCCAGGTTTCCCTCTTCATTCCCTATCCATCTGCCTCCTCGTCGCCCCTCAGCTTGCATGGAGATGTCGTGAGAATTACGCGAGATCATGCGTGGAAAGTAGCATAGGGTCTGGCTTCCAACACAAGCTCAGGAGATGAGGCCACGCTCACTGTTGTTAAACCATAGTTCTCCCTGGTTCATTTCTTACCCCAAACGTCCTCAGCTCCCCATAGCCCTTTTCGCATTAGTCTGTGCATTAGCCTTTAGTCTGAGCCCTGCTAAGACGTGTGAGTGGTTTGTAAATGACAGTGTGCACGTGTAGGTTTAAAACTGCCCTGGTATTTGGACAGCGCTGAACGCGCATTCTGACGTGAGCACTCGGACGTTTTCGTGATGACCTCGAGGGTGGAGAATTCAACCTATTTGATACTGGATGTGTCAGGACAGGATTTTTGCCCCGGATGTGAACAGAATTTTCCAACTGGGAAGAGCTGTATTATATGCTTTCCTTGGCAACCCAGCCACTGAACACACTCCTGGATCCTGCTAGATCTTCTAATAAAGTCTAATAATAAAGTAACTTGAGAACTTACTTTGTCCTTGTTATCAGGCTTGATACTCCACATTCATTATCTCGTTGAATTCCAGTTGAGGTGAGACGGTACTGTTTACTGATTTCCCACTTTAAGGAAATGGAGAAATGTAAGTGCTAAGTGACTTAAGGAAAAAAAAGAAAAAGGAAAATGAAAATAGAGGCTCGGAAATGACGATGAACTTACCGAGAGTTGCAGCTAGAAAGTGGCTGCAGAGCTGTGGTCTGAGCACAGGGCTGCTGGCTCTCCAGGCCACTAGGCTACATCATACATCTTTGGTGTGATGCCGTTGCTTCTGCCGAGCGTCTGAGTCCACGGTGGACCTCCTGAATTACCAACTCCCTTTAGCATTTATTTGTTCCAATGTACAGCTATGCCAAATGCAGTATTTTCCCCTTCCTTTTATTTTTATTCTTTATAAATCCTGTAATTAGGTTTTTTTGGGGGGGGCGGGATATGGCCAAAAGAAACCCCTCGACTCCTTCTCTGCAAAAATTAGGAAATTCCAGCCTCTAGCATTTCTCTAGTGATTAGGAAAACCCTATATATCCTAAGCTTACTGCATAGATCTTAATCCGGTTTTCACTTGCCAACATCTTGAACAGAATGGGTTTGCAATACTTCATGCTAATTAAAACATGATGGAATCAGGCTATTTGCAAAAATGAGCAGTTCTGACCCTCTGGCCTCTGTGGCTCAGGTGAGTCCACCCAGGCGCACCTGTGCACTGCCTTGGCGAGAATTCCTGCCGAGTGCAGCCCATGCAGCTCAGGTCTTGAGAGACCCCTGCTTACCCGGCAGAATGCAAACAGCTCTGAACTTTGCTTACTGGATAAAAGGCAGCCTCAGCTTCCCACTGCTTTTCGGGCGGCAGGATCAATCACACATCCCCGCTCATGATTCATCTCTCAGTGGCGAAGCTTCTCCTTGGGATGGATTGCTGTATCTGAGTGCGGTCTTCTGCGGGGAGGGGTGGGAGGAAAATAAGGGCTGGGAACACAATAATAAGCACCCGACGTCTGAGGAGGCTGCTCTGTGCCATGTGCTGCAGGAAGCTTTTTTCAGTGGTTGATTCACTGTCAGAACATTCGCTTTTGCCGCGAATGCTGTTTAGCACCGTGGAGGGAGTTTATAATTTCTTCCTTTCTACTGCGTGAATTTGGTGCCTTAGTTAGGGGTGTGTGAGTGTGTGTGTGTTTCCTGTTCTTTTTTAGCCAAATCAAAGTTGGCTATTGTAAAGCAACCCTACTCTAACATCAATTAATTAAAAAGAAGAAAAAAAAAAAAAAAGACCGAAAAAAGTTGGCTAATCCCGGCCTCTTCGGTGGTTCTAGGGTTGCACTCAGCACTCGTGTCCCGTCAGAGGAATAGAAAGCACCCGGGTTTCTTTACTCAAAAGGATTTCACCGTGACAATTTCATACAACCGACAGAGACCTGCTCTTGACTCTGCTCTCTGGACTCTGCTTTTCTAATTCTTCGCTGAAACTGAAAACGCTTGAGGGTTGTTGAATTTTTAAAAACACTGCGGGCATCTCAGTTCCTAGGTTTCTTGTGAGGGTGTGTGTGGGGGTGAGGGATGATGATAGGTGACAATCCCACAGGCATTCATCAGAGGAGGCTAAGGCTTGTGGCACTAAAAGCTTCCAAAAGGGTTGTCAGCTTCTTGACCTTCCCTGAATAATGCTGTTTGTTACTATTTTAGGAACCAAGCGAAATGCAGGGGAAAAAAACCCTTGTTTTAAAGAAACCCAGTAGGCAGAAGCCTCTATTTATACAGAAACCACCTAAGGAGTGACTTCTTCAAGAGATCGAGGACTCCGTTACAAAGCACATTTCCTTGATGCCTTGAATATCACGTGGGAGACGCACATACTTCCTTGCATGGACAGGCCCACTGTATCAAGAGAGGCACATCTGCATTTATCTCTGAAAAGGATTTCTTTTGAGAAAGCACCTCCCTTCCCTGCAAGACCCCGGAAGACATATTGACAAGAGCAGGATTAAGCCACGTTGACAATGGGAGGATTATTTCCTAACCTGGTGTGTGACAAATGCCTATTAATAAATGAACAAGACAGACCTGTCTCCATTTTCTCCCAAAGCCCCCTCACCCACTGACCAGAGCCGAGGCGTCCATGCGGTCACTGACGTTTTCTCTCCTGCCGCCTGCCCAGGCCCCAGGGAGGGTCCTTCTGGGCGCACCTGAGACCCGGGGGCCCGGGCCTCCAGCGCCTGGGTCAGGGGAGCTGCTTTGACTGCCTCCCGGCAACGCCCCTCTTGCTTTGTTCTTGGCATTTCCATTGACAGAGGACAAAATGCTTTCTTGTCAGACAAAAATGCACACTGGGGAAGCTTGCCCAAGCAGTTTTTCTCAGGGAAGAAAAGAAGTTGTTGTTTGAAAACCTTAAACTGGCATTGAGGCCTCAGAGGCCTGACTGGGCAGCTCTGGTTCTCAGCAGACCTACTTTTTCTGTTTTGAAAGTCCTGTTTCCTCCTTCACTTCCCGGCCGTGGAGCTCCGGGGACGTTCCCCTGCAAGGTTCTAAGGCCTCTGTCACCACGGGTCTGCATTCTCCTCTCTCCATAAAAAAGAACAAAATAATGCCATTTGTAGCAACGTGGATGGACCTAGAGATGATCATGCTAAGTGAAGAAATTCAGACAGAGAAAGACAAATATCTTGTGATATCACCTATAGGTGGAATCTAATAAAAAAAATGGTACAAATGAACTTTTTTACAAAACAGAAGCAGACTCACAGATCTTCGAACGTGTGGTTACCAAAGGGGAAACATGGGGGGAAGTGATAAATTAGGAGGTTGGGATTAACATATACACACTACTATATATAAAATAGATAATCAACAAGAACCTACTGTATAGCACAGGGAACTCTACTCAATATTCTGTAATAACCTATATGGGAAAAGAATCTGACAAAGAATGGAGATATATATATATATATAAAACTGATTCACTTTGCTGTATACCTGAAACTAACACAACATTGTAAATCAACTACACTCCAATAAAAAAACAAAAAAATGCAGCAACTAATGTCCTAAGGAGCCCTTTGAATGAAACGTGGTTTGTAGCAAAGGGAGGTTCTGCTTCTGAACAGAACAAGTTACCGCTACGACACCAGAAAATACTCAGGAAAAGATAAGGAGGAACGGTAGGGGGTCATTCAGAGGAGCAGGAAGGTGGTGTAGACCAAGGCAGACGGTAGAATTCAAGGGCGGGCTGGGGTCCATGCAGCTTTCTTGGAAATACTATTTACAAAACTTCTTTATGGGCTTTCCTGGTGGCGCAGTGGTTGAGAGTCCGCCTGCCGATGCAGGGGACAGAGAGAAAAAAAAAAACCAAAAACTTCTTTGTGTAATTATTCATTGGCGAAATTAAATGAGGACTACTTAGACAAATATTCCTGAGACTTTGCTCAAAGTAAAGGTATTGAAACCATAGGTATTGTAAGCATTTAAAGACGGTATGGTGAGAAGGGGTCCAAGACACGGAAGAGATCAAGGACCCCTTCCCCCTAAGGATGTGGATGCCTCGGGAGGGTGGAGATCAGCATGGATGTAAAGACGCAGCCTCACCCTCAGCTGTTGCCGCCACCTGACCTTGCTGCATTCAAACAGTCTGGTAATACTGTCCACATGCTCTGGCTTTACTCTGTGCCTCAGTTTCCTTCTTGCTAAAGCGGGAATAACAAAACCCTTGAACCTCACGGTCAGACATCATGTGCCTTGCCCGCGGCCACGGCTACAGCCACCTCAGAACCCCGATCATGAGGCCCAGAAAAAACCCTACTGACCTGTAGGCACTGTTGAGCCTCTCCGTCCTTATCCTGGATACAAAACAGGATGTCCAGCCTCCTTCAATCTGCAAGAAATTTCCAGAAAATGGTCACCCTCATAGATACTCTAACTTCAGACTCAGCAAAGGCAACCTTAGGGCTCAGCTGAATTTCATAGGGACTATTGTGGCCCAAAGAAGACCCACCTTTATCATTGACCTGCTGTCTTAACTCTGGGCTGAACAACTGCGGGTGGACGTGGGTGTGCATGAAGGTGGGGAATCCTGCCAGCCTGGGAACTCACTGCCGGATTCTCTTCTGCACTTGCATATTTTTAAAGACAAAGTGACAGGGCACAGCTAACATTATCACAGCACCCTTAAGTGCCTCTTAGCTCTCGTTTGACGCAATGCTTCTAGTGACGTGCTTACATGGGTCTTTTAAGCATAGGGAGCAAACGGACGAAGAGTTTCCCGTTTTAGGGCCCAGGCGCTCTCATCCACCCCACCTCCCCTCACCCCTATTCCACATTATTAAGGAAAAAAAATCAGGCAGGATGATGATGCAATACTCTTTAGACAAAGTACCAAGCCTGCAACCTAGGTGATGCCATTCCTTTGTCCTCTTACTCCCAGAAGCGATAGCTGTAGACCTGGAGGCTCTGGAGAAGGCGGGGCGGGGCTTTCCAGGGAGGCTCTGGAGAAGGCGGGGGTGGGGGGTGGGGGGTGGCTTTCAAGGGAAGCGGAAGAGAATGGGGGAAATGAGAAGACCCTTTGCAAAGCTTGTCTTTTCAGCTGAAGATACACCTGACCTCCGTTCCCCTCGTCTTCAACAGGTACTAAAATGGGAGAAGGGGAATGGACCACGGTTTATGCCCATTTTGCAGACGGGGAAAACTGAGGCAATGGGGCCTAAAGCAAACTTTTCTGGGGGGGGGCAGCCTATCAACCTTTATGAAAATCACAGGTTGGTGGGGGCCATACATAGTTTGTAAATGTCTAACTTTTCTTTGAAGCAACTTTCATTTCATAGTTAATGTTTCTCATTTTCTTTACTCTTATGATGAGTTCAGACTAGCAAAGTGAAGAGGAGATAAAAAAAATGAGGTGGCTCGTCTGGGCCACAGCATTTATTCAGACTGAGTCAGCGGGAAGTTCGGGGCAGAGGGCTGCCCTCCAGAAGGACTTGGAGGGAAGGCTCGTCACAGTGATACCCAGAGTGCCGACAGACGTTTCCCAATATCACTTCTACTGCCTTTTTCAGTTTGAATCCCCTGTTAATAGGATGATGGTGAGCTTAGGGGAGGATATGAGATCATGACTTGCTTCTTCAGGGGGAGCCCTGGAGTCAGAAGGCAAGAATTGCCGTCACTTTCCCTCACGTGACCCTGGCCACTTACTCATTTACCCCAAGCTTCAGCTGCATCACGTAGGACAGGAAGCTGGGTTATCATATCTGAGCAAGGCAATAGGTGCAAGTAATGCTTTGCCATTTGCGAACTGCTCCCCCGCATCCTCTCCCAAGCACATTTAGCTATGAAACGCTGCCCACCTTTTGTGGCTGGTTCTGAGTGTCTGACCACCTTGTACTCATCAAATAGAGGGCAGTGTGGCTGGAGGCCCGGGGGAACTCACCCAGAGACCTCCTGGGTACCTGGGGTGGAAGGGTAAATGTCAGTGAGACAGACTTCCAATGATCAGCCGACAGTTTCCTCATCCGTAAAATGGTGACAACGGCAATTCTCCTCTTTGGCCACTAGAGGGGATAAAAGAGAGAATCCCTGGGCTTAACAAATACACACAGCCATCATCATGAACAGCATCGGGCAGCTCACCAGTTGGTGCCCCTAACCCTACAGAGATAGGCCCAAATACCGCAGTGGGCAGTTCCTATAGCCAGCTCTGCTCAGGGAGCCCTGGGGGAGTGCTGTACACTTGGCACACTCCTTCTAAATAATGCCTCTGCGCTCAGAGTTCACTATGCCAGAGATGACATGTTGGATAGACCCATTATGGTTTTGGAAGTGTTTTTCTCCAATATCAAAGATTAGGAAGAGACAGAAAAAAGGGTCAAAGTAGAGGCATCCAGTTGATTTATAGCCAAGACAGGCTACACAGTGTTTAGCTATTTATAGTAAAAGCAAAGAAAAATAATGGAGTAAGGAAACATTATACAAATAATGTTGGTAGGAGAGCTGGTCAGCAATATTGAGAAAACATTTTGATGGCCATTAGGTCACGGTGCCACCTTGTCCCTATAAACGAGCAGGACCCTATGGGGCCTTCTTGGGACAGACCCCGCCCCCATATCCTCTGCTGTGGCTCCTTTTCGAAGTACCTAGGTAACAGTATCTGCTACACGTTTCCTGAGTCGTTTTGCAGATGCGGAAACCCTCATCAAATGGAAGAAATGAACACATCCCCTCCGGAGTCTGGCAGAAACCAGGAAATATGTGCAACAACTTGGTGCCTTTTTACTTCACCTCACCATCAACCAATCAGAGACTTGTGCGTGAGCTGATTACGTATCCTGGGACTCCCCTCCCTTGCCTGGCCTTTAAAAAGGCTCTGCTGAAACCCACTGGGGGAGTTCGGGCTTCTTGCACATTAACTGTCCCAGGCTCCTTGTCTGGAGCCCTACAAGAAACGCTGCACTTTCTTTCAGCAAACCGCGTGTCAGTAGGTAGGATTTACTGCGTGCACGTGAGTGGACCCAAGCTCTGGTTCAGTAACATCCCTGTCCGTGTCTTCTGCCACGCGGTGACCCCATCATCCCTACTGAAACATCTCAATGGCTGCATCCCCCTGGCATGTCCAGCCTACAGAGTTCAGCCTCCCCAGAGCTCTTCGGAGTAGGAGTGGCTGGTGCCCCCTCAGTAACGTGTTTCACAGGGCCTGAGCAGGGGGTGTCTACTGAGCCTGTTTTGGGGACAAGGTGAGGAAGTGGGTGTGCAGGGCACGTATGATAAATGCACTCCAACCTGCCAACCTCGCTAAGCCTCTGATGCCTTCCTTCTATGCTATGCCAGGGACATTCTAGAGCCTCACTGAATGTAGAACCATGGAGGCCAACTTTCAGCCAACCAACAAAGCAATCTCTTAGAGCCACTTCCAGCTGCTTGAGCGAACACATTCCATCCAGAATCTCTCTATTTCATCCTCCTTGATCTAATTTCCTTAGAATCCATTCCTACCTGTGTTCTACAGGTTTTCTAAATTAGCAAAATCTTGCGGTTCTTTTGGAGGAACGCCCCTTCTGGCCTCTCCCCACGTCTGTGCTCTGGCGGCCGTGCTCTGGGGACCAGACGCTACCCTGTCCACCTCCTGAAGGTCTAGGCTGAGGCAGGATTCCTGGGCCCCAAATCTTTCTGCTCCCCCACTTACCACCTGTGTTTCTGCCTGTAGAGACAGTTCTCTGGGAAGCGGAATTTGCTGACAGAGATGCTCAACTCGATTTCGGTGTTTTTTTGCCAGAGATTTTACTTTGATTTTGAAATTGAAGAATCCTTTTGATCAGGAAGAAGTCCCAGAAGACTGAGTCTTAGGAAATGCCCAGAAGCTCTCTGGCCAGACAGGGCTGCTTTGCGGAACCGCCTCTCATATCATCTTCGCAGGAGGGGTTTCAATATTTACTGTAAAACTCCCACCTTGGTACTCCCTCCAGATGCTGAAGACCTGGAATTGTTATCAAAGACAGACTGTGAGCTCAGGTCTGCTGAGGAAGGTAGCGATGTTCTGGACCAGCTGGGGGCTTCTGGAAATGCTTCTGTGGCCGTAACCACTTTTCACCAAGCCTGACTGTGCCGGGTGGCCCAGTGGCTCCACACATTTCCTGTCCAAGCCTCCCAGTAACCCAGGGAGGGAGGTATCGCTCCCTCTTATGGATCAGGAAGTGGAGACTGGGTCTCACCCACGTGCTTCCCCGACATCCATATGTGCTTCCAATGGCAGTGATGACAAGGCAGGGAGGTTGGTTCTGTCCTCCCCAGATGACAAGACAACAAAGCTGGATGGTGGAGGGGGGTGAGGTGAGGTGAGAGAGAGAGTGGGCTTCTGGGTCAGTCTGGGGGGATATGACTTGTGCTCTGGCCATGGTCCTCCAGCCCCCAGACACTGGCAGGAAGTGTCGCTCTGCCTCTTCTCACA
The DNA here is from genome assembly GCF_059928025.1 of Delphinapterus leucas. NCBI lineage: Eukaryota > Metazoa > Chordata > Mammalia > Artiodactyla > Monodontidae > Delphinapterus > Delphinapterus leucas. The sequence goes on from NC_143138.1 coordinate 58,161,321, forward strand.
GACTGGCAGGTTGCCTACTCTCTATTGCTTTTCCAAATTCCCAGGATGCAGAAGGGAGACCAACTCAAGCCATTCCAATTTTACTCCTACTTTAGAAGCACCTCCTTAAATGTTAGCTTTGAAAAGCCTAGAATTGGCAGCAACATGGATCTTTCAGATTATCTAAGAGTTGAAAAACTCATGCTGCTTCTGAAATGTACACGAGGAAGTGCATGAACTTCTACATGCAAAGCAATCCTCTGTCGAACAGACTCAGACTCGGGCTCTCGGCCGCCATGTTAGATGCTTTCAGACTAATTACTGACCAAAAGGACACTAAGTTAAAAAAATTTTAGAACAATTCAACACCAGTATATAAGTGTAATGAGAACTACTTCTTTCTCCAATCATCTTTTAGCAAGTAACTTCAATTCTAAATTATTTGAAAATTGTTGGAAATAGTTCCGAATAGTTGGAAAATTTCTCAAAGATAAGGCTTTGGTGAGAGAGCTGGGACTTTGGGTCAGACAGACCCCGTACGCTTGATTCTTCACTGTGCGGTGTCTTGGGAAAACCATGAGAGTTCAGTCTCTTCATCATATAATGAGGATGGTAACCCCTTCAGAGGGCTGTTGGAGGGATCAAACTAGGTAAGTATAGGGTACAAATGTTATTAACTAACAGTGAGGATAGTTGAGCCCAACACACCTCAGCTTTTATTCTCTTTGCCCTTGGGGCTCTCACTCTGGTCACAGGAAGAGAATTTTCGCACGTGTCCTAAGCATTCCTGCAAGAGTTTACTTCTGATTCAATGTCTTAAAAAAAACTGCCTTGGACACAAAACCATTTGGTAGCCAGTGATTCAAAAAAACAAGCAAAACACAGGTAAGCACCAAAGTCAAGTTAACAGCCTGGTCCTTGGTACTTGAAGGGAAAACCAATTTAATCTACTAGACTTTGAACACGGAGGCTTCCTTCACGATGATTGCTGGACAGAGTGTTAATTGTTACCTACACAACCGTAAAATTACTCAGCAACTTCCAGTTAAAGCTCCTATGCCAAACAATGAGAGAATTAGCAGAAACTAAATCCTCCCCATCAGGCTGAAGAACAGATGAGAACTAAGGACACGGTATATGTCAGTCATGAGGAAGGTGAGGATTTAAATCCTTGGGGGACAGAATTCTGCCGGTGCTTCTGTCTTTACCCTGCTCTTCTGATACATCCCACACTGGGAGCTTACAATGCAAAGTTGCAAAGGCAGGGATGTACGGGGAAATGAGAAATCACAGCTCGGCCTGTGGGTTAGCAGTGTCTGGTTTCTGCCGGGATGGAACCCAGCAGGAAGGGGACAGACTCTAAAAGTACAGCCACTGAGACTTGGTTTCAACATCCCAGCTGAACCGCAGCCTTAGACGCCGCAACGCAGCTGCTCACTTTCCTTCCACGGAAATTGCATCTGCTCGACAATGCAATCTACATGCAAAGAAACCCTCCTCCAGGTGGAGGCTGCTTTGAGCCTAATTAACGACAACAGGTCATCTCAACGTGGCAGCCTGATTTTGTTTTGGGTTTACTTTCAATTTGGGTTGTCGTGAACCGAATCCGTCGGGAAGGGATTACTGAACGCTTCCCCAGCCCTCTCCACACACACAGAGCCTCCCACCCTTCCCCCATCCCTAGTCCTTGCTGCTGGGACTAAATCTACAAGCGTGCAAGTGCCATTAACTGACATTCATCAAAACACTCTCCATTGTTCGCAGACATGAGCGGCCAAGAGGTGGAAATTACTTGGCATTTCATTTTAATCTGTATTGAAGACTTGCCTGACAAAACATATTAAGTGTAAGAATCCCCGGCTTGGGAATGAAGCTATGTTTATGGCCTGCCCCCGTCTTCCTTTGCTAAAGGAACGGCAACGACACTTCCCCCATCCTTCCCTACCCTCTACAGCTTACCTGCCCCTACCCCGCCATCATCATCCACGAAACCTGAACACTGAACTTTCCTTGGCCAGTGCAGCTTTTGTTAGCAGTGCCTGTAAGCCTGTAATCAACATTCTGTGCCTCTGCAACCAGCATCTGAGACTAAAAACAACAACAACAAAAACCCAACAAACTCTGCCTTTAATATGGTGTTATCGGTGGCATCTCCCTCGGCGTGCTACTCTGTGGCCACGTAGCTGCAGACCACAAGGCTGTGTGCTTCTCCGGAGAGAGACTGTCACCAAACGCCTCTGACAAAGAATGGATGCCGTGCTAATGGATGCGCATAATTACCAAGGGACCCTGATTCCCCCTGCTGCATCTGACGGCTGCCGAATGCAACAGCGTACATACAGTGCTTGCCGTGCTAGCGCATTTTCTGGGGATCCTCAAGTTGACACTTTTATCGTTCATGGTAATTTCGCACGGTATTGGAAAATAAAAGTAATTAAAGTCTCTCAGGTGTGGAAGCCTGTTTATTTTTCCTTCTTTTTCCCGGTCTCTTTCTAGATTAGGAGGCTGTTCTTGGGGTAAGGCGCAAGGGGAATGGTCCACATTTTCTATTGCTGTAGCTGGCCAAGTTCAGACCCAGGGACCCAGGACAAAGATGGCAGACCTATGGCACAGAGGGAGGGGGGCTATTATAGGTCAGCAGGGGACCGCAGGGACACCTGGGCTTTGCCCATTTTGTGCCTTCTTTGCTCAGGAGTCTACTGATGGTGCCAACTGGTGCTGCCAGAGCATGGGTGGGGTGGAGAAATCCTGTCTTATGTGTTCTACTGTGATGAAATCTGTGCCCTGGGCCATCCCGGAGTTCTGCTTTTGGAAGAACTTTGGATTTCCAAGCTTTGAAGTGTCACAAGCTCCCCCAGGCAGGAAGTTTGACATTTTGGCCTTGCTTTGCTGACCTTGGTGAGGGTTATGCGGGCCATGGTCTCTCCAGGGAGGCCTCTGTTGTCCTCCACCTTGGCCGGAAATACATAAGAGGTGTTCATTTCAGCCCTTTCATTGGGCCTTTGCCGTTTCCAGGATTTGGGGAATCAGGCGATCAGAGCAGAGGAAAGGAGAGGAGACAGGTGCTTCATGTTCTCCCCCAGGGAAGGTACAGGCATCAAGGCCTCAGCCAGTGCTCCCCTGGAGGGCGCTCCCCCATCCCTTCAAACTGTGAGCCCTGGGTGGGTCTGGCCAGGGCTGCCCGCGCGGTTCTCGTGATGGAGTGAAGACCGCAGGAATCCCGAGGTGTATGCGTGGGGCGGCGGGGAGGAGCGGCACCAGGGGAAACCACTTCAGAGTGATGGAGAAGCCGCCCACCTGGGTGGAAAGCCTGTGGCCTGGATGCCGTGGTCCTATCCCACCACAGGCATCAGACCTGCCTTGCTACCTCGCCCCCAGGTAAGCATCTTTGGTCAAGTTTTGGTGAAAGCATATACGTTTTTTGCAGAGTGTGTGTGTGCTTTTCCATCATAGACAAGATAAAGCTGCTCACCGCTGAATTCATAACACGACTATCTCAGGCTGACACCCCAAGAGAAGAATCCATTTTGTTATGAGGGCTTGGAGGCTTGGTACCAGTCACGCCCTGAACAGATCCAGCCCTTCTTTCCTCTCATGCCCCATCCAGGTTACTATGATGCACCTGAAAAAGTCACACCTTTGCAGCTCAAAGATGTGACCTTTTGAAAAGATCTGAGAAGAATAACACCCACCCTGCTTTAAGTCATCATTTCAGTCTGTTACCTTTGGATTTGCAAGATAAATACTATAAGAGAGACTTGCATATGGCCCGTTTTTAAGGGCAGATGTGAAAGGAATGGTAATTACTTGCTAAGAGTCACAGAGAATCACTGGAATTAACCATGTGGTATAGTCACATCGTGTCTAGAAAGCATAAGCAAGACAACGCTTATTCTACTAAATTTGTTGTCCATAGCTTTGATTCCTTGTCATATAAAAAGTACATTAGGGCTTCCCTGGTGGCGCAGTGGTTGAGAGTCCGCCTGCCGATGCAGGGGACATGGGTTCGTGACCCGGTCCGGGAGGATCCCACGTGCTGTGGAGCGGCTGGGCCCGTGAGCCATGGCCGCTGAGCCTGCGCGTCCAGAGCCTGTGCTCCGCAAGGGGAGAGGCCACAACAGTGAGAGGCCCGCGTGCGGCAAAAAAAAAAAAAAAAGAAGTACATTAAACAAATAATAATGCTCTATTAGCTTCCCTTGGAACAAACGGAAAGTCTTTTTCTTCAGGAAGGTAATTCCGCAGATTATCAAATGGAGTCTTGTCCAGTTCCTTGACCCCTGCCTGTAAGATGAGGGCATCCAACTGAGACGGCGACTGGGGAAGCCGGGTGAACACCCTCACCATTTCCCACCGCCTTTCATACTGGCCTGTTTGATTCTCATCACGGTGCTTTGCTGCCATCTGGAACTATGTCTTCCTGGCTTTACTTACTAGTACATCATGTGACTCTCCACTGGAGCATAAGCCCCGTGAGGGTGGGAATCTGGTCAGACCTGTCACCTCTGTATCTCCAGCTCCGAGAGCAGTGCCTGGCCTAGAGTAGATGCTCAAAGCGTGCTTGTTGAATGAATGAATGAATGAGAAGCAGCGGTACTGTTCCACAGAGCTGACCACGCTCCCTTTGATCTTTGCAATCCCCCTGGCTTTGCACAGAGCAGGGCTGAGGAAGCAGTACAGGAGAGTCTCATGGAAGCTGAAGGAGAGCAGGGGAGAACCTAAGCTCTGAATTAATTAAGCTAAGAGCTATAAATCAAGAAGAGGCACCAAGTTACCATGGTTAAAAACCTCAAGACTTGGGTATCACGGCCTAGGGACAATTGCTGTGATGCTTCCAGCCTGCATTTTTAAGACTGGAAATAAGTGCAGGAAAACAGGAAGGGAAAGAGTTGTAGACAACAACGAAGGTGAGGCACCAAGCAAAGAGTCACATAGCAAAGCCCAGAAGAACCGTGTGATTCTGTCCAGGATTTAGAATGTGCGTGTGCCTTTGGGTGTGCGTGAAACTGGCCCACCCCAGTGAAGGCCCTGGAGGACTCAGACATGAACCTCTTCAGTTTCAAGGACAAGAAACAGACCTTTGCCTATTTCTTCTTCCAGATCCAACCACGGGTAAACATAAACTCTCACACGCATGTCACGTATTTCCCACAAAAATTTCTCTTAACCTAACCCATCATTCAAAACCTGGGTGTGGCGTAAGTTTTGACTTGCAGACAAGTAGGCTATAGATTTAATTCACTGGCCTGAATGTGAACATCCCTTGTAAGTCTTATTCACTGGTTTCTCTGCCTTGCCAGTGATGTTTGCTTGTGATTCCCAGCCCTTCCATTTATCAGCCAACCTTTCTATAGTTAAGCAGCTAAAGTTGGTTATCAGTTTAAAAACTTAACTTGCTAATAACTACTAGTAATAGAAGAACATTTACATAGCTGAAATACTTTTGGTAATGTATGTGGCCTTTTCTTTCATGAGCTTTTACATCTCTAAAACACTTAGAAAGGGGAGGGAAAAAAATAGGTTTTGGGCTGAAAGGGCTGCTTTCCTATTTTGGAATGAATCCCTGGATACTTTGTTAGGAAATGCCTACTGTGTGCTGAGTGGGGACAGGCCAGAGGGCTGAGGTCAGAGCCCTTGGCACATGGCAGGGCTGCCAGCCACGCCCAACCACAAGCCACGGTCGACCCAGCCACAATTTGGGGTGACAGGGCTCTGAGGTTTGCTAACCGTCTTCCACTGCATGATCCTCTTACGAATTTAGACTATTTAAAAGAGTATTGCAATTAATGATGGAAAAATATGTCCTCATCTAATCATGAGGAAATACCAGAAAAACCCCAAATGAGGGACATTCTCTATTCTCTCTTAATGTGTCAAACGTGACAAAAGAAAGGCTGAGGAGCTGTTTCAGATTACATAAGCTCAAAGAGACTTGACACCCAAATGCAATGGGCGCTACTGGACTGGACCCTGGATGCACTGAAAAAGAAATTGCTTTCAAAGATATTATCGAGACAGATGGCAAAATCTGAATATGGACTGTGACACTCCATCAGTGCAGTCAACACACTGCTAATACAGCAGCATCAATACAATGCTGTTACATCAGTGCTCAGTCTCCTGAACTGGATGCTGCATTTGATTATGCCGTCAGGAAATACAAGCTGAAATATTTAAAGACACACTAACTCTCAAATCGTTTAGGAGAAAAATGTCTGTGTATATAAGTATGTGTGTATGTGTGTGCATATATAAATGTCTGTGAGTGTGTGTGTGTGTGTGTGTAAGAGAGAGGGAGGGAGAAAAGTGACAAAGCAATTACTAATCTGGGTCCAGACTATATAGAATTCATTGTACTATTCTTACAACTCTTAAGTTTTAAATTATTTTATTTTGGAAGGAGTAATTTTTCATTTTCTTTTTCACCTTCTCTTTGGAAATATGTCATCTGTAAATACAGGCAACTGTGGGGTGTTTCTTCTCAATTTTTTCAAGGAGGCGGAAAAACGTCATACCTGAAGTAACTGACATCACACTGAACGTCAATTTATTTATCACGGTATTTCTTTAAACTCCAATATTATATAATAACCCCAGTAATTACTTCATGTGCTACACAATCTTAAACTGTTTCTTTATCTTCCATCTTGTTGAAAAGCTGCTTTGGGAGGAAATATATTTTACTTTTATATGGAAATAGATAAAACAGATGGTTTATACATTTTCCCCCTTAGTATCGTGTGGCTTAATTAAAAAGGAAGGGCATTATGTGATTTAAGTCAAAAAAAATAATTCCTAGTAGTCACTCAAAGCGTCTTCCTGCCCCTGCCCCTACCTGGCAATTTCCAGAGCTACTGGGGCTGGATGTCTTTGGGAAGCCACCCTACCTCTCATTTATGTCTAGTCATCAAGGGATATTCACTTTTAGCGAGCAAGGTCAACACAAATGTTGCGGATCCGACACTAAAACATCCTTTCTTCCATTCAAATGGCAGATGATCGAAAGGATACAAGCAAGAATGTTTTGCTTGGCACACGGCCTAAAAGTTCTAAATTTATGTATTCTATTTTTGCTCCTTTCTCAAATTGGATTAGTTACTAGGCAACTGAAGTATTTAATTTCATTTGCTAATAGTTACATTTTAATAGAGGCAGCTAGCCTACATGACTGATGCTGCCAATACAAACACAGCCCCGACTCCAGCCTTGTCGGGCAGTAGTACGCACCCCTTCATTCTGGTTGCAGACAAAAACACTACTCGTATTCTTGCCTTTTACTTATTTGACTTTTAAGTACAGGAAAAGGGATGTCTATTTTGGAATTCTTTATAGAAAGGATATTTTAAGTGATTTGTTTTCCTCACTCAAAAAGCTACCTGTTTGACTCACAGACATAGAGAACACACTTGTGGTTGCCAAGGGGGAGTGGGGGAGGGATGGACTGGGAGCTTGGGATTAGCAGATGCAAACTACTGTATATACAATGGATAAACAACAAGGTCCTCCTGTATAGCACAGGGAACTATATTTAATATCCTGTGATAAACCATAATGGAAAGAATATGCAAAAGTATATATATATACGTGTGTGTGTATGTGTGTGTATATATATATATAAAAATATATATATAAAAATATATATATATATATAAAACTGAGTCACTTTGCTGTACAACAGGAATCAACACAGCACTGTAAATCAACTATACTTCAATAAAATTTTTAAAAAACCCAACAAGCCATTAAAGAAAAAAACAAGCTACCTGTTTGTGGCATCCTAAATAAACCCTCTTTTAGATTTCTGGTTCAAGATGGCAGACTGAGCACATATGTTTTCTTCCCCTCAGCAAGAAGGAAAATAAATCCTTAGTAGCACTGAAAGGGCACCATCAGTGACATAAACATACTGGTAGGTGGGACAGGTTGATAGAAAACCTGGAGTGGGGAAAACTGCTACCCCAAACAAGCCCAGCACAGCAGCAGGCTTGGTGGAGTCTTCTCAAGGCTGTGTTGAACCCCTCCAAATTCAGGGAGAGGGCAGACCACGGGGGCACTTAGGAGGGAAATGAGTTACAAGATAGGCTCTAAAGAACCTGGACCAACATTTCCTCCCCCTTCCCCCAGCGTGTAGAAGGCTGGACGCAGTGTGTTGTGCACGTAGCTCTTAAAGGCTGGGAATTGGCCAGGGTAGGGGCTATCCTCCTGGATTCTGAGTCTAGAACATCAGGTAGGGAGTACGAAGCTCCTCAGCAGGCAGAGTCGTGGGTAAGGAGAGGAAAATAGAAACATGACGCTGCACAGAAGTCAGCTATGGGAAACTGCTTCACCTCAGGGCAAAGCTTCCCTGCGGGGCCCCATGAGGGTTCCCAGCTGGCCTGCCTACTCTCTTCCTAAATGCCTTCAAGGGAAATCTGCTGTTATGCCCCCCACAAACTGACTTACGGTCTTAGCCATCCCTCCCATTCAGAAGAGGGATCTGCAGTGGAAACCAAGCATATGATTGCTGAGGAAACACATGACGGTTACCAACACCAATCCACAACTTTCTGCCTATTAAAGAACTAGGAGACATTTGAGGAAATATTTTCCATAATAGAGAAAGACGAAAACAACCTGAACTGGACTCCAATGCAGAGAATAGAACACACACCACACACACACACACACACACACACACACACAATTGTCATCTTCAGAGGGATACTGCACTGAGAAAACCCAGAGTAGGCTGTTGTGAAAATGGAGCCATTGAGAGCAAGAAAGAGTCCTTGGAAGCTAAAAACAGGTAAAAATTTGCTCAAGATTTTGTCTCGTGGGAAGGGTAGGTTACAAATTCTGATTTAAATTACATTTTCCTATAAGTGATGAGAGTTTGATGCTCTGCTTTCAACAACTAAAGAAGAATAGGACGTAGAAATTCCAAAACACCAAAGGCAAAAAAAAAAAAAAAAAAAAAGAAAAAGAAAACATTATGAGTGCAACAATAAAGAAAAGGGAGGCACGTTACGTAGAAAATGAAAAGAAATGACAGGGATAAGTTCAAACATACCAATATTTATAATAAATACAAACAGTTTAATTTTCCTATTAAAAGACAGACTTTGTGATGGGAAATACTTAGAACTGAGCTTTATGTTATTTACAGAAGACTTAAAATGGCACAAAACAGAATGACTGGAGATAAACCTAATACATGTTATCAAAAAGAAAGCCAAAAAATTCAGTCTTAATATTAGATAAAAATAGAATTCAAGGTCAAAAGCAAGGGGACTATTTTACATGGATTAAAGATACAATCTAGAATAGTCATGAAGCTTTGTCACTGAACACCACAGCATGGAATTATGTAACAAGGGTTAGAAATGCAAGCAGAAACTATTAAATCCGTGATCATGGTGGGAAACTTTAGGACGTCCTTCTCAGAAAGTGATAGATCAAGTAGACAAAAAAAAAGGTAAGGATACAGATGATTTGAATACACAATCATCAGGCTAGATGAATTTCAAATTTAAACTCAGTTCCCAACTAACGAGACAGCATATGTTTAAATTTTCATGGGACAGTTAAAAAATCTGACCAATTATTTGGCCACAAATAAAATCTCAATAAAACTCCTGGAAGAGAAAGAGTACTGGCCTCTTGGAACTCTAACCCAAGAATTAATTTATAAAAGAAAATCAAGCAGAGGGGGAAGGGAAAGTTGGGGCAAAGTGAGAGTAACGTTGACATATAGACACTACCGAATGTAAAATAGATAGCTAGTGGGAAGCAGCCGCATAGCACAGGGAGATCAGCTCGATGCTTTGTGACCACCTAGAGGGGTGGGATAGGGAGGGTGGGAGGGAGACGCAAGAGGGAGGGGAAATGGGGATATATGTATGCATATGGCTGATTCACTTTGTTGTACAACAGAAACTAGCACAGCATTGTGAAGCAATACGCTCCAATAAAGATGTATTTAAAAAAAGAAATAAAAATAAATTGGAGACCACACAGCAATGAATGATCATGAGAGCACTCAGCTCAAAATCAAAGAGGGGCTCCATGTTTCACATGCATTTGGAAAACAAGAAAGATTAAAACTGCACTAAACAATCATCTCAAGAAATTGTTTAAAAAGAGCTCAACAAAGTAGAAGAAAGGGAATCAATAAAGATAAAAACAGAAACTGATGAAACAGAAAACAAACAAGTCAGTTTCATCATTAAAACCAAAAGATGTTTATAAAGACCAACCAAAGAGACCAGACTGTGGGGGGAAAAAAAAAAGTATACAAAATAAAATTAGGACTAATAAAGAGGATATAACTATAGATGTGGATTTCATTTCAAGATTATTAGAGAATATATATGCAAATTCCAATAGATTAAAAAAATAAATTTGAAAATGGAAATAAAATGATTTTCTAGGAATACATAAATGACTACAATGACTCAGTACGAGGCAGGAAACCTGAAAAGACCAGTAACTATAGGAAAAGAAAATTGAAAAGGTAGTCAAAGTTTACCTCTTCTACCTCCAACCCCATCAACCAGGTCCCAGGACCAGATGGTTTTACTACTCACTCCTTCTTTTTTCTCACTTTTAACACCTTTAAAGTTTAAAGTACATGTTAATTCCTGCGCTAGACTGCTGTGGAATGTCGAAAATATGTAAAGATTCTCAATTTCTTCTACAAACCTAGTATAACCTAGATACCAAAAATGGATAGGATGGCACTAACATAGCAAAGTACAGACCAGCAACTCAAAGTGCCTATGAAAGTCAGACAGGACATTTAATAAAAAGAAATTTAATATTTAATAGGAAATGTAGTTATTTAATTGAGTGACCATAGGGAGTGGTCCAAGGCAGTATGCAGAACATAGGCCCCATCTAAAATAGGTCATCCATTTGGTGTATAGCAGGGATTAGAAGCACAACCTTATTAATGCATACGTGAGCAAAAATCCTAAATACAGTAACCAATCAAAATTAGTAGTGACAAAAAAAAAGTAAAAAAAAGAAAAATTAGTAGTGTCTTAAAAGCGTAATATACCATGACCTAGAAGTGTTTGTCCTATGAATGCAAGGAAGACTCAACATCAGAAAAATTTTTTATTATAATTCTATTATTAATAGATCGGAGGAGAAAAACACATGATCATCTTGGTAAATTCAGTAAAGGCATTTAATAAAACTGCACATCCATTCTTAATAAAAATTCTTAATAAGTTCAGAGAAAACATCGATAAAGGATATAAACAGAAACCTACAAAACAATCTACTTAACACTGAAAGATTAGAAGCAAGAAGGATGGATGCCTGTCATTGTCACTGCTCTTCCACATTACAACGCTGGTCTTGGGCAAGGCAGTGATGGAATAGGAAGTGAGGTGTAAATTTTGGAAAAGAAGAGAAGAAAACATAGTTCTTTTCAAAGTATGTGACTGTTACCCTCCAAAATCCAAAACCATCATTTGAAAATGACTAGAACTATTAAAACTGTTCAGTAAGGATCTCTTTATCTGTATCTCTATATCTCTACATCATGGAGACAGAGATATGAAAAGTGGAGAGAAGAAAGGAGACTGGCTAGGGACGTTGGGTGCCAAAGAATGACATGGTGGTGAGTTTCCTGGGTGTCTTTTTGCCTCATATATTCCAGACTTGGAGGTGAAGAAGCCAACAACTTGGAATGTCAATAGGTACAGACAAAAATATTATTAAAAAAGCTGCTCTTTACAGCCAAAGGACCAGAAAGGGGTATCCTAGCAAGACAGAAAACTTTTAGACAGTAACCGATCTACTCTAGCCAAACATTGCAGAAAAAACTGGGACCCCACTCCCACCAGCAAAGACCAAGTGGGAAACCTAGACTTTCAACCAGGCCAGGCTGTGCTAGGTACCCCCAATATACCCCACCTCCACCCCTGCTAGAGCGGTGTCAGAGGAGGCTGAGTAGGGAGCCTGAACTTTCATTACCACCCATTAATAATGAAGTACACCTCTTCCTCCATGCTGGGGTGGAGTCAGGGGAGGCCTTGTGGAAGGCAAGGACTTTCAGCAGGGGTAATGAGGCAAGCTACTCTCCCCAAACTGAGGTGCCAGTGCTGGCCGTATGAAGAGCAACAAAAGGCACTCATATCCTTCCCAGACAGGTGATATCAGGTTTAGTGGGGAGCTGACACCTCCACTGCTGCCCAGAATGAGCTCCTTCTTCCTTTGGGTATCAACAACAGAGGCTGAAAGGGAAACCTGGACTTCTACAATCACCTGGCAGTAGCGAGGTGATGCCATTCCTTCCCCTGCTGGAGCAGTGTTAAAAGAAGTCACCTAAAACAGAAAAAACTTTGAATAAGATTCTGAGTCTCATAAAACCCAAAGTGTCCTGGTCTCAATCTAAACTCACTTATACCAAGAAGCAGGAAAATTTCAATTTGAATAGATAGATCGATGCCAACACTGAGATAACAGAGATGTTAGGATTATCTAACAAAGATTTTAAAGCAGCCGTCGTAAAAATGCTTCAATGAGCAATTAGGAACACTCTTGAAACAAAAAAAGAACAGTCTCAGTAAAGAAACAGACCTATAAAGAATAACCTAATGGAAATTTTAGAACTGCACAATACATTAATTGAAATAGGAAGCTCAGTGGATGGGCTCAACAGCAAAATGGAGGGGACAGAGGAAAGAATTTCTCATCTGAAACCAGGGAGGTCAAGTAGAAAGCGGCACAACATTTTTCAAGTGCATTTCAAAGAACTGTCAACCCAAAATGCTATACCAGTGAAAATATTCTTCAGGAATTAAGGGCAAATCAAAGCATTCTCAGATGAAGGCAAACTAAGAGAATTTGTTATCGATCCTATAAGAATGGATAAAGGAAGTTCTCTAAACACGTAAGAAATGAAAATGAAGGAACCTTGGAATTAGGATGAAAAAAATGGAAGTAAAAATATGGGTAAATACATTATCCCTCTCCTCTTGAACGTTCTAAATTATGTTTGATGGTTGAAAAAAATTATAGCACTGTCTGATGGGTTCTAAATGTAGGTAGAGGAAATATTTAAGACAATTATAAACAGGGGAGGGTAAAAGGATATAAAGGGAAGTAAGGTTTTTATACGTCACTCAAACTGGTAAAATGCTGATACCAACAGATGATAAATTACATATATACACAAGTACACACATATACATACATACAAGCTTGTAATACCTAGACAATCCACTAAAAAATCTATACAAAAACACTCACAAACACTATAGATAAATCAAATGGAATTCTAAAAAAATGTTCAAGTAACCCACAGGAAGACAAGAAAAAGAAAATAGAGATGAAATAGAGAGGGAGAAAGTACAAGCAGAAAGGAAACATAAAATGGCCAACTTGAGCCCTAACATATCAATAATTACATTAAATGTAAATGATCTAAATATACCAATTGAAAGTCAAAGACTGGCTGAGTGGATAAAAGAACATGACCCAACTATATGCTGTCTACAAGGAACTCCCTTCAAATATAATGTTAAAGACAGGTTAATAGTAAAAGGATGGAAAAAGATATATTATGCAATCATTAGTCAAAAGCTAGCAGGAGTAGTTATATTGATATCAGGTAAAGTAGGCTTCAGATTACCAGAGACAGAGATGAATATTACATAACATCAGAAGGGTCAATCAATCAAAAAAACATAGAAAATCTTAAATGTGTATGCACCAAACAACAGAGCTGCAAATATGATAACCAAAACCTGACAGAACTGAAAGGAGACACAGAGAAATCCACCATCAGAGTTGGAGACTTCAACATCCCTTTCTCAAAAGTTGATAGAAAAACTAGACAGAAATACGCAAGCGTATAGAGGAACTCAACATCATCATCTACCAATAGGAACTAATCAACGTTTACAGAACACTCCACCTGACAGCAGCAGAATGCGCATTCTTTTCAAATGCTCACGGAAGTATTCAAAGAAAAACAATACCTAGAGCCAAACGTCAACAAACTGAAAAAACAAAACAAAACAGAAACCATACAGAGTATGTTTCTGACCACAATGGAATCAAACTAGAAATATTGTAAATAACAAAAAGATAACTGAAGGTTCTCCAAACACTTAGAAACTAAAGACTTCTAAGCGATCCATGGTTGAAAGAGGAAGCCTCAAGGGAAATAAAATACATAGAACTTAATTAAAATGGAAATACAACATATTAAAATCTGTGAGACACAGCTAAAGCAGTGCCAAAAGAAAATTTTTTAGCAATAAATGCTTATTTTAGAAAAGAGGAAAAGTCTCAAATAATCTAAGCTTCTACCTCAAGAACCTAGAAAAAGAGCAAAATAAGCCCAAAGCAAGAAGAATAAAGGACATAATAAAGAGCAGAAACCAGTGAAATTGAAAATAGAAAAATAAAGAAATGAGAAACAAAAGTCTGATTCTTTGAAAAAGCTTAGTAACATTGACAAATCTCTAACAACACTGATAAAACAAAAAAGAAAGAAAACACAAACTACAAATATCATGAATTAAAACAGAGGCTATTACTACATACCCTGAAGATATCAAAAGGATAAGGAATTACTATGAATAAATCTACACACATAAATTTGACAACTTAGATAAAACGAACCAATTCCTCAAAAAATACAAACTACCACAAACTCACCCAATATAAAGTAGATCATTTGAATGGCCGTATAAGTATTAAAGAAATTGAATTTGTAATTTTAAATCTCCCAAAGAAGAAATTTCCTGGCCCACGTGGTTTCCTAGGAGAAGTCTACCAAGGAAGAATTAACAACAACTGTATATATTCTCTTCCAGTAAATAGAAGAGGAGGAAACATTTCTCATCTTATGAAGCCAATATTATCCTAATACCAAAACCAGGCAGGGACGATATGAAAAAGAAAACTAGAGATCAATAGCCTTCACAGAAATAGATGCAAAACTCCTTAACAAAATATTAGCAAATAGAATTCAACAATATATAAAGTAATTATACACCATGACCAAGTGGGGGCTTATTCTAGGGGTACAAGCCAGTTCAACGTTCAAATATCAATCAACGTAATCCACCATATTAACAGGCTAAAGAAGAAAATTACAAGATCATATCAATTAGTGCATAAAAAGTATCTGTCAAAATTCAACACCCATTCAAGATAGAAACACTTGGAAAAATAGGAACAGAGGGGAACTTCCTCAACTTGAAAAAAGGCATCTACAAATTGTTGTATAGTTAACATACTTCATGGTGAAAGGCTGAATGCTTTCCACAGACATGAAACAAGGCAAGGATGTCTGCTTTCACAACTCCTGTTCAACACAGCACTGGAAGTTCTAGCCAGTGCACTAAGGCAAGAAAAAAGAAATTTATAAAGAACAAAAGGTAAGAAATAAAACTCTCTATTTCTAGATAACATGAGATTACGCACAAAATCCCAATCAATCTAAAAACAAAACAAAAGAAAAATGAATAACTCCTGGAACTCATAAGGAATTTCAGCAAGGTCACAGA
Source organism: Delphinapterus leucas (assembly GCF_059928025.1). Classification (NCBI taxonomy): domain Eukaryota; kingdom Metazoa; phylum Chordata; class Mammalia; order Artiodactyla; family Monodontidae; genus Delphinapterus; species Delphinapterus leucas. The sequence continues at coordinate 58,176,809 of NC_143138.1, forward strand.
ATACTAGATAAATATACAAAAATCAACTGTATTATTATATGCTAGCAATGAACATGTGAACACCAAATTTAAAAATATAATACCATTTACAATTGCTCAAAAAAAAAGAGAAATACATATTAATCTAACAAAACCTGTACAGAACTTGCGTGCTGAATACCACAAAATGCTAATGAAAGAAATCAAAGATCTAAATAAATGGAGAGACATACTGTGTTTATGAATTTGAAAATTCAACATAGTGAAGATGTCAATTCTGCCCAAGTTAATATAGGTTTAATGTAATTCTTTACAAAATCCCTCTACTTTGTAGCTCTAGACAAGATTATCCTAAAATTTTTATAAAAAGGCAAAGGTAGTAGAATAGCTAAAACAATTGTGAAAAAGAATAAAGTAAGGATCACTCTGCCTGATTTCAGGACTTACTGTAGAGCTATTGTATGGTATTGGCAGAAGGAGAGACACAGAGAGCAATGGAAAGAATAGAGAACCCAGAAATAATTCTACATTACTGCCTTACTGATTTTTGACAAACGTGCAAAAGTAATTCAGTGGAGGAAGGATGGCTTTTTTAGCAAATGATGCTGGAATAGCTGGACACCCACAGATAAAAAAATCAACCCCCTGAACTTAAACCTCACATCTTACACAATAATTAACCCAAAAGGAATGACAGACTTAAATATAAAATGTAAAACTATCAAACTTAGAAAAAAACATGGGAGAAAATCTTTGGGGTCTAGGGCTAGGCAAAGAATCCCTAGATATGACGTGACACCATAAAAGAAAAAAAAAGTTGATGATTGGACTTTAACAAAATAAAAACCTTGTGTTATACAGGCTGGGAGAAAATATCTGGAAGCCACATATTCCACAAAGGAGCATTATCTAGAATATACAAGGAAATCTAAACTCAATATTAAAATCTCAAACAATCCAATTAGAAGGTGGGCAAGAGACATGAACAGACAGACATTTCACTGAAGAGGGTGCACAGATAGCAAATAAGCACAGGAGAAAACGTTCAACTCAACTATCCATTAGGGAAATGCAAATTGAGACCATGATGAGCTATCACTACACACCTATGAGTCCAGATGAAATTAAAAATTGTGACAGCACAAGATGCTGGAGAGGGTATGGGGACATCGCTCATACATTGCCTATGGGAATGTGAAACGGTACAGACGCTTTGGAAAACAGTTTGGTGGTTCCTCCAAAAAATAAACACATATTTGCTGTATGACCCAGCAATTGTACTCCTGGGCATTTGTCCCAGAAAAATTAACTTATGTTCACACGAAAACCTGTACACACAATTGTTCGTAACAGCTTTACTTACAATAACCCTGAACTGGAAACAACCAAAATGTCGCCACATAGGTAAATGGCTAGACAAACTCTGGCCCATCCATACCATGGAACACCACTCCACAGTAAAAAGGAACTAGCTAATCAAAACTACCATGAGGTATCACCTCACACCGGTCAGAATGGCCATCATCAAGAAACCTACAAACAATAAGTGCTGGAGAGGGTGTGGAGAAAAGGGAACCCTCTTGCACTGTTGGTGGGAATGTAAATGGATACAGCCACTATGGAGAACAGTATGGAGGTTCCTTAAAGAACTAAAAATAGAATTACCATATGACCCAGCAATCCCACTACTGGGCATATACCCTGAGAAAACCATAATTCAAAAAGAGTCATGTACCACAATGTTCATTGCAGCATTATTTACAATAGCCAGGACACGGAAGCAACCTAAGTGTCCACTGACAGATGAATGGATAAAGAAGATGTGACACGTATATACAATGGAATATTACTCAGCCATAAAAGGAAATGAAATTGAGTTATTTGTAGTGAGGTGGATGGACCTAGAGTCTGTCATACAGAGCAAAGTAAGTTAGGAAAACAAATACCGTAGGCTAACACGTGCATATGGAATCTAAAAAAAAAAAAAAAAAAAAAGATTCTGATGAACCTAGGGACAGGACAGGAATAAAGATGCAGTCACAGAGAATGGACTTGAGGACACAGGGAGGGGGAAGCGTAAGCTGGGACGAAGTGAGAGCACGGCATTGACATATATACACTACCAAATGTAAAATAGGTAGCTAGTGGGAAGCAGCTGCATTGCACAGGGAGATCAACTCGGTGCTTTGTGACCACCTAGACGGGTGGGATAGGGAGGGTGGGAGGGAGATGCAAGAGGGAGGGGATATGGGGATGTATGTGTACATATAGCTGATTCACTTTGTTATACAGCAGAAACTAACACAACGTTGTAAAGCAATTATACTCCAATAAAGATGTTAAAAAAAAAAGGAACTAGCTATTGATACAACAACTTGGATAGATCTCAGGGACATTATGCTGAGTGAAAAAAAAAGCCAATTAGAAAAAGTCACATACAATATGACTCCATTTATATAATGTCCTCAAAATGACAAAATTGCAGAGATAGAGAACAGGTTGCCAGAGTTAGAGAGGGTGAGGGGAGAGGGGTGTGTGTGACTATATAGGGGTAGCATGAAGCTCTTCATAACGATGAACAAGTCTTCGTCTTAACTGTGGTGATGGTTACACAAATCTACAAACGCAATTCCATATGGTTGGTTTAGATAACGTCCTATGATATTGGGGGAAACTGGATTAAGGATGCACAGGACCTCTCTATACTAGCTTTGCAACTTTCTCTGAATCTATAATTATTCTGAAAAAAAGAGGGGTTTTAAAAAAATTACTAAAGGTTAAAATATAAGCTATCCAAAACCAGGGACTGCGACAATTCTTGCGTGTTGTATCTTAAGCACCTAAACAGTGCCTTGTCTATAGTAAGTGCTCAATTAATATTGGGGAACTGGCTGAATACTCATGTATGAGAGTCCCATCTTTGGTTTTTGTTTGTAAAGGCACATGATTATAAATGGCGAATGGTGGTTATTTCCAGAGACGCGGAGAGATGAAGCAGGGAGGACGTGAGGAAAGGGAGATCTTCTAAACAATGCAGAAAAACACAGAGTAGAAGTCCGTTTTCCACTCATTTCTACCTCCATCATTCTAAAAGAGGATCTTTCTCATCTTAACGATTTTTAAAAACTGTAATATGTGCTTATCCTAAAAAAGCAAATGAATACATATATAAAGAAATATCCCCCATGTCTTCCTTCTACTGTCCTGACAGACGGCAAGTGGAGTAGTCTTGTGGCAAAAACACAGGACAGTGAGTGAGTTACGGCAGCAACCAGGCCAGGGGGCACCATAGTATTTTCCAGCTCTAGTTATCTCCCTGCTTTCCAGGCTGTCTCTGAATACACACTGGTCAAATTCAGGGTGGAAAATGCATGGTACATATGAAACAAGTCCAGGTAACTTAAAATATTCATGAATTCTTAGAATAGAAAAATTATATTATGTAAATAATATCTACCCATTTGAGAATCCTTCTCTCTTCCCAACACCCCTTGCCTTTCTGTCTTGACACACAGTGCAAGGCATTTTTAAAGCACCGACTTGAGTGATAGTGGTCTTTCAACCAATTAATTGCCCTGTGCAGGGGGTGATATAAATTCCCCTTACCATCAGGGAAGAAGCACTGAAATGTTATTTGTTATATTATGAATTTCCCTTTTAACTTCTGTTCTTCTGCTAGATCATGGCTTAAATGTGCCTATTTTAGGGCAGCCTCGTACCCAAGTACAAAAAGGCCACAGCAGACAGTGAACCCTTAATTAAATAACATTTTAATTTTACATTATATCATATAGTGCTTCAGGCTTTTCAGTGTGTATTCACCTACGTCTCTTTGAAACCACATAATAGCCCTGTGAGGTAGGCAGTATAAAACAATTTCAAGAAATGAAATATTATACCTAACATTTCACGTTCAGAGAGTGCATGAGTCAGAAACTGAGCCAGAGATTTCGGCCTCCCATTATCCCGAGCTTTTATGTGTTCTAGAAGGCGTACTGGTGGGGAAATAAACACATTATTTGTTACAGCCTTATGAAAAAGGAATGCCTAATTGCAATGGCTGTTTCACTTTGTTCTTCCTGTTTCACATAATGCCTCGACTTTACACCTGTTCTTCTCTCCTCAGATGGAAATTTTAAAAATTGGCAGATATTAAAGCCCTACTTGTAAGAATTTAGAGACCCCAATATTCTAGTGGTAGAAGGGCTCAACTCACTTTCTATAGAAATACTGCTGGGAAAATTCTAGAATAAAGGAAACTTCTCCCATGCCCCCGCATCTTTAATTTTTAAAAATTACAATCTTTTCAAAAGCAAAGCCAGAGCACATCCTTGCTTTTAGAAAAAAATCTGGTGAAGTACAACAAAATAACTACAATGAAATTGTGACGTCTTAGTGACTACTGTTAAGCCGCATGGCACAGGGAGATCAGCTCGGTGCTTTGTGACCACCTAGAGGGGTGGGATAGGGAGGGTGGGAGGGAGACGCAAGAGGGAAGAGCTATGGGAACATATGTATATGTATAACTGAATCACTTTGTTATAAAGCAGAAACTAACACACCATTGTAAAGCAATTATACTCCAACAAAGATGTTAAAAAAAAAAAAAAAGCCAGCAGATTTACTAAGCTGGACAAAAGTGTAAAGGTCACATACTGCTTCAAGCTTTAAACGATCTTCTTGGTGAGAAACGTGACTATTAAAGGTTGTGTCAGCCGTGGAGGAAAAATGGAGCTGGCAAAATGAAATGTGTCACACATACAAAAAATCAGTGGTAAAACTATAGAAAACCTGGAGATTCTACTAAATAAGTGGGACTAGGAGGCAGGGCAGGCATTATTCTGAATGACACCTTCCCCAGAGCTGTCTCGGGAGGTGCCCTGAGATCAGTGGCTCTCAAACTTGGCTGCACGGTGGATTCCAGGGGGCTGTTTGAAAATGCACAGCTGCCTCTGTCCCTCTGCCAGTGAGTCAGTTTAATTAGTGTGGGGCTGGTCCTGGGAGAGGGTTTTATAAAAGCCCTCGCCTCTAGACACTATTGATTGCGGGTCTTTTCCATACACCTCCACCCTGTGCCTGGCCCTGAGGTGACTGCAAACCTGGGGCCCCTGGAGAGTTGACAACATGGGAGCCAGAGGGGGCCAGGCTTCCCAGGAGGAGCAAAATGCATTGTGAAGCAGCTTGGGGAGCCCCGCACACTCCCTGGGGTTCAGTGTGCCTCTTGTATCTCTGGGTTATAACTCCGTGATCCTGAAGCAAAGTGGAAACCAGGTGATGTCCACTGTGTCTCGTGAGCGGCCAGCTGCAGGGTGGGAAATGTGCTAAAAGTGTGATCCTTGTGGTTTCTTTTTAATTTTTAGAGACCCCCCCCTTTCATCTTCCTTTGTAAGAAAAAAAAAAAAAAGAACGTGACCGTTGACAAGGGTTAGTAATTCATCACTACCCAATCTGGATTTGGGAAAATCAGCCTTATAATTAATCGGCCAAGAATAAGATTTTCCCACGTTGACTGGCAAGAACATTTCCAGCGTCACAGCTTAGACACCTTTCTTTAAAAAATAAAAATAAAAAAAAAAGTGACTCAGGATTAAGGGAGGAAACCATCCCTTTCTCTTGCTACCACTGTGAGTGAATTCTGACACTTTTGGTCCAAGAAGCAAAACACTGTGAACACCCCAGACTAAATAAGGTACAGGTTGCTGAACAGAAAGACACACGGAGAAAGGCAGTTAAACCATCACAGCTATCCATAAAAGGCTGCTGGAAAAATCTGCCTCGAGAGGCAAACTTTTTAGGCCTGGCCCAAGGAGGAACAGGAGATGAAGACCAAGGACCCAACTGCAGCAAGAGCACGGCGAGTCACATAACGTCGGCATCATACGGCTTAATTATGCAAGAGGGAGAAATTAAGCTTTTGATTAGGGCCTTCAAATACAAAGGCAGAAATCACCAAAGCTTTCATCTCTCCCGTGCTTTTTTTCCTCCCCTCTTCTCGGGCCTTTATTAAGAAACAGATAAGCAGAGAAATGCTGCGATCCTGACCGGCACCATTCCGGCTGGCCACTCGACTTGGGAGCTGCCCCTGCGTGTCTGATTAGCTGAAGACCCACGGAGCCCTCTAGAACTTGCTTTGCATCTACAAGGTGATGTGAGCACTTCACCACGGTTGATTTTACCTCTTCCAATTAAGTATTACTGTCGTAGTTCTTTTCCCGATTCATTATTCATTGAGCATTAATCCCCTTAAAAGTGGTCTTTGCAGGGAAACTTTGCTTTTTAAAAATCAGTATGTGTTTAATCAAGGGAGTGGGTCCCGGCTTTGCTGATGGGCAAGCAGCTCTATAGAGGCAAGCCGCGGGCCTCCCCGCTTTTCTCTGCTTACGCTGTCAGCCCCCCATCTCTGCCGCTCTATGAAATACGTTTTCTGCCTCTCTCAGCTAGTAGACTCTTCAGAAATGGAAGTTAATCCTTGGGCGAAGCAATGTTAAACCGCCCAAGGAAGAATTAAATATTTCAGAAGAGAACATGGTAAAAAATGGCATGTGCTATTTTAGATTCTTTGAAAATTTAAGCAGAAGAGCAAAAAATAGAAAGCAGCTTGTCTGCAGTACAATGGCTCTAAGTTCACTTTCGTGAGATTCTTAATAATGTGGAGGGAGAACGGGAAAACAGCCATGTGCTTGGATGCAAAGAGGGGACCTGGCCACTCCAGTCAGAGGGGGCACCTCACATTATTAAGAACCTCACAAAAGTGAACTTAGATCCACTCTACCAAGTATAAGGCTGTTCCAACCCCTTAGGTGTGAAAAGAACACGCAATCGAAAAATGGAGATTGACCTATATTTCCCTTCCCCTCGCAGTAACAGAAAGAAAAGCAAAACTTTCACCCTTGGGAGGAGTGGGCTCTGGTGTTTGATGCCGTGGGTTAGGATCCTGGTCCACAGTCACCAGCCCGTCAACTTGGAACATTGCTTGGCTTCTCAGCTCCTCGGCTGACGCCTCCGAAAAGCAGAAGTGCTAGGAGCCCCTGTGGGTGGGTAGCTGTCGGGGTGACGTGACAGCGCCCTGTGTCTTGCTGAGAGGTGAGCAATCAATACAGGCTGGATTATAAAGGTATAGTAATGAAACGGACTTAACCTGGATACATTTTTTTTTTTTTGCGGTATGTGGGCCTCTCACTGCCGTGGCCTCTCCCGTTGAGGAGCACAGGCTCCGGACGCGCAGGCCCAGCGGCCATGGCTCACCGGCCCAGCCGCTCCGCGGCATGTGGGATCTTCCCGGACCGGGGCACGAACCCGTGTCCCCTGCATCGGCAGGCGGACTCTCAACCACTGCGCCACCAGGGAAGCCCCTGGATACATTTTTTAACCGCCGAAGTACAGAGAGAAAGCACTCTCGCCTCTGCGGACCGAGGAACACCAGGTAATTGTCAAAATGCTGCAATCATTTTTCTATCCTGCACTTTTACGATCCAATTTCTTGCTCTGCTCACAGCTGCTTTCCAGAGCCCACAGACTGTGGTTAAAACATATTAGCTGGAGTCCGATTAGCAGGCTTGAGTATGTATGTATGGGTGGCTCAAAGAGGCACAAGTGATGTGACTTCAATTGTTTTAATTTGCTAGGCTTTCTCTCCCTCTGCCTCGGCGGGGATCGCAAGAGACAGAAGCTCCCCGGCGCCTGGGGCTCCGCATGCTTATGCAAGGGCCGGCGGGGAGCGCGAGGGCTGCTGTGACTGTGCCGCTGGCCTCCTGGGGATGTTCTACCCTGGAGGCTCATGCTACCCAGGCAGGGGCTCGTGAAGGTCCCGAAAGCACCTCCACCTCCAACACCATGCAGGTGTGGGCTCAGCGCTGGATCTGGCCTGGACTCGCCTTGGTTCCCACGTGGTGAGGGCAATTCTCACTGCTTCCAGCCTCTGTGGTTTGGGGACTGGTTTCGGGTCCCCAGGACAGGGGTCAACAACGGTGTGGCAGAAAGCCCAGGTAAGGAGCAGGGTCTCTCAAGGGTACCTGCTGGGGTTTCACTCCTCACTTGGCCTTGGGCAAGTCCCTTAGCCTCTCTGGGTCTCAGTTTCTCCATCTGTGAAATGGAGGTAATAAAACCTACCTTCGAGGGTGAGGAGAGGAATTGAATTGAGGATGCCTCTAAAGTGCTTCGTGGTTTAAGACTAGATATTGGCTCTGATGTTAGAGGATTTAGATGTCTAGTCCTCTCCAAGGCCACGTGGCCACACAGCTGCAGGCCCTCAGATGCCCCTGGACTGACTGACACTCTTCAAAGTCTTGGAGGGGGAGACTCCCTGCTTCTACCGGCAATATCCCACCCCCTGGAGGCTTTGCCCGTCTGAGTGCTACTGCCTCATTCCAGTCTTTTCTCAAATGCCACCTCCTCCTTGAGGCTTTTCAGGTTGCCTGCCAGCCAGCTCTCTCCCCTTCCTTTCCTGGCCTCCCGTCGTACATTATGAAGCCACGTGGCATGCGTTATGGATGGACACGTGTCGTCATGGGCCCCAGACACAGGGATTGTGTCTTATTTATCCCTCTGGCCTTTCCACTTCACCCCATCCATGGCTTGCACTTAATAGGTATACCCCATGCTCTGGCTGAACTGAAAGTTTGCTCACCTGAACTCAGCAACCCATCTTTCCGAGATCCCCGACTCAGGGTCTGACAGTTTATGTAGCAGGTGCCCAACTCACTCAGACATAAACAAATGCACCAGATCCAGCCCCTTCCAGAACCTGACAAGAGCCCTACTGCCGCGGGCACTGGGAAGGATGCCTGACCAAGAATCCCTCGGTGTCTCTGCAAGGGTGCCTGGGGCAGGCATTCCTGGGGCAGGAATGGGACTTTTCATGGTAGGAATGTGTCTATGTGATAGAGAAGAACAAAGCTGATTCCATATTGACTCTATTCCTTTAGCTCTAACCTTTGTGTTCTGTCGCCTGTGCTTAGTCATGCTGACTCTGCACCTTTTGTAAAAGAAGTTGCCTACAGCCTGAAATATGCAGGATAGCCCATTCTTCAGGCTCTGACCTTTAAAGGTATAACACTTTCCCTTTCATACAGAGATAAAAAGTTGCAGAACAGAAAATAACATTTGTCTTGTTGGAGGTTTATAGGGGCATTGTGACTGGACCTAGTGGACAGCTGCAAGAGCAAAGGAATCCAGCACTAAGAAGTTTACAGCAACCAGTCACACCCCCTGCCCTTTTAGAGTAAAAGAAGCCTGAATTCTAACTCCGGGAAGATGGTTCTTTGGGGCACGAGTCCACCATCTTCTCGGTCTGCTGCCTTTTCGAATAAAGTTGCTATTCCTTGCCCCAACGAATTGTCCCTTCATTTACTGATTGACCTGTTGTGTGGCAAGCAGTATGAGCTTGGACTTCAATAACAGCTAGACAAAAGCCCTGGAGGTAGATGTTTGTGAAGCACACAGGGGAAGGCACAAGATAGCTAGCTCTCCCACGGCACACTGCAGACACTGTTAGTGTGCAATGTTCTAACTAAGGGGCTGTTCAAATTTGGGACTCCTGAACTTCCAGGAGTGCCTCTTGAATTTCCGCCGAGCATATCTGATGAGGGTGGAAGCTGCTCAGGCTGCCATTGACACTAGACAGGAGTGTTGGGAACCCGGCTTCTGGGGCCGGGCAGGCCTAATACCGCTGTTCCCAACTGAGTGCTCCTGATCAAAGGTACTGACTGATCCAGGTATGTCCTGGGCTTCTTCTCTGTGAAGTGGGGAAAGTGACATACCCCACCTCACGGAGTTGTCTGGCACATCAGTGAGCTATTGCATGGAAAGCCTTGGTATAGCACACGGTAAGTGCTGAGTAATGATCACTATTAGTGAAATATTGCTGCAGTGAGGAAACGATTCCACTTGGAGTGAGTTAATTTTCTATAATCTAGTGTGAACCAGAGATTATGGGTGAACCTGTTTTGCTTGGTGAGTTTGAACGGGTATGAAGAAATCAGGGAAGTGAGAAGAAAATGACGATTGGACCCAGGTGTATCCAGACCACGGCTGCGGGCAGGTGCTGAAATCTGCTTTTTAAAAAGACAGTTCAAGAAGAGGCAGTGGAATGGGGTGCGGGTGAGGGTAGGGCTTGAGGGAGCCATTTGAATGGGTTTTTCTACCTCACTGACCTTAATTTTCAAAATAAACTTATTGTCTCATGACAATAAGTGCACCCTAGCTCTCAGCTCATCATCCAAAGATTAGAACGAAATAATAATAGATAACAAGTGAACACTTGTCGTCCTGGGACGGGCTTACTCTCAGCCAAGGAGGGCCCTAAGTGAGGGTCTGAGAAATCTGCATCCTCAAACGCCCTGTGCTTTTTAAATCCAGTAGAACTACAACAGCCCTCTTCAGTTACTGTGTGAAACGGATGCTGGGGAGCTGCCTTTTCTGAAATTTATTGGTACAGTCAGAGGGGCAGGAGGCCAGCCTTGCAGACAGTGGTGTTTAGAAGGTGTTCAAAGGAGCTCATGAACTATCTGTCTCCATCCACGGATGCAGATCATCTCAAGAAATGGAAGAAAACCACTTTTAGTGTGTGCAGGGGACCAGGGAGAGAGGGGTGGTGGTGAAAAGTCATCAAGCGTATGGACTAGAGAATCATTTCAAGAAGAAGGAAGTGGGGCAAAGCACCGTGGCCAATCTATTTAAGGCGCCGCTGCAATTAACAGGTAATTTACAATGTGCAGGAGAGGTTCTGCCTCCAGAAGCACCTGCTTTTAAGCAGTACGCAATGTGTACACAGTGGAGAATATCTCCTGGAGATGCAGGGCTTTATATGTTCAGAAAGGTGGCGGAGGGTACAGGTGAGCTAGCTCACTGCTTTTAAATGCATTATTATTATTTTTTTTTTTTTGGTATGGATGTTTGCAATCTGGTTCTCATACCTGTGATGAACTCACTGCTACTAATCACTGAAAAGGCCTCCCGGGACCTCAGTACCCACAGTGGCTCCAGAGACCATCAGCACCTCACTGAGGAGTTGGTAGAAATGCAGATCCTCGGGCCCACCCCTGGCCTGCCGGATTGGAATCTGCACTTAACTCCCCGGGTGAGCACAAGAAAGCTGGAGGAGCCCGGCTCGAGGGCAGATTCTGATGAAGTGAAGAGTGGGAGACAGGCTGCCTCCTATCAGGCTGTTTGTTCAAAAATATATTCTCAAGCACCAGTTGGGTCAGACTTTCAGGGAAAAGCAATTAAGTGCAGGTAGAGTTTGGAAATGCTGGTTTCTGCTAATTTCGCTCATCAATTGCTGGGAGCTCACTTTGTATTCTTCATCACTATTACTCAGTCTTCGTGGGTTACAAATCCATCGCTTCTCTTCTCTTTAATGATGCTTTTTCTGGAGGGAGGACTGACCAGGGACGCATCCCTGTGCCTGATTATTGGACTCCAACCCACCCCTTTCCCAATTTGGTTGCTCTCCCGTCATCTTCCACTCCTCCCCTGCTCACGGGTGTGCACAGCTCAGCTCTTAGCCAACAACCATTAACTGCTTAGGCTGTTCAGCCTCCCTGCTCCCCTCCACTTCGGCTCTTACCATCTCCACTAACCTACCACTGTGTCCGCATCATCTCCCGTCTCCCTTACCCTGCAGCTTGGCTGTGGGCATGCCATGTCTTTTGCTTGCCCCTCTGGATGCCCTCTCCTCCCTTTGTTATCCAGCTCTCGCATCTGGGAGGCTGACACAGAGTGGGAGCTTCATCAACGGCTCCCTTCCCTCCTGGAGGGAGGGCAAGATATTGATGCCCTGGGCTCAGCCTCTGCCGGGTCCCTCGCCACACCGCTCTCTGTCTCAGGTTCTGGGAGCAGCTCCCTGCTCTGGTCCTGGCAGGCTGGCTGCCGCTGCTACAGACCCCGAGTCTGCACCATCTCCGTGGTTCTCCTACACCCTGCCCACACCTCTGCACACCATCCCTTCGTTAAACTCTCCTCAAATGACCCAACTTGAGTAGACCATCTGTCTCCTCCCATGCCCCTGACCCGATACACATCTCTGCTACCCTACGCATCCTGCATTCTCAAAGGTCCCCACGGCCCTCTGAAACACAAAGCCAATGGTGCTTTCTTTCACCTTCATTCTCTTGCTGCTGCATCTGATAGATGGTTCCCCTTGGATCCAGCCCCCACCCATACATCACATTCAGGATGTCTGAGATAACTCATTTTGCTCCCCAAATGTGTTCCCCCTACCCCCTTCTGGGGGCATCGCGACTTGCCTGACCCAGGCTTCTACCCTACCATCACCTCCACTACCCCTCCCTACCTCTGTCAGGGAGTTTCAGAATCATCAAGCTGAGGGAGACCTGAGACTTCCTGGTCCATCCCAATGGGACACTGAAGCTTGGTGAGCAAGCTGCCCAAATCTGACCTGGCTGTTTTAGGATGTCAGTCCTCAGATGAAAGGTTCAGGCTCTTTCCATCTCCCCGCCTCCCCTTTCCTGACATGGGTGCTTCAGGGTGACGGGCACCTCTGCTCATTCCCATCTCAAGTTCTTGATTCTCCCGAAACATCCTTCATCAGCTCCTTGATGGTTTGTTTCTCCAGCCCAGTCTCTCGCACTCTAAGTCATTCCACCCACTGGGACAATCAAGTCGTCTGAAAAATACCAGTTTGAACATATCACCCACCAGCTCCAAAAAGCTCCTGGCTTCCCAGCTTGCACAAGCCCCTTGCCCGGGCACACAGTTTGGTGTTCTGTCACCTTTCCAGCCCTAGGACAGCCCACTACCTCCTCTCTCCTGTGGAAATAAGTCCTCCACCGAGGCCCCAGGGTGTGCACACTGCCACCCATTCCACCACACCCATCCTGCCCCCTACTCCTGTTCACGCTCTTGTCCCAAGCCCAGTATCCTTCTAGTGTTCAGATCTGGCTTGGGAAACCCTAGAGGGTTCTCTCTTTCTCTCATTTCCTACAGTCTCTTATTTTCTGTCCCATTTATCATTAAACAATTAGTCATGTCCTACTTCTGGCTGCCTTGATCGTCTATGAAAGACACACGTTTAACTCTTCAGCTGCCGCTACCTAATGATTCCAACTAGATCCGCAGTGCTCTTATCGTTGTGTATCTCTACATCTCTCTTACCATCTAGCAGAGTGGGATACAAACGGAAGGTGCCAAAAAGACAGCATGCCAACCTCCTCCACTTCATGACAGGAGCATAGATGAACAAAAGATGGTAAAGCCCTCGGGGAGACTCTGAGTGCCCTGGGAACCAGAGAAGGTGCAGTGACAGTCATTCAACTCCTGCTGTCCTCCAAACCATCTAAAATGAGGTCTCCAGTTTCTGTGTTTTATATAAATCTGGCCTCGTTACAGCTCATTAAATATATTGCAAACTCTACTTAAATAGAGGTTATGACATCCAGATGTTTTACTCATCCAAAGATGCTGAAATGTTTCTATATTCTGACTGTCATGTGAGACACTCACGTGAGGCCAGTAACACTAACCCTGCTCAGGTACAAGCCCCGGCCCCCCCCACGCTGCCCATTGGCTGCCTCTCCTTACTGTCGCCCAGTCTAACCAGCTCCACGCTGCAGCAAGACTGACTGTGTCATTCTCTATCACCTTGACCCTTCAGTTCCTCGAGGCCAACCCCTGACCCCCACCCCGCTGTCCCCTGTCAGGATGGCTCACCCCTCCCCCAACTCCTTTGCAGCACCCCTCTGCCTAGCAGCCTCATTAACCCATCCTTCAGATTTTTTCGTAAATGTCACTTAGTACCTGTCTACAGGCCCTCCTGCTCACAAGACATAAACTAAGCGGCAGAGACTTCGGTGCAATTCTCTCAGCATCTGGAAGTTCCTGCACATAGTAGGTCCTCAACGTGCCTGTTTCACTTGCCTCAAGATAAAACCGTAACACGGCGGAATTCACAATGAGGCAGCCATTCCACGTGCCGAAAAGTTCATTCTTGTCTCAAATTCATCTCAGCTATAATAGCAGGAAAACCTGCTCTGACCCTGCCGTGGAATCCTCAGCTGGCGAGGAGGTGACAGGCTGAGCGAGGGCTCCTGGCACCTGCAGTGGCAGCAGACACCTCTCCTCAGGCTCTTTATTGGCCTTACCGGGGACACCTAACCACTGAGCAGCCTCGGAGAAGTTACCCAGATACTGGGCCTTGGTTTTCCTCCTCTTTTTTAAAATGGTAGTAAAATATATACACATATATAACATAAAGTTGACTATTTTAACTATTTCTTTTTGTGTGTGTGTGATTCCTTTCGCTTTATTTCAATTCCTTCTAGCTCGATGTCATGTTATTTTAACCATTTCTAAATGCACAGTTCCGTGCATTCTCATCTCTATGCAATCATCACCGACATCCACCTTCAGGACTTTTTCATCTCGCCAAAGTGAAACTTTGAACCCATTAAACCCATTTCCTCTTCTCCCCTCAGCTCCTGTCAAGCACCATTCTACTTTCTGTTTCTATGATTTTGTCTACTCTAGGCACCGTATACAAGAGGAATTGTACAGTATTTGTCCTTTTATGACAGGCTTATTTCACTTAGGAGGACGACCTCAATGCTCATCCATGTTGTAGCATGTTCCTTCTTTTTTAAGGCTGAATAATACATTCCATTGTACGGACAGACCTCACTTTGCTTATCCAATTCATCAGTTCAGGGACAACTGGGTGGCTTCAACCCTTCCCCCGGCAAAATGTAGCAGGTACTGCCGCTATCCTGCCCATATACCTTGGCACTTGCTGGTGCCTCCCAAGGCTTCTTGCCCTGGATTCTCTGCCTGAGGCTGCAGGGGACAGGCTGGATGTGCTGGTACATTCACTGCCCCAGGAGCAGCCCTCATGACCCTGGGAGTTGGTGGGTGAATGCCCCACCAGCACCCTCGCCCTCGGTGGCTGTACATACCTGCTCTCGAATGAATGCCCGCTGTCCTGGCTCCCTTCTCTGCCCGTCTCCTCTCTCCTCCCCGCACAAGCAGCGCTGCCTGGGCTCACCTCCCAGATAAAGCAATTGCTCCTGAATCTGCCCTCAGTATCTACCCCTGGGGGAACCCAAATTAAGGTCTCACTCATGCACAGAGGCCACGATGGAGGAGGCGCCGGACACACAATGTGTACTCCGCGGATGGAGAACCCCATTTTCACCCACAGGGGCAACGATCCCTGCCCTGCCACCCAGCGGCATCTCAGGAGAGGGATCCTGACCAAAATCACCCCGGAAAGCCTCCTGGGAAACGAGTGAGGGGGGCCCTTTCTGCCTGCCCCAGGCTCACGACAGCAGCTGTCTGCTCCGGCTTAGACCGGCCAAGCTGCGCTCGGGTTCATGACATCCCCACCCAACATGCTGAGTAATGTCTCCCCTGCACAGGGAGAGACTCAAGGGCAGTCAGGCCCTAAGCACATCTCACTCCTGCAGTCGGGAGCCCGCCTTCCTTTGGGGGCTCGTCACACGCTCTGTGCCAATGCCAGGATGTGTCCAGGCAGCCGGGGGAGGGGCTGGCCGGCCGGCCGGAGGTATGGGTCCAGACCAAACACCAAGCCTCCCCCACTGCAAGGGCAGAGGGCTGGGTTTTACTTTGGGTCATCGAAGCCTCCTGGCTGCCTTCCTCTCTCTTTTCAGCAGCAAGGCTCGTTCTGCCCCACTAACCCTTGCCTGCAAACAGAAGATTCAGTGACATAGCCCCTGGGCGCTGGTGACGCCAAAAAAGGCAAGAGCCGGGGGGCGGGGCTTTTAAAGCAGCAGCCATCCCCTGTGCCCAGCTCCAGTCGCCTTTATAATTGTAAGTGGACGTCCTGTCGTTACTGAGGTCACAAATCACGCTCCCCTCCATTCTGATTCAGTGTCTGCCTGTGGGAACATGACGGCTTTTCGCAGATTCAGCTGGGATGGACCCGCGTGGTTGCAGGGCTCCTGGCTGCTTCGTTTAAGAAACCACCACTGATTATAAAATGGAACTTACTAAATTCCACAAAGTCCACACGTTCCTCTACTTCTTTATCCATGGACGACTTACTCCACCCTGCCCACCAAGGCCAGGAGCAGTCCCCATTTATTCAACAGGTATTTATCAAATACCCTCTCTCTGACCTATGGTACTGGGTCTGGGAGCGCACAGGGAAGCCTGATACAGGGAGGGGCGTGCCCTCCAGAGCGTCCAGTACAGTGAGCGGTGGACCCGTCAGGACCCACAGCAGCGAGCGCTGACAATGTGTCACAGCTCTTCCAGATGCTTCCGTCTGTTCCATCCTCCAGCAGCCGTCTGCACATCAGGAGTGAGGAAGCGACGGGACCCCACTGTTTCAATTCACCTGGGGTCACCTGGCTGTCCAGGGTCAAGGCAGGGTCCCACCCAGACAGCAGGTCCGAGCACCACACTCTCAACCTCTGTGTCACATGGCGTCCCAGAAGCCCAGTCGAGGGGTGATCTTTGCCTTTTGCATGGTCACTGTCTCTGCATCTGTTGTCTCCTTTCTGAGCCTCAGGACAGAGCTGTCTCACTGCCACAGGGAACCCACATGGAAAAACAGATGTCTGCTCACCTTTTTGAACGGGCCAGGCTCTTCTGACCCCTGTTCAGAGCAACTCTGCATGAATAATGGCTAAAGTCGGGGTTTTGATGGAGAGAAAACAAACCACAGACTTCTTATGAAACGTTAATCGGGAGGTCAGGCTCTGAGTTTTGATGGAGGCCTTCCTGGACGCCGAGGGCAGCCCCTTGACAAGGCCCTGCCATCTTGCTTTCATGAGTCACTGAAATAGCCTTACCCCACCTCCTCTGCCAAGTTACAAATGTTTCAAAGTAATGACGATCACGATAAAATGGCCACAACAGAATATGTGTAGAGAAGTATCCATGCACGTATGCAAGCCCCTACACTCACGCCTTGCATTTGGATTGTTTCAACACAAAGAATCTACACATCTCTCATCAGAGGCAGAAAAGACGTGGACGTTCACACCGGGCACTGTGCCGGGTACTCGGAAGGTTGCAATGGTTTCCGACTTGAGGATCTCAGAATCTAATGAGAAAGAGAGACCACCAGAGAATTTGCTTTAAGATGCTATGATGAGGGCACTGGTTATCACCATAGCATAGGGAGAGGGGCCACTGATCCTGCCAGGAGTGGGGTGGGGGCGACTGGGAGTCAGGGAGGGGCCCCCCAGAAGGAGACTGATGGTGGGGTCTTGAACATGAAGTAGCAGTAACTTATAGTTAATAAAAAAAGAGAAAAGGATGCAAAGCAATGCGCTAATGAGGAAGGGGCATTTCCTAGTCAGGGATGTGAAGGCAGGAGCTCAGGGTGTGAGCTAAGGAGCTTAGAGGCCTTGATTTGGACCCTTGCCCCGACCTGCTGGGCCTGGGACCTTGAGCAATTACTCCACGTGTCTCCTCACCTGTAGAATGCTGACTGCACACACCATCTCATTTAATCCTCACTACCATCCTTAGCCAGCCCAGTGCCTGTTCAACCACCTGCTTATTAGAATGGTTCACAAACAAGTCACTGGTTATTTTCAACCACGACAATGTCACTTTGATCTAGCGAAGGCTGGGGAGTGCCCCTAATCCAGTGTCTTGGAGTTCTGCAGCATCCTGGGCTCCCGATCTGGGTCTTGAGACATCAATAAAAGATGACTCTTCCCTCTTCCTGTACCATGCTTCCTGGCAGGATAATACATGAGAATACATAATAGCTGACATGCTACCATGAACAGGAGGGGAAATTCAGCAGGCTCCGACAGAGCCTGTTATTTAAATGGTCATATGCTTTGCGGGAGGGACCGTGCGTTGGAATGGGATGGGGAGCTTGGCTTGAGGGAAAAAGAAATTTCCACCAAACCGACAGTTAATTGTAGTGAACTGCAGAAAACCCAGAAGAGGAGCCCCCGTTGCAAGAAAACAATCCACAAATAAATTGCCAATCAACACAGCTCCAGGTCCACGGCCAAGTCCTCTTCCAAACGGCGCAGGAAAGGAGCGAGGGAAATTTATGATCTTTTTTTCCTGGGCATATATCCGCCTATATTTCTGACAAGTGGTAATGGAAAATAGGCTTACTGCATGCTCCTATTCTCATGGCTGTTGGTTCTCTGACTTGCTTTCTGCCTCTCCCTGCTCTGGTAACATTCAATCTATTTTGTGATGCTGACGTGTCTAGTGACCCAGACTTGCATGAGGCTTGCTCAGAATTTTAACTACAGTTCTCTTCTTGACTTCTCCTGGCTTATCTGTTTCTTCAGTGTTCCTGGCCTCTGGTCCTTGGCACGAAAGAACCCACGAAAGAACCCAGAAGGCGGCAAGTATGAATGAGCAGTGGCCTTGACTCTGGCGGGACTAGGGACCAGAACCGTCCTCAAGACAGGCTTTCACAAAAGGAACTGGGGGGAGAATGACAGGGAAGGTACAGGAGAGTAACAGTGGTTTCGAAGGCACTGAATGCGAGGCTCCTAGAAGGTACCTTAATAAAACCTACAGAAGCATGGTGATGGGGGAGAACCCGGCTTCTCTTTCCCCCAACAAGATCAACAGTTAGACAGCTAGCCATGAACAAAACAGCTCTGGGAGAGTCCAGAGTCCATCTGAGAAATTTTAACAACACAGTGCAACAAAAACCCTGGGAAGAACCTCACAAAAGGCAAAAAAGAGAGCTTCATTCTGCCTGCGGCATCCCATCCCCCCAAGCCGGCACCAAGAGGGGATGTCCCAGTCAGAAAGAGTTCCCACACCCACCAGGAAAGGAAGGGTAGAGTGAGCAGCTAGCTTCCCCAGCTTTTGGGGGCACTGTGCAAAGGTCTTGCTTTGGTTTCACCCTAGTAGGTACTTTATAGAACCTTATAGAACCGTGCTTCTCAAAATTTACTGTGCGCACGAACTCCCTGCAGATTCTGATTTGGCAGGTCTGGAGTCTCAGGTTCTGTGTTTCTAACCAGCCCCTACGGACCACACTTTGCAAGATTCTAGGTAACCTAATTCAACCCTCTCATTTTCAGATGACGACACTGAGGTCCAGAATGCGGCAATGACTTGGGGAAAGATGGTTAGAGAAAGAAATGAGTTGAGTCTAAAATCTGGGCCTGTGATTCCTAGCCTTGCGCCCTTTCAAAGGAATCACTTAAGTAAACAGGGAAACAACAGGGGTGAGGGGCCTGCCCTCCCCTCATATTCAGTCTTTAGGTAGCATTTTACTTGGCTATGTCGCTGAGTTTTGGATCGTGGTAAGTGAAAGCCTAAAGTGGGAAATACAAACTTCAGAGTAACTGACTTCTCTGTGCTGAACCTATTTCTTTGTTGGGGCTCTGGAAGGAACCAAGGAGGGCTGATTTTATCAAGTACAGTGCTCTCAGGGCCATAGAAAAGGAGCTGTCTCCTGTCCCCTGAGGTCACACAGTAACAAGAAATTCTCAGATTCTGCAGGAATGCGAGGGTCCCGCCTTAATAAGAAGACATTTGATAACACTCTGCACACGCTTTAATGCGACCGCGTCTTCCTGATCTGGGTCACAAATAATCAGAGGGTTAGCAAGTATCAGCATCTGGAATACTCTGAGTGTCACTCAAGTGGAGGAAGGCCGGTAGGTGAAGTGACTGAGACCAAATGACTGAGACCAAGTGACTGGAACCCCCAAATGACCTGGCCTCTAGCTCCACGCACCAGTCATCCGGGAACCTAAATGTGCAGCAACTCCGCAGCGGATTCTAACGCCCAACCAGTTTGGGGGAACAGCACCTTAGCCGACCCCTCAAACTGCCTTTCAGCCTGGGATGGTGCAACCACCTGAAACAAGGGCTGAGACCAGGTGGCTCGTGTGCCACCTGGCGAGGAGGGGGATAAGGGCCCCTTCCCATTATTAACAAAGGAGTAACGGAGGGGTGGGGCTTGGGTCCCTGCCCTCTGCCTCTGTTTGAAAACGACCAAAGCCACCCAAGATAAAGAAGGGCCACTGATGAGCTGCCATCATTGTGAGAGAAGGGCGATCTGGATAGCTCTGAATTTCTTAGAAAAGAAAGGGAGCAAAACTGAGACTGTGATCTCAAAGTGTCCAGGGAGGCACTTCTAGAAAAGACATGCCTTTGAAAAGCTCTTGAGAATCGAATGAAAAACATCTGACGTGCGACAGATCTTCTCTGAAAATGCGAGCTGCTTGCTGGGTGAATTCTGTGCTGGGGGATAGCACGGTTATGGGGATGGTGTATTGGGGAGGGGCGTGGCCCTCCAGGCTCCCCCACTGCCTGCGAGGGGGAAAGGGCAGTGAAAGAAGATTCCAGCAAATGAGCCTCCAGGGAGGGGTAGGGGGCATTATGGACCTGGTTCTGACCCTCCAGCCCTGCGCTTTGCCACATGAATTGGCCGACTCCTTCCACTAAAGAGGGGAGGCGAGCATGGCCGTGTGACTTGCTTTGGCCAGGAGACCGAGGCGGAGTGATGGTGTGCAGTCTGGAGCCTAGATCACGAGGGGTCTGATGTGTTTCCACTTGCCCTCTCTCTCCTCTGCCTTTGCCACGAGCAGAGCTTGCCTGGCCACCCCACTGGTCCACAGAGAACTAGAGATGTGCAGAGCACGGCCTCCCAGCTGCCACGTCTTGAAGCACAGGGGCCCCGCCGAGCCAACCCTGCATCAGCTGAGCCCCTGCAACCCTGCAGACACAGGGTAACATGAGTGTTGCTGAAGCTGGTAGTTTCTGGGGCGGTTCCTCGTGCAGCCCTAGATAACCAAGGAGACAGGCAACAGGCAGCCAACGTACATCCTGCCAAGTCAGTGCTCTGCAGGGCAACTCCTTACTCTGGAGGATAAATCACTGAGCCACTAATTGAGGGGACAGGACAATGCCACTAATGGTCATCGCTGACTCCAATTTCGTGATCCCCTCTGAGTTTCAGCCCTTTGCTCAGATCCCTACACGTAA
Organism: Delphinapterus leucas; assembly: GCF_059928025.1. Taxonomy (NCBI): domain Eukaryota; kingdom Metazoa; phylum Chordata; class Mammalia; order Artiodactyla; family Monodontidae; genus Delphinapterus; species Delphinapterus leucas. The sequence goes on from NC_143138.1 coordinate 58,197,695, forward strand.
TAAAAGAGAAACTGGACTTTTAATCATGGTGGTCGGCTGGAAAGTGTGACTCTTTTGCTAATAATAAACACGCGATGGTTAACGCTTTACCGTGTCACACACCTTCCGCCCAGGTCCCTTGGTGCGCCATAAACGCTTGGTCATTCAGCATCTGGAGGCCTGAGGCTTCTGCTCACTCCCGCAGCAAGGAGAGGCAGCTAACTCCTGGCCTCGGGGACAGTTCCCAGGCTCCTGAGTTAATAGGTTTCTCAGAGGGAGGAAGAAGGATGAGGAATTACCCACAGCCTTGTTGGAGAAGGCAGGCATCGACTGTAAATAATTTCCTATCCATCCAACTGCTTGCCATGTCAGAGCCTGGCTTGGGTCTTAATCCGGCTTACCTTCTTTCTGACTGTGTTAACTTAGGAAAATCAGATTTTCAGAGCCTCGGTTTCCTCAGCATAAAACCTCAAGAGTTGCTGTCAGGGTTTTAGATAATAACTATGTAAGAAAAAATTCCTGGCCTTATGAGATCACACAAGTAGGTACTCAAGGGTAGCTATTTTCTTTGTCAGAACACAGAGTTAAAGCAGGGTTGCCATGTGCCATTGCATAGGTTGTTAACTGCACAAAAACTCCCAGCCAAGGAGGGACAGGGGGCTGAAATCCATCCTGGGCTCTGCAGGCCATGTCTTGTCTCCTGTGTGGTCTGTACCTGTCAGGGAAAAAGGGTCCCTGCTTGTAATCTGCACAAAGGCTCTATGGCAGCCGTGAGGGCAAGCTCAGTGTACTTAAAGCTATGTTTGTGCTGAAACTTCTCTGAAAGACCGTGAAAAAAAATGATCACCTAACTGGGTAACTTGCAAATACTTACAGAACTTAAAAGAGAAAAAAAAAAAAAGCCAATTGATTTTGCCTTCACCCTGGAGATTCTGATTGAGTAGGTCTGGAGAAAGGCCTTGGAATCTGTATTTTTAGTCAAAGTCCCAGGTATCTGCACACACCAAGGTTCACTGTAAGGTTTCTGGTCCCCTTGGTCCAGGCCTGGGCTCCCAGGAGCCAGGAACAGGTCAAACAAACAAACAAGAAATAATCTCCAGCAGTTCACGTTTAAATCTCAGAGTTAAAAATCCAGAATTAACCCCTGTGTCTTGTTAACAAAGGTTTCGGTCAGCCAGGACCTCCCAGAGGTTGGGGCACGGAAAGGGATGCACGGCAGAGGGGGCAGCTTGGGAGGTGGATCTCTGACAAGTAGCCTCTGATGCACACTAATGACAGGACAGAGCTTGGCCACCGAAGGCAATTACAGAGGATGAGACATCTCGTGCAGGCCAGCGAGTCGGGGGACTGCGGGGGGATCTTATTATCTCTCTGTCTCGCTTAATAGGAATTAATAGTTGGAAGGGGATAAAAGAATGGTGTGTGAAGTTTAGTGCCAATCCAACCTAATATGCATGCTATGTTTTTATTTCAAAGAGGATAAAGGCCCAAATTTTATACTGAAAACAAATGTTAAAAATTAATTATAAAGAAGACACCAGAGGGCCTCAAGCCTGTTCCCTGGGTGACTGATTAAATGCCTGCCTCATTTAGACTGGTATAAACCCAATCTCTTGGAAGAAGACCAAAACTATTTGCCAATGTCCACAGAGACTCTCCAAGAAAATGATCCTGGTGCCAGGAAAGAGAAAAACATACTTGCCACTGCTGCCCGGAGCCAGCCACCACCAATGGCATGGAAGCCAGTCATGGGCAGGAAAGCTGAATGATTCTGCAAGGTCAGTGTGGGTGCAAAGCATCCTTCATCACCTGAAACTGACCATCGATGAACCAAACCAATGATGCTGCTTGGGCCTGTGAGAAAGTGGCCTGAGGCGCTCCTCCTCTCTATAGGCTTTGAGGGGATGGGGGCTTTTTTTTAACCCCTGGATTTTGCTGGGTTTCAGAGAATTATCTTCCCAATTCTCGGAATGGGCAGGCTGTAATTGAAAACTGCCGAGCTAGGATGTAAGCCAACGACTCCACTATCTTTTGAATTTTAAAATTACATTTTCATGTATTGAGATGCTCCTATGTTGGGTACATAAATATTTATAATTGTTATATCTTCTTCTTGGATTGATCCCTTGATCATTATGTAGTGTCCTTCCTGATCTCTTGTAACAGTCTTTAAAGTCTATTTTATCTGATATGAGTATTGCTACTCCAGCTTTCTTTTGATTTCCATTTGCATGGACAAGGTGGGGAAGGGGAGGGTGGAATGAGTTGGGAGATTAGGTTTGACATTAATACACTACTATGTGTAAAATAGATAGTGGGAACCTGCTGTATAGCACCGGGAGCTCAGCTCGGTGCTCTCTGACGACATAGATGGGTGAGATGGTGGGGAGGGGGGCAGTGGGAGGGAGGTCCAAGAGGGAAGGGAAATAGGTATACATAAAGCTGATTCACTTCACTGTATATAAGAAACTAACACAACATCGTAAAGCAATTTTACTCCGATAAAAAAAAAAGTGAAATTACATTTTAACGGCAAGATAACATTTTCCTTGTTAAAATAAAACTGAAAGATTACCAAAAAATGCTGAAGTCCCCCTTCAACACTCCCCACCCCACCCAAACCCTATAGTTCTTTCTTTCTGCCCCAAAGGTAACCGCTGTTAGCAGTCTGGTGTGGTCCTCAGACCCACAGAGAACACCAACGAACAGAGTTGTTCTGTGTAGGATTTTTCCACTGGTGGTGTCACACTGGGCTTATTTTCCTGCAACTTGCATTTTTCATTAAATGACAAGTCTTGGAAACTGATTCATGTTGGTACGTATGCTAACCACAGCATAATATTCCAAAATACGGATACAATTATTCCGTGTTCAATGGCAAAAACATCCATGTTTCTTAGGCTGTTCATAATAAGGTCCCAAGCTACATTTTCTACTTTATTTCCCTCAGGTCCCCCCTACCACCTCCATGGAAACTATACTCAGACCAGAGAACCCACCTGCAGTTTCCGACAAGGGAGGGACGGCATTTCAGCCGAGTCCTGTCTGCATGACCAGCTCCCAGTGGGCAGGCATCACACCTCCTTTATGTGCCCCTTGCACAGGGCCCTTACCACTTCCACTGGGCATCTATTTTCACCGTCCCTTCTTAATAGCGCGTTTTGTAGGAGTATGAGTACGGACCAGGGATATAGTCGGCGCTCAACAAATTTTTGTTTTTAAGAAAAGGAAACAAAGTCTTACTGATTCTCTAAACTGCTATGGGAGGAGGATAGAAAGGTCAAATAGAAGTTGGACTGTGGATACAACATTTTCCTTCTTTCCATCATCCATCCCTCCATCCATCAATCTAACCTCTAACCATCCATCCAGGCATCATCCATTCATCCACCATCTGTCCATCCATCCATCCATCCATCCATCCACCCTCCATCCATTCACCCATCATCCATCTATTCTCCGTCCATCCATCATCAATCCAACATCTATACATTCATCCAGCCATCATCCATTCATCTACCATCTATCCATCCATCCATTTTTGCTTCTTTTTCTTTTATCCATCCTTTCACCTCTCCCTCCATCCTTCCTCTTTGGTGGCAGCTATGAAAATGTGCCCTTCAGATCTCTAATTATAGGGAGCATACTGATAACCTGCATTGTGGGTTAATTCACGAGAAGCATGAGACTGTGCCTGCCACATAGATGTCTGGCGCCTCCTTGGTCACTGCTGAGGTATGACAGTGTGGTAACAATGGCTCACGTCTGCTGGGGCGCCTCTCTGAGCCATGTCCCAAGGGTGCACCATTCCTGGAGTCCTCACACAATGGGAGAATGTCTTCCACTTTTGTTTTATCCTACTGTGACCCGGGATTTGATCATTCCTATTTTAGAGTCAAAGGAAGTGACCGCATGGAGAGACCCGTGGTTTGGCTGAGGAGCCGCACTCGGTGCCCACACGAGCCCAGATGCTCAGACCTCTCTGAGCTCCTCCAGCCTGAGGCTGTGGAGGCCAAAGAACAGCTGAAGAGTCACTAGAACAAAACTGGTTTCCTGATTCCTCTCAACTCCGTCTGGCTGCCGCTTGTCTAGGAACATACAGTATGCCCAGTACATACTGAAAAAAGTTGGATTTTAAAAACTTTCTTATAAATTTATTTTTTTTAAAAAAATTTTGGCTGCATTGGGTCTTCGTTGCTGCACGCGGGCTTTCTATATTGTGGTGAGCAGAGGCTACTCTTTGCTGCGGTGCGCGGGCTTCTCACTGCGGTGGCTTCTCTTGTTGTGCAGCACGGGCTCTAGGCATGCGGGCTTCAGCAGTTGTGGCTCATGGGCTCAGTAGTTGCGGCTCATGGGCTCTAGAGCGCAGGTCCAGGAGTTGTGGCGCATGGGCTTAGCTGCTCCGTGGCATGCGGGATCTCCTCGGACCAGGGCTCTAACCCGTGTGCCCTGCATTGGTAGGCAGATTCTTAACCACTGCGCCACCAGGGAAGCCCCTGGATTTTTTTTAAACCAGATTATGCCACATAGCAAAGATGGGCTCCTACTCCTTAGAATTTTCTAGATTCTGAGATCCCACAGCCTCCTTGGCACACCCTCCTTCAGTTCTAGACAAGCGTTTACGGCCTCAGGTTCTTTCACCCAGTCTAAGAGCTCTGCCTTTCCAAGTATCAGCTTGAACAGCGGTTCCCCAACCTCAAAGGCTGGATCGAAGCCTCTGCCTTCCTTACTGTGTAAGTTCCCATCACTTACACACTGATGCAGCCATCGCCTTCTTGACTGTATCCCTGGAGGAAAGTGAGACCCTGGAGGGCCAGAAACAGGCGATGGCACTGTCAAAAAGTGGGCTGGAGACAGTGTGCAGGTTGACTCCTCAGAGGTCGGGCTGCAGGCACTCTGTCAGGTCAGCTAAAAACGGCAGATCCACTGTATGTGTACACGTACACACACACACACACACACACACACACACTGGAATACTACTCAGCCATAAAAAAGAACGAAATAATGCTATTTGTGATAACATGAATGGACCTAGAGATTATCATAGTAAGTGAAGTGAGTCAGACAGAGACAAATATATGATATCACTCGTATGTGGAATCTAAAAAAAAACAATACAAACGAACTTGTTAGGGGAAACACTGACTGAAACTGCCCACTCTGGCCAGGCAAGATAGTAGCCACTCGCATGAGTTATCTTAACAACAGGAGGTCCTGATAAGGAACGTGGAACTAAAAAGCTACCACCAACCAGAAGAATTTGGGAAAGTTCAAAAGGAGAGAGGAGATGCCAGCCCGTAAGTCCTACCAACCTCCCAGAATCCTTCTCTTGGCTGAGCGATGTGCACACCACCAGGAAGGACTCTGAGTCAGAATGATTGGCCAGAGACAACCCAGAAATTAACCCCATCACCATAAAGCCCGAGACTGCGAGCCACGTGAGCCTGGGTTCCCTTCCCCTCCTGCTCTCCACCTGCGTGCTCCTCCCAATAAAGTCTCTTGCTTTGTCAGCAGGTGTGTCTCCTAGGACAATTCATTTCTGAGTGTTAGACAAGAGCCCACTCTCGGGCACTAGAAGGGGCCCCTTCCTGCAACAAACTTATTTACAAAATAGAAACGGACTCACAGACATAGGAAAAAACTTAGGGTTACCAAAGGGGAAAGGCGAGGGAGGGATAAATTAGGAGTTTGGGATTAGCAGATACGCACTGCTATATATAAAATGATAAACGAGGTCCTACTGTATAGCACAGGGAACTATATTCAATATCTTGTAATAACCCATAATGGAAAAGAATCTGGAAAAAATATATATATATATAAAATATACGAGTTATATTAACAGGAGGTTCTGGTAAGGAGCACAGAACTAACAAGCTACTGCTTGTTATATATATATTATATATAATACATGTACAACTGAATCACTTTGCTGTACACCAGAAACTAACCCAACATTGCCAGTCAACTATACTTCAATAAATTTTTAAAAATTTTAACAACTTGAATCCAACAATATAATAAAAATATAACATATCATAAAAAAGCAGCTCCATGTAAAGGAATGGCCAGCCCTCTCTGGACTGTCATCCCCAAGTCAATCCTGCTCACCTCTTCTGTCCTAGCTTCCCTCGGCTTCCAGGACTGACCCTCTCTCTCAGACAGCAGTGGCTGCCCTCTGTGTCTGCCCACCCTTCCAGGCCTCTGCAGATAGATCGTGCCTGGTGTCCCCATTTCCCGGTTTCCCCTACATTTATTTTTGGGAAATAGGCTTTTAAGAGCATGCCTGCTTGTCAGCATCCCATCAGCCATTTTCCTGGCTGGTTGCTTCTCCTTTTCTACATTTCTACTCATATTCTCTATGACAGGGACCCTGTCCCCACTGCTCACACGCCCCCTGTGTCTCCCACCTCTGCTCCTTCTAATTCTCTCACTGCCTGTTTGGCACACTTGCCCTGTCTCAGACCTCCGTTCCCATCTTGCCTAAGTGGACAGGGCCCTGTGTCCAGTCCAGGGCTGCCTGTCCAGGGGGCAGCCCTGCCACGATCCTGACTGTGACAACCTGACTCCAGATCCAGCTGAGCCCCTAGGCAGCTCTCAACACACCATCCGCTTTCAGGGATGCAGTCATCATATTTTAGCAAACAAGTGCCTGAGGGCCAGCCTGGGAGTTACTGGGCAGGAACCAGCCGTTTGAAAGGACTGAGACAGACACAAACAAGACCTACCCAAAGTGTTTTAGCTGACGGAACTGGCGAATAGAGAGGGTATGTCTGCATATGGAGAGAAAAACTAATTTTCATCCATTTTGTTTTTCACACCCCAATAAATGAGCCACGGGTGCTGGCAATGATGATAACACGAAAAGAATGAAGGTTAAACCAATAAATTTCACTTTGAAAAGTCAGATGAATATTAACTATATTCCTATTTTAATGATTCGAAGATAAAGTAGAATCTAGGAGAGAATCTAAAGCAAATAGTCATTTGTGGTGCTTTCCAAAGAAAAAGGTAAACAAAGTTTTTTTTTTTTTTTTTTAAACAGAAGAATTAAAATTCCCCATAAGGGTTACCTTACTCTTTTAATTTTTACTTCAAGTGTACAAGAACACAAGAAAGTTACTCTGATCTCGATGTGGAAAAGACAAATTATTTCAGGTTCGTGTTGCCTTTCAGATTGTTGCATAAGCCCCTAAACAATTTGCAGGGTATAAGGGGTGGCATCTACCACCACCCTAACACCCAGGAAAAGTCCTACCCCTGGGACTTCCGTGGCGGTCCAGTGGTTAAGACTCTGTGCTTCCAATGCAGGGGGCTTGGATTCGGTCCCTGGTGAGGGAACTAAGATCCCGCGTGCCACGTTGGTGCAGCCAAAAAGAAAAATAATTCTTTTAAATAAAAAATAAAAATATGTATATAAAAAAAGAAAAGTCCTACCTCCGCCTTATATTTTATTCATCTTTGAAGAGACTAAGACATCACAAATTCCCCAGAGCACGAGGTGACAGCTCCGTTCTGCCCTTGCCCCGCCATCGTTATCGTTTCAAAATGACTGCATTTTAAACGTGGCTTTCTCTGTCAGCTGAATGAGAAGTTCGATTCTCCCCACTGAGAGATGAGGCTACCCAAAGAATCACCAAAATGTGTTCCAGAAGCCTCTGCTGGCATCACAAATGAGCAGCCCTCACCCGGCCCTGGGGTGCACTGGGATCCGGCAAGAACCAGCTCTTTCACTTTACAGGCAAAACCAAACTGACCATCCTTTACAAATGTCAAGTAGCATGATAATTGATTCAGGCAAGCTTAAACCCCCCATCTTCCCAGGCCACCAATTATCGCTGGTTTTCTCTTTTCTTTCCATTAACTCTTCTCACAGTGACCCTCCACCCAAGGGCTGGCATTTCTCCTCGTGTGCTTCTTGGGGAAAGTATCCCTCCCTTTTCTGAAACAGCATCCTTCGAAACTGCAGGCAACGGGTTTCTAGGATTGCTTGTTCCTGCCAGGGAAGCGAGAAGCTTAAGTGAGCTCAGACCTTCACTGGTGTGGACTCACATCCTTCAACCTGCACACGTTTTCACAGATGAAATGCAAGCCATCACTGTCTTGGCAAAGGGGCATCGATGTTATCCCTGTTGTCCCATTAATCATATTTAATGCATGCGTCTAATAGTATTATCTTTGCTCCCAGTTCCAGAAGCCTATAATTTAACCTGAGCACTTTTCCCCAACGTGTGAATCAGGTTCACACACTATCTCTCTCAACTTCCTTTGTGTTTCTAAATTAGAAAACCAAAATGTCACTTTTCTCAGATATGATATACTCTCAAGGTCAATGTAAAAGAATAAGGCAATTAACTTCCTGGGTAAATTGCAGTATGGTGGGAAAAACACCATACCTGAAAAAGTGGTTAAAAAAGAAAACCCTTTCTACAAACGACATCCCTTTCTTAAGACCAAAATGATGAATGCAGGTCCCAAGGCTCCTATGAAATGAACAACGGAGAAGGAGTCTGCACCCCGATCTGCTGCCAGCCGGCCACAGCAATGTGCTGTTTTTATGCTGCTGGGCACGGTGACTGGAGTGGTTGCTGAAGCAGATCTGTGGCTAGTTTCTTTGCTTTTCTTTCTTTTCCTCCCCTTTTGATAACTTCTTTCAAATTTTCTTTTTTTTTTTTTTTTTTTTTGCGTGACGCAGGCCTCTCACCGCTGTGGCCTCTCCCGTTGCGGAGCACAGGCTCCGGACGCGCAGGCTCAGCGGCCATGGCTCACGGGCCCAGCCGCTCCGCGGCATGTGGGATCTTCCCGGACCGGGGCACGAACCCGTGTCCCCTGCATCGGCAGGCGGACTCTCAACCACTGCGCCACCAGGGAAGGCCCTTTCAAATTTTCTAATAAAACAAGTTCCATTTCTGAATTTCCACTGGGGCCATTGTGGTCTCACAAATAATGGGAACTCTATGCAGTGACTAAATACACTGCGTTCTGTTAGCGAGTCTAGTAATTATAAAGAACCAGACCTACACAGAAACAAAGACAGAGGCAAGGTTCCAACTAGTTGCTCAAATCTTGTGAGTTTTCTTCCACGTTTGACTACAGCTGGGGTTTAAAATTTTGCTGTCTCCTCCTTCTGCATAAATAAAAGTGAAAACACATTTTTATTTGTACATTTCTTTACAAGAGTCACGTTGTGACTCCAAGGTTGAAAAGATCTGCTTACTGTATTTGACTGAATTTCTGAACCACGGTCTGGGGCACACTGGGCTGGCCCAGAGCCCTGGAGTTCCCGGAACCACAGAGGTCAACAGCCTGCCAGTGACTGAATTTCCTAAAACCTGGCCAAAGGCGTCAGTGGTTCTGTGGAAGAGCTTGACCTCAGACTACAAGATAGCCTTTGGAGCACGGCTGCACCTGGCAGACCCAGGTGTGCCCCGAACACAGGCAGGAGGCGCTCCTAAAGCAGTTTCACATCAAGGTACGGGCTGGTCCTATCACCTTAACTCGCTTCAGAAACAGGAGCGGGGCATGCTGAACTGAAGGGCTATGCCAGCATCATCTCGTCCCAGGCCCCCGGGGGGGCACAGGTGTGTCCGCATGGCTGTGACGGTGGGTTCTCATTAGACTCTGGGGAAAGGCAAGCCTGTGGCTCAGAGTCCCCCTTCAGTGAAGGCCCCTGAGGAACTGGCCATGGCTTCTAAAGAGATATGGATACACACAATCAGGCTTGGGCAGCAGCTCCCCCAGGCATGTGGAGGCGTTTTAAGAACTCTCCCCAGCTGCTCCAATCCCCAGTTCCCCATCAAGTCACTCATTTTCATTGCTCTCCAAACCCATCTCCCACCAAACGTCTAGGTATTCTCCCCTCCCATCAGTGATGGTCTCCCCTCTTATTCCAATCTCCCTGATGAGTCCCACACTTCCTAAACCAGCTATGAGCCTGCCTGAACACACCTCAAAAACAGCAGGCTCGGGCTTCCCTGGTGGCACAGTGGTTGAGAGTCCGCCTGCCGATGCAAGAGACACGGGTTCGTGCCCCAGTCCGGGAGGATCCCACATGCCGCGGAGCGGCTGGGCCCGTGAGCCATGGCCGCTGAGCCTGCGCGTCCGGAGCCTGTGCTCCGCAACGGGAGAGGCCACAACAGTGAGAGGCCCGCGTACTGAAAAAAAAACAACAACAAAAAACCAGCAGGCTCTACAAAAGTCCCCAGCTTCTGCCACAGGGATGCCCTAGGCCCCAGCCCCACAAAGGACTGTGCACAAGTCTCCTTCCCACTCCTCTGGGGTGCAAGAAGACAAGCAATGCTGAAAGCAAGGACAGTGTGGCTGGAGGACGTGACCATGGTGCCAAGGACTGGAGGGGCTGCATGGGGACCATAAAGAGAACAGACACTGCCTGCCCGGTGGCACTCTGAGCCCACCTTTTCCTGTGATCCCCAGTTGCAAATCTCAGCCGTTCTGCAGGCACTTTTCTAAGCTCTACAGCCTCGCTCGACAGGGCCACACCCTCCTGCTGCTTCCCCAGGGCTGTGATGAAAGATGCAGAGTGACAAACAGCCACTCAAGGCTCAGTCTCGGCACCTGGGGCAAAAGCAGCCCACGGCTCGTTCCTGCAGCCCCAGCTGGCAAATAAAACCTTCGGGACTCAGATGAGCCCAGCAGGGTATGCAGTGGGCCTGTGTCTGCTGGGAGGTGGTGGGAGGGGCCCAAGGGAGGGAGACGATCACGCCTACCCCTGGGCCCCCGCCATGCACGAGGTCTGAGCAAAGGGAACTGGAGAGCGGAGCTTTGCAACCAGCTCCACATGGCGCTGGCAGGCTCTCTTTCCCTGTGACTCATGCCGCTTCACTCTCAGGACTTCTTAATGTCTTTTATCTGCCACAAATGTTCTCATCAGGGAGCTGGTAGGTGTTAGATGTTCAAGCAGACTCAGGGGTGTGAGCACACACACGTACACACACACACACACACACACACACGCCATCTTCTGAAAAGCACATTTGTCTCACTTAAAAACAAACAAAAACGACACACCTGCCTGCCTTAAAGTACTTTTCTGGGAATGGACAGCCTGGCTCTGACTTCTGAGCTCCCGTTTCACTGCCTCGAAAGGGATGAGCAACTTTCTCCTCAAAAGGAAAGCAACACCTTAGGCCTAGCCCCACATCCCACTGGAGCAGGTACACTGGCGGCAGGGAGGTGGCAAAGCGGGGAGGACAGAAATGAGGACAGGACAGCAGACGTGCGGGGCTGAGCAGACGTTGCTGATGCTGCCCTACCTAAAGCCCGGGCATCAGGGCCGGCCTGATGCAGGACCACTGGGGCAGCGGGGGCAGGGATAGCTGGGATTCTCTGCAGAAACGGTGAGGGAAGAGCGAGAATGTTAGTGAAAGCAAAATGTGGTTCATAACCAACGCTCTCTATCCCCTCCCTCGCCTTTAACAATTGATCATGTAAGGTGGTTTCCCAAATTTTCAAGTCACGTTTAAGATACTCCGAGAAGGCCATCTCATCTGAAAAGCCTGAAGTCGTCACCTTCTAGGACCCCAACCAAACGAACAGATTCAACTCCACTCCACAAACCCTCTGAGAAGAATAAGGAACGGCCCTTGGGAAGCTGATGGCTTCGGGAGGAAGGAAGGCAAGTATAGATCTTCCTCGACTTACGATGGGGTTACCTCCCTACAGGCCCATGGTTAAGTTGAAAATATTGTAAGGTGAAAATCCATTTAATCCACCTAACCTACCGAACATCACAGCTTAGCCCAGCCGGGCTTAGACACGCTCACAACACTTCCAGAAGCCTACAGCTGGGCAAAATCATCTAACACAAAGCCTGTTTTATAATCGAGCATTGAATCTCTCATGTACTTGATGGAATACTGCACTGAAAGTGAAAAAGAGATCGGTTGTCTGGGTACAGAACGGTTATAAGTGGACTGGTTGTTCACCCACACGAGCGTGTGGCTGACTGGGAACTGCGGCTCGATGCCCCTGCCCAGCATCACGAGAGAAGATCGTACCACCTATTACTAGCCTAGAAAAGATCAAAATTCAAAACCTGAAGTCCGGTTACTACTGCATGCGTATTGCTTCCAGGCCAACGTAAAGTCAAAAAACCGTAAGTCTAACCATTGTAAGTTGCGAACCATCTGTATACGAAACCGCAGAATAAGATAACTGATATAAGGGACTTGCCTGGCGGTCCAGTGGTTAAGACTCCACGTTCCCACTACAGGGGGCACGGGTTCGATGCCTGGTCAGAGAACTAAGATCCCGCATGCTGCGCGGCGAGGCCCCACCTCAAAAAAGTCACCGATGTAAGAGTGGTGCCCAGAAAACGTGATGAAACACATATGATAAACTATGTTTGACAAGGGAACCAGGGAGAGACAGCCCAGGGAGGTGGCACTTGGGCCTCACATTCGAAGGGCCGGGCAGGGGAAGGCAGAGGGGGAGTGCTGGGGAGGGCCTCCAGAGATCTGGGACCACCAGGCAGCCCACGACAGGCAGGCGTGGGGCAGTCACCTGAGACTGGAAATGGGGCTGGTGTGCCTTCCTGAGACCCCGTGGGAGCGGATGGTGGTCAGGTGCTTCGTGGAGTGAGATGACGCCTCCAGTGTGGGAGGGGGCTATGGGGGGAGGGGAGAGGAGGTGGAAGGGAATGTTCAGAGCTGAGACTCATTGTGAAGGCAGAATTCACAGACCAGGGGCTTGAGGGACGAAGGAGACAAAAAGATGCGTCTGCCAGTGAGAGGCAGAGGTAGGGGGCTGGGATTCAGGGTACCACAGACTCTGAGGGCAGGGGAGGAACCAGGGTGGGAAATACACAGAGAAAAGAGAAGCATCTTGTGTCTTCCCGTTTTGGAGTCCCCTGTCAGGAGACAGCTGCCTTCTTCGCTGCGCCCTGCACACCTCAGTGAGGCAAGGGTCAAGTACGGCGAGAGGCCAACGCCAGCCGTCACTAACAACACAGCATCGTCCAATGGGACGGGGCTGAAAAATACAGGCTAAACGTGAGGTTGGAACAGGGACCTATGTGCAGTCGAAGATGAAATGGGGGCACGAGAGACCACTGTAAAAGCCCAAGAAAACCGAGGGGCCCTGTCACCTTCCTGCCTTGGAAGGCTGACACTTCGGCACTGCCGACGGGAGGGCAGTTCAGAGGTCTAGGAATGCCGTTTCTCTCTTCAGCAGGCAGAGGCACTGCTGTGTTGCTCTGGTCCCGGAAAGACCAGGGAGGATTAAGGAAATGGGGTCTCTCTCCAGGAAATACCAAGCACTTTACAAGCCTTATTTTCAGATTAATGCGCGGACGCTATCACTAGCACTGATTCCCAGCAGGACGGGGCTGTCGAAGCTCGCGTACCCCCCGTCCGTTCTCTCTCTCACCTCTGCCGCCCTCCCACAGATGGTCCTTGCTCCTCCATGTTGAAGCCACAGCTCCACAAGGCATCCCGCAGGGGTCCCGAGCCGAAGCCCTGAGTCCCCAACTCCCTGCCCCCCATCAGTCCCCAGAACCTCCACAGTGGACCCCGAGGCACACGACCTTCTCAAAAGAACCCAGGGCCATGACGTGAGGGGATTATACAAGATAAAACGACCCAGCTTTTTACCTCGCGTTACAAATTGTACTTAAAAAGGGGGGAACGCAAGACATCTTCTAAACGTGCTCTTCCTGGCACTGGCTGAGCTTCTGCCTGACTCACCCTGCCTGTCTTCTTTGCCACAGAGGGAAGGGAGGAAAAGTGAGGAAAGACCACAATTGCACTTCACAAAGAGACTTGGTTTACTTACATAAACACGTACTTCTGAGCGGAACATGTCATCAATTCCATGACTACGGGGTATTCTATCTTACGTTAACTGCAATTAGGTAAATCCCGCTTGTCTTAAATGAAATGAAGAGCTGAAAGAGTGCAGAGAGACAGTCTCTCCCCAAGGCTACAGTGCGCAGAATCCTGATGTCTCAAAACAACTCACAGTTTCAGGAAAAACAACCCACTTATCCTATGGGTCTATTTGAAACCTTCTCCAAAGATCTATATATTTCGCTTAATCTGGTGACCCATCTGGGACTTTTCTCTACCCTCGTCCTTTACCCAAAACATTACTTTTGGTGCTTTTTGAGGGAAAACATCTAGCTGCTTACAAAACAAACACAAAAGAAAACAAACAATACTTATAAACTGCTCATCGGGTACTGAACAAATATCTACAATACCAAGCAATCTCAATGCCATGCTTGTTTTATTTTAGGGTGTCTTGGAACTAGTGATTGCTTGCATTGTAATCAATTATATTTCACGTTCTATCTCTGGAGTTAGATGGTAAGGGATCTGAAGCAGCAAGGGAGTCTTTCCTTTCCACAATCTCCCACATGCTGGCCTTTCGTACCATGGAGTGAGTTTCTGAATGAACAACGCACAACTGAATGAGAGGCCGAGTCAGTTTACTGCAGCTTTGTTAGGACCAGCTATGTTTTTCCCTGTTTTATGTGAATGAACATCTTCTCAGGTTGGGGGCAGGGGGAACGGATGGGTGGATTTGGAAAAGACTGGTCAGGAAAGATGGCAAACGCATGACACTTGAGCCATTCCTCCTCCTCGTGCCCTTGGCAGACACTAATAATCAATTACAGGACTCTCTGCCGAGCGTTGATTAGATCTCAGATTTCATCGTGGATGCCAAACCCAATCAATCGCAGTAGCCACCCTAAGCGCTATGCAGTGACGGATCTATTTGCCTTCTCTTTGTTAGATCCAGATTTTTTAAAGCATCACTTTACTAAAAAAAAACAAACATTTCTCTGGTCTTAAGGTCACTTCTTTATTTTTAAACCCCTTCTTCCTTCCTGTGCTGATCTTTCCCCCTCGATATCCTACCTCACTCTGTTTAAACAGAACTGTGTGTGATAATCCAGCTGACTCTCCTTGCGTTGCCCTTTGTTCCTGTTCTCCTAGATCAAATGGCTAAATGTCCCGGACTGGGGGGATGCACTGGCCACCTGAGAGCTAAGACGTCCTTACAAGGGGAGGATTAGAAAGTGACAGTCAATGAGGTTGATGGGCGAGTCTTGGGCTAAAAGGTCCTTCCTACAGCAATACGCTATGTGCTGGTGGCACTGTCCCAGTGAGGGAGAGAGGACAGAGCCAGCGTGGTGTACGTAACTTCGGGGTTTCTTGGAGGGGATTGTGACCCCATGCCTCCAGGGTGCAGGGAGAGGACTGGAAGGGTGGGCCCTCGGGCTGGGGGAGGTCCTGCATGGGGGAGAAAGGAAGACAGACCTCCTCCGTCTTTTGGGAGCTGGCGGGGTGCCCAGTGGGTGGCGCCTGTGGAGGGATGGTGTCTGGTGCCCATCCAGGGTCCACTTTTCCTTTTCCCTGTTCCAAGTCTCTGAACTGCTGACCTGGGTTTAGATGTGGCAGGCTGACTGCAGCTGTGCTCGGGGAAAGGGGTGTGAATGAAAGGAGAAGCAGGGCCACCCAGTGGCAGCATCACTGCCAGGGAGGCTGGTGGTCCTGGCCTTGCAGGGAGGTGAGTTGGAGACAGGCAGGGACCCTTGGGAGGGCAGGGGTCAGCGCACAGAATCAGCACCAGGCTCAGGCAGAATGGATCTGTGAACCTCCCAGTGTGGTCCCAGTCTCGCCACTGGGGAAGCTGGTCAAGTGGCCTGGGGTGGGTGGGCCTAGAAAGGATGAGGTCTTGATTCTCCCCCAGGCTGGCGGGCGGCATGGCATCTGCTCTGTACACCCTGCATCTTGGGTGAGAGAATGGGTCCTTGCTGGGCAGACGCTGCTCTGGGCATGGGAATGGTGGCCCAACGCGTGGGGGGAGGAAGGGCTGCTGCTCGGAGCCCGCCCTAAACCCAGAGCTCTCCCTGGGCTCCAGGCACCCTGGACCACAGACGCAAACGTTTTGGCCTGAGAGCGTTTAATAGCAGACTGAACTCGTTTGGATAAACAGAGGTCTCCAGTTTCTCCCTCTGTGGGTGTCCTGTGGTCACCATTTCCTCCACTCTCCTTGAGGGGATTAGGAACCCACTGATAAATTAACACCAAGGGTTCCCACCAGTGGAACTCAGAGCTAAGTCCTGGGGGAGGGGAGCCCGTACCATTCTCCTGTGTGGGCTTCTCTCTGGCTCCTGGCCCCTCCTCCTCCTGTCTTCACCCCACGAGGCCTCTTCTGAAACCTGTGCTGGGGGACTGAGACACCCAGCTTCCCCGCACTCCACATCCCCTTAGACCTGCAGGCTCTCCTTCCTCCTCTTATTCCCCAAAGCAAGGAGGAGCCCGGTAAACAGATTTAGAGCGTGTTATCTAGCAAACCGGGCTGCATTTGCCTGGTTTCTTTGCAGCTCAGAAGACATACAGTCTCTACCCTGTAAGGAAAAATCTAATTGCATTTTAGATCATGCTTCCGTTTGCTTCTCTGTAAAATAAGATCCATGCAAGTCTATAAGCTACCCTATAGTCCTCAAATTGACTGCACACCCCACACGCTACAGAAGCTGATGAAAGAAAAAATATATATAAAATTGACCCCAAGCTCGAGACTAAACACGCTTCCGCAGCCGCAGATGCACAGGCCTTCTTGCACCAGCAGCATCGCGCAGACAGTGGGGATTTGTTGGGCAAAGTTATATCAGACTCCAACCGGGGGCCCCCCTGCCCCCCACCCAGCTCTGTCCTTTGTGCCAGTGACAGTGCAGATGTGCTGACTGGCGACGGGTGGGGAGAGCAGCCACATCAACGCTGGAGATGTCTGGGGGTATGCTAAGGACTAATTCAAAGCCGGCAATGGCTCGATGGAAAGCCCTTTGTGATGGGCTCCTCCCCAGGGGCCGGGATATAAGGACCAGGCATGAAGGACCCATTTCAATTCAACAAGAATGTACTGAGGTCCCACCAGGTGCAAGGCACTGCGCTCAGCCTGGGGAGAGGCCGGCCGAGAGGGACAGAAGACAGACCGTGGTGTCAGGGCTGCAGTCAGTCGAGCCCCTGGCATCGAGCTGCACCGATTGAACAGTGGGGATCTTTGCACCCATTGTCCCCGCACGTCGAACTGCTCACCCGAGTCGGGGGAGCTGGGGACTCAGAGTCGCTGAGGAATAAATGGGCACGCTTTTGCTTTCCTCTCAGGACAGTCTGTTCTACAGCATCTCGAGGTGACTGACTGCCCCTCTGCAGGTGGCACCCAGGGGGTGCCAACGTCCCCGCCCAATGCTTTCTCCCCTACACTCCTGCAATCTCACTTAGCACGGTCCACAGAGCACCAAGTGACACTCTCCACAACCACCCTTGTATTTTCACACGTGTATCTCAGCGGCTTAACGATATGTTGATTTCTGAGTGGAACTGAAGTTGATTTTTGAAATTGGATTAAGCATTTCAACACTTGAGAGTTAAACCATCCTTGAAATGTGAAGACTAAAAAATGATATCTAATGGGTTTCTAGATAAAATTCCCTTAAACGTAGGAAAAAGCTTTCTGCCATGAGCCAAAAGGCTCTTTGCACAATGATGTATAAAAATAGCCGTGGCAAAAGAAGTCAATGAAAGTATCTACCTATTTACTCCGGTTCAGAATTTTATGCAAAGGCACAAGTGGGCCAAAAGCATAAGTGAAATTTTATCCCCAAATCAAATCCTCTTATAAAAACGATTACCAGAAGATCTCTGTTTAGCAGTGCTAAGCCCCAGTCAATACTGTGATGCCTTCATGTTTTAGCATAAGCGACGAACCTAGACAATCTCCAGGAGTTTGGCACTGTGGGGTTTAATCTGTATTAAAAGTTCTTATCTCCAATAGAGAGATTTGTGGGGGAAGTCCTGATCAAACTAGACAGCTCTGCCTACAGAACAGCAATCAACTCAGATGCCAGTCTGGAAGATCCTTCACAGAACCAGAGTCTGCGCTACTGAAAAAACTTTAAACATGCAGGATGAACAGAGTATATGGTAGAAAAGCTACCTTTCATTTGGGAGAGAGGGAAACCTAGGGTCAGACACTGCTGAATTCAGAGGCTGATTCCTGGTGTTCTCAGGCGAGTCCTTCATTAACAGGACACCTCACCCAGGTGTTGTAAAAGCCCCAATGGCTGGCTTCAGGTGTTGGTGGGGTAGGTAGTATATATACTGGTGGTAGCTCTGGGGTGACAGACTGACGGCAGACATTACTAGTTCACTCCTCATCTGCGCCCATGCGAGACATTACTAGTCAATCTCATGCAACCTCATACCTCTCAACACTCAGGCAGCAACTTACCTCAGTAAGGTCCCCCTACTGTGACAAGGAAAATCCCCCAGCCCAAACCCAGAAAGCAATTTCCTCATCTATAGCTTTCAGACCCGAAACTCAAGGTAGAGCTGCTAAGGAAATAGATTACAAAAGCTTTATGCTTAAAGACAGCATTCAGATGGCTCCCAGCAGCCATGTCTAGAATTCCAAGAAGGGACTGGTATGAAGAAGGCTAGCTCAACGAACTTGGTAAAAATACCAACTAAACCCAATACACTGGGCCCTTTGTTTATCCGGGCTGTTCACAGAGGAACGTCCCAATTCAGAAGTATTTATAAAGAGCTGAGATGACCATTCACCAAAGACGCCTTGGGTTGCTCTGAATTGATTAGCAATGGAGGGTCGGCCACGACCGAGGACTGATAAAACGTGAATTATTGGGAAGCCAGAGTCTTCCTGTCAAACTGCATTCCAAAGATAACCAAGTCATGGAGGCTGTAAAATCGCTCATGTGTTGGCTGGATCACCTGTTCAACCTCCATCACAAGCCTCTGTTGGCTCCTAAAGGTGCAACCCAGAGACCTCTGTAACGATGGAAGAAAACCCTGCTGCCTCTTTAATCCTGGGAACTAGACGCTTAACAGAGGGATAGGAATCCATGGCTGTCCACAAACATGTCTGCGCTATTAACTAACCAGTGTACAAGAAACGTGGTTACAAAAATCCGGAGAGGTCCCTATAGTTCCTAAGCCCTCCCCTGCAGAGGCGGAGGAGGTTCTGCTGGTTAGAGAGAATCAGCAGAGAAGACTGATGATCAGAAGGGGACGATCCACAGCTAAGCTTCCGAGGCACAGTGCTATATCGGGCAGTGCCTTGAAACTAATAAGAGTTCATCAAATGTTAACATTTTAAGAATCCGATTTGCTTTTAAAAATAGCATTGTCAGGTCTATCCATATAATCACATCCCTTGCATCCCGATGAAGTGTTGGAGTGGGAGAGAGGGGGTGACTTTTGGTGACTG
Organism: Delphinapterus leucas; assembly: GCF_059928025.1. Taxonomy (NCBI): domain Eukaryota; kingdom Metazoa; phylum Chordata; class Mammalia; order Artiodactyla; family Monodontidae; genus Delphinapterus; species Delphinapterus leucas. Next base: position 58,216,934 of record NC_143138.1, read on the forward strand.
CCAGGGAACTTCTCGGAGCCAGAAGCCTGCTTTGTCTATGCCATCGCCCACAGTGAGTATCCATGAACCTTGTCCTGTTAATAGTGACGGCAATTACTAAGTACCTCTGTGCTTTACTCCCCTGCCTAAGATTTTACTGTTATCTCTGCTGGAATCTAAGGATACCCACAGAAATATACTTCACTCGTCAATGTTACTGTCCCTGTGATTGGGGTGGGGGGAGAGGAGCAAGAATTTCCTCTGAAGCAGGACTTTCCTGGTGGTCCAGTGGTTTAAGACTCCGAGCTTCCACTGCAGGGGGCACGGGTTCAATCCCTGGTCAGGAAACTGAGATCCTGCAAGCCGCGCCGTGCGGCCAAAAATAAAAAATAAAAAAATTTCCTCTGAAGCAGTCGGAAATAATATCTTGATGGAGAACTTGGAACTGGACAGAGGAAGCTGCTGCGTGGAGCAGCTGTTATAGCTCAGCCCAGGGAGCCCAGCGTCCCACCTGGCTGGGAGGAATTCCAGGTTCAGTCAAGTCTATGCATCTTCCAAAGGCTTCTCACCTCAATATGGTTTTCCAGGGTGTTATTAGTGCTGGGAAAAGAAGGCATTCCCTGGTCTAGCATGGTGTGTGTGGAGGCTGTATTTCTCACTGCAAAGCCTATGATGGGTTTTTGGATTTATAGAGAAATGTAAGCAACAAGGGCGTACTTTCCAGGGTCTGAGTCTCAGAGCTGAGAAGCCAAACCACCACCAATGACCTTCGTGATCATTACCCTGCGCCCATTGTCTTATTCTCACCTCTCTGACAAGGAAAAAAATACAAATGAAGCGAAAACATTGGGGTTATAAAACACTGTTCAACATACCCATAACCTGGGAAACCAAAAATGAGGCATACACTTATAGACAAATTTCTGAAACATGCGGCAACATATTAATGGTGGTCCCCTTTACCACCTTCCTCTGAAGTTTTGTATCATGTACAATCATGGCATTGACTTGTTGTACTCCCCCTAGAAAGTTCTTCATTCTATTATGCGCATACAGAGGCTAACAATAGAGTATTTGAAATATGACAGCTCACGCCTAGATTTTTGCAGGAAATAACCCAAGTGTTATTAAGGGCCCACCAACACACCACACAATGCTGTGAGGGAAATTACCGTACTTGATTTACACAACTGATGCTTACTTTGAAATCTCTTATCATTTTTATCCACTCAAGTGAAAACGGACACTCTCTGTTCTAGATTAATGGGAGTTGGCTAACACAGTAGCCTCCAAACTTTGTTGAGCACACAACCCCAAGAGTGAAAAAACAAACAAAAAAACCCCCCAAAAAACCCCTGTGATCCTGCCACGGATAGATGCATATTTATTTATGAAGTAGGTGTATGCGCTACTATACTAACATATCGGGCCCATGAACAAGTGTATGAGAACAGAACTTTTCTAGTCCACTGATCTGCATTTTTCCTGCACCACAGCGGGTTATATCTTGTGTGTTCCCGCTTTGGAGAGCTAGAGTTTAGACAGATGAGAAGAAGGTGGTCAGCATGACACGGCTGATGTTAATTTGCCACCTGGGAGGCTCCATAAACCTGCCACTCAGGCCTCTCACACGTAGCCCAGCCATGCACTGAACACCCCCAACAAGATGAGCCTTGACCACCTGTACCTGGTCGGTCACCAGCAGGAGCTCATTTTTCCATAGGCTGAAAAGTCCCTTCCCACAGCAACATTCACAGAAAGCTCTGCCTGGGGACCTCCACGCAGCTGGCTGAGGCCCAAGGAACTTCTGAGAATGAAGCATTTCCCTATTTTTTTCAGATGGCTTGTCTACAAGATGATGAAATAGAAAAGCTTCAGTGATTCTTTTTCTGCTCGGAAAGCTATAAATACAAATAGATAGCTGTCAAGAGTAGTCATATCAGAGGTTTTGGAATGTTTTTAAAGAGCTCTGATGTTAATTAGCACATTATGGAAAGTCAAAAAACCTTGGTGCAATGCTGCATCCAGATCTGTCTTTAAAATAGTCAATAAGAAATGCTGAGAATGTGTGTGGTTTTCTATTTCCTCCACACAAGTTCTGAGTGGCAATGGGAGAGTTCTTTCAAGTTCAGATCTGGGGGAGGAGTGATGGAGATTAGAAGTTAAAAAAAAAAAAATCAACCCCGAACTATGTGAACCCAAAACAAAGTCTCATAAAATGTTTGCTAACCTCAATTCCATCTTTGCTAGGTGGAGGCTCTGAACAGTCTCCAGGATTTGGACCACCTGGTCTAACATCCAAGAATTAGCAGAAAGCAGGAATGCAATACCTCTGCTGAGGAATGAATGAATGAATCATGAATGAATGAACAATCCCCCAACACTCTGAAATACATCACCGAGGTGTAGGTCTCAGCCTGCATACTCTACTGATTTGTTTTACAGACACTGTAGCCTTCCGGAGGCTAATTTTTTTTCTTTCTTAAACTACATACTGAGAACACAGGCGAAATAGAGACTCCTGGCCTCCAAGAGCTCGGGGAATAGTGAGGATGAAAGATGATCAGCACAGAAGGTCAATTTTCTGCGCTCTCTTAAGAGTCTGAACAAACTGCAGGAGGTCGTGGATGAGCAGAAAGGCTTTGGCTTGAAGCTGCCCTTGGGCTGGTGGTGGTGGGTGAGAGGAGCTGGACAACAAGGAAGGTGGTGAGGGAGGGAGGCTCCCAGCACAGGAAGCAGCTCCTGCGGACGCGGGGAGGCAGGGCAGAGGGTGTCGCTGGGGAATGGTGCCAAGTTCAAGATGCTCAGGCCTGGAGAAGGTGGCTGCCTGCCTGGGAAGCACCCTGCAGTAGAACGCATTTTCATTTTATCCTGCAGGCGATGAGGAAACAAGCTGATTTTAAGTAGGACACAGACTTCTTTGGTATTTTTTGAAAACATGACTGAATTTGAACCAAAAAAAAAAAAAAAGAGAGAGAGAGAGCGCCCTAACAATGTGAAAATATCCAAAAATAATTCGTGAGCTCAGATATGTTAAAATATCACTTTTGTTCTTCTGTATTAAGACCCCCCCAATTCCAAATCATTAATAATGGGGGCAGAGTGCCTTTTGACTGATCAGAAGGGGGCCTGCTTCACGGAGCAGAGCTGAGCAGAGCAATCTGTATGTGGTGTACATCCCGTGGATGTCTGTTATGTTGAACGAGATGAGCTTAAGATTCAGGTAGAACCAAGTGAAAGGGGTCCCATTTTTTATACACGTTATAATGGAGCATCCCCTTGAGAAACTATGGCCGCCTAGAAATGTGTGCTGGACAATGTTTCGATGGAAACAACCGTATGCAAATGACGACTGAGTTTTATCCAGAAGGATACAATAAAGACGTAAGGTGACCAGTCTTGCTACGTTAAAACCCAGAAAAATAAGAAAGAACTTTATGCACATCCACGACGTACCACAAAAACGATGTCTCTGGCTGCCTCTGTCCTTTACAGTCGCCCAGGAAAAGGGAGGAAGATGCTCAGGAGAGTGCGTGGTACGGAAATGCTGATGCCTATTGGTTGGAACAAACTGCCCTCAGCCATCCCAAGCAGCACAATCTCATGACGCTAAGAAAGGAGGCTGGTGTGTTGGACTCGGGGTGGGTGAGGCTGGCAGGTTGGGCGTGACTGGAAGTCAAAACAAGCTCCAGCCTGTAGAAGGTAGGAGGGTAACAGGTAGGGACCCTGAAGATGGTGTTCTCCAAGCTACAGAAAGGGCCCAGTTCTGTGAAGTCCCTACACCAAGAGGGGCACAGCATCTAGGGCTTGTGGGGAGGCCAGAAGGGAGGGGCCGCCCATGGTGGGATCACCCCCATCATTTAATGTGCGGTGGGCACACGGCCACAGGGGCACGAAGGTTATGCCAGTATCACAGAAAGAGAGATGCACGGTGGCCCGTGTGGAGCTGAGCGTGCCGCCCCTCTACACAGCTGAGAAACCAACATCGCAAAGCCAGGGGATCATCGCACCACCCGCCCTCGGGATGCAGAGCAGCCTTTGCTCACCAGAGGAGCACCCCGGCACCCTCAGGGGTGGGCGGGCAGGAAACATCTCCTAGCACTGCACACCCCCTCTTTCCTGCCCGCGTCTTGGGACCTGCCCCCCTCCACACCAAAGGTGCTGAGGCAGACCTGCAATTGCAGAGAACCCCGCTTTCTCTGTGAGGCTCGGATCATTAACATCGTCATTGTTATTGCGAGACGGTGTTCATTAGTGAAAGGTGCTCTTCGGAGGAGCAATTTTGATCTGAATGAGCAGAGACACACATGACTGGGAACAACCTGCTTAATTCCCTTCTTGGCTGACCTCTTCTGGCCTTCCCCAACCTTTCCTGCTTGTGATATGTGTCACCGATGCCTTGCTGCTTTGCCATCAAACACTGGCCCTGAGGTCAGGCTTTGCTTTTACAGAGCTGCTTTGTGAAGAAATAAAGGTCTGATCTACCGCCAGAACCGAAGCTCCCACCTGTGCCCTGTAAGAAGCAACTCAGAGCGGCTACAGAAGGTTGACACAGGCAAGGGCTTGCCATCTGGCTGAGGAATCAGGATGGGACAAAGGCCCAGCGGAGTGCCGCGGATTGAATTGAGGATCCTGATCTGCCCAGAAAGGTAGACGCTAGTCCCAGAGGCCACCTTATCCAGTGAGGGATCCCCACAAGGTAGGAGGGGTAGGTAAAAGGGGGAGACTTGAACTCTGTGAGTCAAGGGCCTACAAAGGTTCTCCAACCTGACCAAAGCAGCAGCCGAGTACCACAACTGGAAAGCCCCTTACGAATAAACATGCAGCCCCTTCATTTTATAGATAGGTAAGTTGCCTCCTACTCTGGGCCTCCACTTCCCTAATGTGACACCATAAGCGAGCGATCGGGGCAGAGTACTGGGCACAAGAATCTTGGGGTGTCCTGCTTACTAAGTGATTCTTGTTCCCAACCCACCAAGGTGCTTCCAGAAACGGATAATCACTTTTCACCTCCCAGCTCGGAGAATGCCTTAAAACACATTCAAATCGTATGCAGTCTAAAAGCTTGATGACAGGACTCCGATTTTGGCAAGCGATGTGGAGAGACGGTTCATAAAAGAGCTCATTCAAATAGCCAATAAACACAGGAAAAGACGCTCAACCTTAGGAGCTGTCAGGGAAATGCAAATCACGGCAACAATCAGCTGTCACTTATCACTTGAGTTTTTACCAATCTGATAGGTGAGAAATCCCGTGGGTCAGGAGGGGTGTGGCTCCAAAATCACCGGTGGAAATGCAAAGTAATTCAATCCGCTTAGAAAGCAATCTGACAACAGATTCCAGCTTAAAGAACACATTCCCTTACACGTAAGGCTCAAATCTCACTCCTGGCAATCTTTTCTTTGGTAGACGCTGTTGGGTTGGCTTCCTACTCAGCACTTACTTCTTCCTTCCTCTTTCTAACAGAATGCCAGGTTTCCTCAGTATCCACCTCTGCCCCCATTCGACTCAGCCAATCCTCACCCATAGCTCCTTTCAGGGACCCATGAGGTCCAAGAGTAATCCCATCTTCCTCGCCTGTGAGTGGCTCCAGAACACAGGCCTAAGCCAAATCAACTCTTGGCGTTCTCCTGGTCCCATGGCTTGGTCCAGGACTGGACAATGTAACCTACTCTGGGCCAATGGGACTGAAGCCAAAGTTTTCTAGGGGCTTCTGGAAAAGAGGATTCCTTACTCTTTGGGAGACATATCGGAAGCCTCTCTCTTCCTTTGGCTCTTGTTACATGCAGTGGCGGGCCAGAACTGACTGCACCCATCTCGCTTTCAGTCTAAGAATAAATCACAAACATGGAGGAGGACAGGGGCCTGCCTGAACCACATCTGCCACTGACCTTTCTTGCCAATGAATCTCTTTTGTTGGTTTTCTTTGTAATTTATGAAGTATTTTAAACACAGAGAAAGGTATACAGAGGATAAGGGAGAATACATCCAAGTGCCCACAGCTCAGATTTCGCAAATGTTCACATTTTGCCATATGCTCCAGTTCTGCGTGTTAAATCAAACTTTAGACACATTTGAAGTTCCCTTTGTAGGTTTCCCTGACTCAGTTCCTCTGTCTCCCTCTCTAAAAGCAATCACTATCCTGAAGTTAGCAGCTATCCTTCCCTTCACCTTTTAATCTTTATGTTAGGTATGTAGTAGATTGAGCTATATGAATTGGTCAATATGAACCATTTTTACCTATGCATTGATATTTTATCTACATATACCTATTTTATATAGCTCAACCTAATACATTTTTTAAGAAATGGCATCAGTGTATACATAATTTAGCAACTCTAGTCACCAATATACTTTTGAAATTTATCCATGTTGATCCCTGTCACTTTAACTGCCACTCAGAAGTGCACTGACTGCAGGCGTGATAAAGTAGTTTTCGTCTTTTACAGATGGGTGTTTAACTTGTTCTTTTTTTTTTTTCTATCACAGGTGCTGCATCTCCTGGTGCTCATGGGGAGTCTCTTGAGGGTAGAACACTGAAGTGGAGCTGCTGGGGAGGGGCAGGATCTCGAGATTTACTAGGTGCTGTCTGCATTTCCAGCCCTGCCATCCAGTAAGACAGGTCCTACTTCAAAGCTTCCTCTCCAAAGCTTGCTCCTTTTGGCCAGCCTTCAACATTTGAGCTAATCTGTTGGCTGTGGAACGGTTGCCTTTTGAGGTTTTAATGTGCATTTCCCTCATTACTAATTGAGCATCTTTTCATATGTTTATGGACTATCAGTTTTCCCCTTTCTGCAAAGAGCTTCTCCCTACACTTTGACCATCTCTCTATTGGCTTGTTAGTGGTTTTCTTATTGAATGCCAGGAGTTCTTTGGGTAGGCTGAATTAGTTCCTTGTTATGCATTGCAAATATCTCCCAATGAGAGGTTTGTTCTTCCCCCTTCTAAAAATGGTTACTGCTGTCATTCATGAGTTTGAATTTTTGTGCTGTGAGATTTATCAATTATTTCCTTTCTTCATTTGTGCTTTTGTGTGTCTTGTTTAAGAAATCCTCCCCTCACCTCAACACAGTAAAGGCCATATATGACAAGCCCACAGCTAACGTCATACCCAAAGGTGAAAATCTGGAAGCTTCCCCCTAAGATCAGGAATAAGACAAGGATGCCCACTCTCACCACTTTTATTCAACACAGTTTTGAAATCGTAGCCAGAGCAATTAGGCAAGGAAAAGAAATAAAAGGCATCCAAATTGTAAAGGAAGAAGTAAAACTGTCATCATTTGCAGGTGACATGATATTATACATAGAAAACCTAAAGACTCTACCAAAAAACTGTTAAACTAGTAAATGAACTCAGTAAAGTTGCAGGATACAAAATCAATATACAAAAATCTGCTGCATTTCTATATGCTAATAATGAACTATCAGAAAGAGAAATTAAGAAAACAATCCCATTTACAATTACATAAAAAGAATAAATACCTAGGAATAAATTTAACAAAGGAGACGAAAGACTTGTACACTGAAAACTGTAAGACACTAAAGAAAGAAATTAAAGAAGACACAAATAAATGGATATTCTATGTTCATAGATTGGAAGAATACTGTTAAAATGTCCAAACTACCCAAAGCAATCTACAGATGCATCTCAATCCCTATCAAATTCAAATGGCATTTTCACAGAAACAGATCATAAAATCTGTATGGAACCACAAAAGATCCCAAATAGCCAAAGCAATCTTAAAAAAAAGAACAAAGCTAGAGGCGTCATGCTCCCTAATTTCAAACTGTATCACAAAACTACAGTAATCAAAATAATATGGTATTGGCATAAATACAGACACTAGATCAATGGAACAGAATAAAGTGCCCCCAAATAAACCCACACACCTATGGTCAATTAATTTATGGTAAAGGAGCCAAGAATATACAATTGGGAAAGGGCAGTGTTTTTGATAAATGGTGTTGGGAAAGCTGAACAGCCACATGCAAAAGAATAAAACTGGACCACTATTTTATACCACACACAAAAATTAACTCAAAATAAATTAAAGACTTGAACGTAAGATCTGAAACCATAAAACTCCTAGAAGAAAATACAAGGTGGTAAACTCTTTGACATCTGTCTTAGCGATGATCTTTTGGACTTGACACTGAAAGCAAAGGAAACAAAAACAAAAATAAACCAGTGGGACTACATCAAACTAAAAAGCTTTTGCACAGCAAAGGAAACCATCAACAAAGTGTAAAGGCAACCCACTGAATGGGAGAGAACATTTGCAAATCATTTACGTAATAAGAGGCTAATAAATATCTAAGATATATAAAGAACCCATGCAACTCAACATTAAAAAGCCAAACAATCTGATTAAAACATGAGCAGAGGATCTGAATATACATTTTCCCAGATAGCCAAGGGGTACAAGAAAAGGTGCTCAACATCACTAATCATTAATGCATTGGATTTCAAATGCAAATCAAAATCACAATGAGATATCACCTCACCCCTGTTAGAATGGCTATTATATATATATATACACACATATACACACATACACATAAATGAAGACAAGAAGTAACAAGTATTGGTGAGGATGTAGAGAAAAGGGAAGCCTTGAGCACTGTTGGTGGGAATGTAAATTGCACAACCGCCATGGAAAACAGTATAGAGGTTCCTCAAAAAGTTAAAAATAGAACTACCATATAATCCAGCAATTCCACTTCTGGGTATTTATCTCAAGAAATGAGAACACTAACTTGAAAAGATACCCCCATGTTCACTGCAGCATTACTTAAAATAGGCAGGACATGAAAATAACCTAAATGTCCACTGATGGGTGAATGAATAAAGAAAACATGGTATGTATATATACATATACACACTCACACACACAATGGAATATTATTCAGCCATAAAAAATGAAATCTTGCCATCTGTGGCAACACAGATGGACCTTAAGAGCATTATGCTAAGTGAAGTAAGTCAGACAGAGAAAGACAAATACCATATGATCTCTCTTACATGTGGAATCTAAAAAAAACAAAAACCCCACAAAGCCCCCCCCCCAAAAAAACTGAGCTCATAGATGCAGAGAACAGATTGGTGGTTGCCAGAGGTTGGGGGGAGGGGTGGGAGAAATGGATGAAGGAAGTCAAAAGGTACAACCTTCCAGTTATAAAATAAATAAGTCCTGGGCATGTAACGTGTGGAATGGCGACTATGTTGTATTGCATATTTGAAAGTTGCTAAGAGGGTAGATCTTAAACGTCCTCATCCTAAGAAAAAAAAATATGTATGGTGCCAGGTGTTAACTAGACTTATTGCGGTGGTCATTTCACAATATATCCAGATATTGAATCATTGCATTGTATACCTGAAACTAATATAGTTTAAATATCTCAATGATAATAAAAAAAGAACGTGAAACGAGGTTGTCTCCAGCGTCCCTCCAGCTTTCAAAGCCAAGCGTTCTTGGATTTAAGGATAATACTTTGTTACACTGTTACTAGGGCTGGTTCTCAGCTGTTTTAGTTATGGTGGAAAGTTTTAAGAAAGAAATAGAAAAAGACCACCCTGAGGTCATAAAGATAATTTGCCTGGTTTTCTTCTAAACACTGAAAAACTTTGTCTTTCATATTTAGGTCTTAGATCCATCTGGAATTTATTTTTGTGTGAGATGTGAGAAAGCGACCTCAGTTTACATTTCCCTGCATGAGAAATCCAGTCATCCTAGTGCAGTATATTGACTTGGCTTCCTTTCCCACTGATTAATAGCTCCACCTCTGAACTGTAACCCTGATACACACTTAGACCAAAGGGACAAACTAGAGAACACAAATACATCTCTGCAAATACCACGTTATTTTAATAACTGTATCTTTCCAAAAAAACCTCTCTCGTTGCACAAGGCTGCCTTCTCTATTCTTTGCCTTGGGTTCTTCTTAGCCCTTTACCCTTCCACATGAATTTTAGGATCAGCTCATTAAATTCTGTGCAAAATTTTATCGAAGCTTTTATTGAAATTGTACTGAATTAATATATTAATTTGGGGAAATGGATATGTTAATTAGTTTGTCTATTTAGCCATGTCCTTGTCCTTTGATAGTTTTAAAATTATTTGCATACACATCTCATACGTTATTAGATTTATTTCTGAGTTTTTGGAGTTAATGGAATCTTCTAAATTTCACTCCCTACTTAGAAGTTGCAAGTGCTCAGGCATGCTACTGAATTTGTATTCAGAAAAGTTTCCGAATTCATGGAATAGTTCTAATTGCATAGGTTTTCTTGGATTTTCTAAATTGACTACCTTAAGGATTTCCAAAAACTGATACATTTGTTCTCATTTCAATCCTGAATAGCCCTTATTTCTCTTCGGTTGCATCTTAGTGGCTAGGACTGCTAGTAGAGATGTCAAAGAGAAGTGATCCAGCCACTCTGTGGTCCAGCAAAGTGGTACAGCCTCTTTGCTGTATTTCTGCATGTAACATTTCTACAGGGTGTTTACTGCAGGTTTTTGACAGATGCCCTTTATCAGGCCGTCTATTCACATGGGTCAAAACATTTTCAAACATTGGGAATGAGAGTAGAATTTCTGATTTTTATGCCTTAATTGAAATGCTTGAACTCTTTTTCTCCTTGGATCCGTGACTGTGGTCGATTCTAATAGATTTTCAAATGTAAAGCCATCCTTGCATTTTCTTGTGTCGATGTATTCTTTACTAATAAGTTGCGGGATCCATTTCACTTATGTATTACCTGGGATTATTGTATCACTTTTACTGTGTTTATTAAGCTCTTCCTTTTCAAGCCAGTTTGAGTCAGGTCTCCTCTTCCTTACGGCAGAAAGGGCTCTAGCTGGCACAATCCCACTGAAATGAAAGCAGGTGGGCACTGCTATAAGCACACGCACGTCTACCACGTGCAGTAGAGGCTGCTCAGGGAAACACGCTGCCTGTGCTGGGATGCACCCATTCCCGTGGAATCTGCCGCCACCGACAAGGACGGGTTAGGGTTAGTAATTCACTGTAGGGATCAGCCCACTTTACGAAGCGACGAAAGTAAAATGCAGAGAAGCACATATAGGATGACTTCACTTGCCTCAATGACCAAAGTATGTTTTCTCTATGTTATGCATATGTGACTATATATCTGTGGAGAAAAGTATGGAAGAGAACGTCCAGGCTCTTAATGCTGGTTGTCTTGGAAGTGGCAGATAAGGGAGAGGAGAGAAGGGTTGTTTAAAAAAAATATGTCCACAATGAAAAAGATCACACAGAACGTATGATATGATTCCCTTTGTGTAACATTTTTTGTTTTGTTTTGTTTTGTTTTTGCGGTCCACGGGCCTCTCACTGTTGTGGCCTCTCCCGTTGCGGAGCACAGGCTCCGGACGCGCAGGCCCAGCGGCCATGGCTCACGGGCCCAGCCGCTCCGCGGCATGTGGGATCTTCCCGGACCGCGGCACGAACCCGTGTCCCCTGCATTGGCAGGCGGACTCTCAACCACTGCGCCACCAGGGAAGCCCTGTGTAACATTTTTTTAATACTCTTCTCTAGCATCAGAGATTTTTAGAGTAAATTGTATTTATGGAGTGAGAAAAAGTTTAAAGATTATTTTCATAGTAGACTATTACAAAAGATGCCCTGGAAAGACACATTTATTTGATTTCATCTGAAAACATTATGTGCGTGTCAGAAATTACCCTCACTGAAGCCAAACAGCTCAGCTACCGTAACAGTATTTGCCAGTTGGATGGCTCACACCTGCAGGGCAAGGGCAGGGGCCATAGTAGGAGCTGGAAGGGGCTTGGGGGGGAAGTTCCACACTGACCCCGCAGCACCCCAGGGTCTGTATTCTAGCAGCCAGTTCAACAAATAAGAAATGTTGACATTTTATCCACTTCTCAGAGATGCCACAAACCAAGAGGGAAAAACCCTGAGCTGGTTTCTCACCACCTCCAAGCCCCAGGCAGGAAACAGAGAACACATGTCCTCAGTGGACCCATTTGCTCCTGGCATCTTCTCTTCTCCTTGTTTTTACAGCAGAGGAACACTGGAGATGGAAGAACTTAATTTTTTTCACTGGCTCCAGAGGGAAGTCACTTATCCTAAGAAAAGGACTTAGAAGGGCGGCAAGGCTGGAGTGGCTGCTGGGAGTAAGAATACGATACCACCACCAAGCGTCTCTGCGGATTACCCGAGGACATCCATCCGCCACGAGTGACCTTCTCTCTTTACAGCTTCTTTGTAAGGAAAATGATGGACTCAGAAAACATTTGCTAGCACTTGCTCCGGGCCAGAAGCTTGGCTAAGCACTGGGGATCGGCAGGCCCTGCCTTCCAGGAGCGTATAGTCTACTGAGAGTTTCCACCATTTCAGCCAAGGTTTTAAGTCCTCGAACAGAAAACTGCAGAGTAGTATGAAAAACCACACATAGGATAAAACAAAAAAAAAGGGAAGAGGCTTATCTCTAGATAAAATGAATCCAAATGAATTTCACAGAGCAGCATGGTTGAAGTCTTCTGTCAAGAATGTGAGCAAAAAAAAAAAAGAATGTGAGCAAAGATGCCTAATACTGTGGAAGGTGTGAGGGAGAGAGAAGGAAGGAAAAAAATGGAATGAAATAGAAACAGGAAGAGGAAAGTAAAACCCAACAGCTATCCTCCATGGCGTTGGGCACCACTGTAAATGCTTTGCATCCATTCACTCATCTGCTCACAGCCTCCCTGAGGTGCTATGATTATCCCTGTCAGCTCCACAGAAAAGGTGGGAAGTGGCTGAGAGGCACAAAGGGTTAAGCAACCCCCTTCAGCTTGGTGACCTCTCAGCCACCAGCTCTACCTCCTCAGAAAGAACCCTCGGAAAGCGACATTTTCCCAGAGACGCGTGGGTCCCTTGGGTTGGAATGAGGGAGCTGGTCTAGAAAGAGTGTCCGCGTGTCCAGCTGCAGACTGAGCTATGTCGGTGCCCAGGGCAAGTCGATGAACTGCCACCGGTTTAAATGCAGGCTTTAAACGGTGTTGGGCACTTCTTAGAGGCGAGGTTCCCTGCCCTCCTGAGGGAGTTTTGCAGAGGATGGCAGTGGCAGAGATCAGCGTCTCCTTGAGGGTCCCCGGGAGCAGCAGGTGGTGGTTACGGTCCTCCTCACCATCATGAGTGACCCTCATACAGACTGAGTGCTTTCCCTGTGCCAGGCGCTGCTCTAGCATCTAACATTCAGGCTCACCAAGCTTGGAAGCGAGTACGTGCTGTCATCAGGCCCATTTTGCTAATGAGGCCCTGGGAGGTGAAGCAACTCACCCAGACGTACACGACCAGGGCTCGAACCTGGCTGCTCTGTCCGGATGACTAGGTGTGGGAGGCCTCACTGCCATGCAACTCTGGCCTCAAACCTGCACGCCCCGCACAGCAAACCAGAGCCCTGCAATTAAGTGGCCTCTCGCGCTCTGGACAGCAGTTCATTGGCTATCTGTTGTGAACCTAGCCTGCTCTTTGAGAGATCTGGGGGTCCTCACCTCAGCATACCCCAAATGGCATATTCCAGAATTCCTTCCCACCGCATACACAGAGGACATTTTTTTCCATCTTGTTAAATTTCCCTACAGTGGGAATGCACTTGGGGGGCCATCCAACCTGACTGCCCTTATCTGGCTGTGTCGGGGGGGAGAAGGCAGCAACTCCGGCCTCACCCGTCCACCCCATGTGTGTGTCCACTGACCCGAAGAGATGCAACCTAGTCCCGAAGCAGATGTCCTTGGTTCCAGTCTCAGGCCTGCCTTTAACAGGCCGTCTCCCCAGGGAGATGACGCAGGGCTTAGTTTCAGCTTCGTAAACTCAGCAGGTTGGACATGATGGCCCAGAAGCTTCCCCCTCACGTCCCAAATCTCAACTGTACGCCTTAACTGAGGCCTTCTCTCTCCACGCTTTGGCAGCCAAGCCTGAAACTTGTTCGCCGGTTTTCATAAGCCTCTGTCTTCAGGATTGCTCCTCTTCTTGGTAACAGAACTGGAGAAAGCCAGAGTGGGGGGATGGGGGGGACGAGTGGGTGGGTTATGGCTTGTAACGGATGACAGCCCGTAGTGCTCTCTAGCCCTGAGCAAATGTAAGAGCAAAACACAACCCAAACCCAAAGCAGCAGTGACAGTTCTCTGCCGACTTTAAACACAAGCTCTAACCGGCAGAGCCAGTGCTGTCGGTTATTGATCCCTAATCTTAGTTTAAAAGGGAGGAACAGGGCCTCCCTGGTGGCGCAGGGGTTGAGAGTCCGCCTGCCGATGCAGGGGACACGGGTTCGTGCCCCGGTCCGGGAAGATCCTACATGCTGCGGAGCGGCTGGGCCCGTGAGCCATGGCCGCTGAGCCTGCGCGTCCGGAGCCTGTGCTCCGCAATGGGAGAGACCACAACAGTGAGAGGCCCGCGTACCACAAAAAAAGAAAAAAAAAAAAAAAAGGAGGCACAGACAAAACCGAACCCAGTGGCTCTGTGTTCTGTCGAAGGATGTTGGCAGCTCTTCCTTTTAATTATCTAAGAGAAAATATCACAAAGAGCCAAAGCTCTGGGTGCAGGCAAGCCTGGGATCCAATCCTGAGTCCGCCCTGACTCTCTGCGAGACTGGGCAACCAACTCGGGTGCTCGGAGCCTCAGTTTTCTCAGCTGGCAACAGCAGCATCTCCATCACGGGATGCCCACGAGCATTAAATCAAATCATACATAACAAGTCTCCAATAAATGTGTGTTTGTGTCTGAATACTCACAAACAACCTAGAGCAAAATTAATTTCCAGAGAACTATAAAAGGAGCCTTTAAACATGACCTAATGCACAGGTATGTCCACATGTAAAAATGTACACTATAGATCTGTGTGTTTTACTGTATGTATAATATACCTCAATTTTAAAAGTTACAGGAGAAGAAAAGGGCCATTAGTAATGACATTTACAGAACCAGTCTGCATTCTAGTGAAAATTGGAAACAAACATCCAGCCGTAGGTGAACAATGAAATACATTCAGGTACTTCCACATGGTAGAATACTGTTTGTCTATTAAAATTATGTTTTCAGAGAATGTTTAATGTCACGAGAACATTCTCAAAATAAAATGAAAAGCGGGAAGAAAACAGGATATGAAAGCTGTGTGTAAAAAAAAAAAAAAAAGAAAGTTGTGTGTAAAACAGAATTCCAATTTGTAGCTTCTATCTGCACAGACCAAGGCTAACGGATCCGGTGAAGGTGTTATCAGTTGTCATCCCTGGGGGTACAACTGTGGGTGGTTTTTATTTTTCCTTCATCATTTTCTGTATTTTCTAAATTGTCTAAAGTGAACAGATATTACTCTTAGAATCCGAGAAAAAAACCACAGTAAGAGAGAAATGCATGCCATATAGCACTTATAAGCGGTGACATTATGGAAATAAGGCTTCCACTAAGGTACTGCACTCCCAAACGGGCGCGGAGGTTATTGCAGAACAGAAAAACTTCGTGCATTCTCATCACCTGAGAAAATAGAGCCTTTGACTCCAAATCCAGGCAGAGAAGCTGGAAACTAGGTTTTAAGGTGATCAAAATGATTAAACAAAAGCCCAAGCCTTCGCTTAAGCACTCTGATTGGGAAATCAGGGACAACAGGGAAAGAGAGAAAAACCTTGAGGATTATTTCAGAGTTTCAATCCTTAAGACACAAGAGGGCTTCCCTGGTGACGCAGCGGTTGAGAGTCGACCTGCTGATGCAGGGGACACGGGTTCGTACCCCGGTCCGGGAATATCCCACATGCCGCGGAGCGGCTGAGCCCGTGAGCCATGGCCGCTAAGCCTGCACGTCCAGAGCCTGTGCTCCGCAACGGCAGAGGCCACAACGGTGAGAGGCCCGCGTACAGCACACACACACACAAAAAAAAGACACAAGAGAAGTTTCTCAATGAGAAAGACCTTGTTTCTAAACAGTTATTTCTCGGTGACACAGAGACTCAGTCGGGGATCACCTTACTGCTTTATTATCATTATTACAATTATCATATTATTTTGTAAAACAGTAAATTGTCTGACGTGTGAGGATGGCCTTCCATTTTGGAATTTAAAAGATGAGAAATCGGAGTTTATCTCCAAAGAAAAAGATTATTAAATCTCTGCAACTGTGAGGACTTTTGCTGTGTGGGTTTTTACACTTGCATCCTTCCTCTTTTAAAAAAGATGTAAAACAGAATATCATCTTTGATTTTTGGTCTTTATCTCAAAGTGTCTAATATTCCTGAAGGGATAACATGAAAGGAGGCCAGAAAGTGAATTCCCTCTTATCCCAGCAAGTGTTCCATATGACACTGGGGGAGGGGGGTTATTTAATTATTGAGGTGGAGTGGTTTCAAAGGGAGGGTGGATTGAGGAGAACCAAGGGCACTGCCAGGGGATGGGCAACCCGGTCCCTAAAACCTCCTGAACTCCTGGGACAAAGCTCAGGGTGCAGCGCTCGGCCACCCCTGTCCACCAGCTCTCCTCGAGGGCCCTGCCAGCGATGCTGTGCCCACCCTGCCTTCACCCAGGTGTCAGGTCAGACTGAGACCCGGCCAGGAGCTGCCATGGGCTTGAGAGTAGACTGCATACACCCCAGGAAACGGGCAGGGATCCCAAGATGAGGGTGGGAAAGCAAGCACAGCTGGGCAAAAGGCAAGGGGGACACCTCAAAATTCCAAGGACAGGGCAGGAAAGGGACCCCAGTAAAAAGGGCCAGCTATGCCCGCTGATTCTCCAGACAGTACCTGTGCAGGTAACAGAGTGTGGATTTTAGCCAACGGCTTTTGATCTTTTCACATTTAACAAGCTGGACTGGGGTACTTATTCCCTGTCAATAATATCTCAATAAAGCTGGGAAAACAAGACAAAAAAAAAGAAGTGTCTTTCAAGTTGAGATCTGAAGAATGAGAAAAGAGGGGCAGGATTTCAAGGCAAGATCTCCTTGGGGAGAAGCATGGCTCATCCAAGGAAATGAAAGAAAGTGGGCAGAGGTCCAACGGTCCAAGGCCCTGGGAGCAGGGTAAAAGATTTTGGCCTTCCTTTTTAAGGTAATGGAAAGCTTTGAAGAGACTGCTGGCTCAGCTCTCCCAAGAACAGTTTATAATTTGTACCATCCCAGATGCGTCAGAGAACAATTAATTCATTTCCTTATAGATGCCTTAAGGGCTAATACTTTCAAGGAACTGATTGAGAAAGGCTGAGTCAGGCTGTATTCCAGTAAACTCCTTTTGTTATTTTAGTAACCATATCCCTCATTCAGGGGTCTAAGGCTGAATCTGCTTTAGGCAAACCTCTACCATTCATCATCCTGGGGCAGACAGAAGAGCCTACTGGTCACATACACTTGGGTTGAAATCCCAACTCCGGCGCTCACAAGCTGCATGACCTTGGGCAAGCCACTTAACCTTCATGTCTCAGCTACTGCAATACCTACATCGTTACCTACTTACTTCTTCCAACAACCCCAATCCGTAATTCATATAAGGAGTTTGACACACGTTTAATCTGTTGACTGGGCATGTACTACTATATTATTATTATCAAATAGTATTTGAGGAAGGACTTCCCGTGTCATGTGAGCTAGAACTGCACTCCTATCTTCCACAATGGTTGAGAAGCGACTTCATTGAAACATATCTTTCGTTCTTAGTCTGTGTTCAAGGCTAAGTTACAGTCTCCAGTAGGTGAAAATAATTTGGGATATTCTTTTTCAGGGACTGGTGTTGGTCAAAGTTTTCTGGGCATTCTGGATGAGGGAGGCATGATGAAATCCCCAACTTGGGGCTCAGCTACAGGCAACACGTAGCAGTCTCTCTTGGGGTTTTCTGGGGGCCACTGCTGTATGATGTGACCAGCGAAAGCCCATCCTTGCTACTTGCTGGGTTAGATGGACCCTGAGCCACCAGTTATCTCTCGGGAAGTATCTTCTGTAGACATTTCTGACCAATATTATTTTAAGGGTCATCTGAAAAGTGAAATCAGTCAGGCATTATTCTCTCCATGGGCCCAACCACAATGCTTCTCTACCCACTTTGGTCAAGAAAGACAGGAAAACCAGTCTTGGATGTGTCCCAGGCACCTAGAACAGTGGGTGCTCCACATATATTTGTTAAAGGAAGGAAGGAGTTGGGGGTTAGAAAATCTTTCCTGGCATTTTGATGTGGGAAAATGAAGACTGAGAAGGGGATTCTACTGGGAACAGAGTAATTTTTAGCATCCTGGGATGTGTGGGCAGGGTCCACCTCAATCTTCAGACTTTCAGAAGGAGGCTAACCCACTAATTCAGCCTTCTAGTCTGTCTCATTTCATGGTTCCCAGGGCCCTTTCCCACATGTTCTTTCAGTTCCTGGAACAACTCTGAGAAATAGATGTTATTACCTTCTTGTTAGGGATGTGAAAACTGAAGCTGAGAAAAGTACTCAAACCAGGGTGCTAGTCCCAGCCCCTAGAGCAGTTGTTAAGATGCAGAATCCCAAGCCCCAGCCTCAGACCTACTGAATCAGAACCTCAGATCTGGGGAGGGGGTGGCCTGGGGATCTGAATTTATAATAATCACCTCTGGTGTTGTCAGTGCAGCTCAATTCAGGAACCACTAGGTCCCTGGGAGATCACAGGGCTGGGAGCCCCGCCTGATACTCTCCTCCTGTGTCTTCCCATTCATCTCCCAGTGTCCTGTCCCTCGATGGGCCATGAACTATTCTCATCTGGTAACTCTATCTGGCCCAGATTTTAGACCACCATCCTGGGAACCAAGCCAGCAGATGGACTCATAGAGTCTGTATGGGGCAACCTAAGCCAGCCTATCTTTTTCTCCCCACATAATGCAAATTCGTAAGGTATTTCACTCAATTACACTGATATCAGTGTGAATTTTAAAATGATAACCAAGAAGAACGGATGGATTTTAGAATGGTACTGATGGATTTTAGAATGGATTTTAGATCGTGCGTGGCCAAACGATCAAATGGAAGAGGGGCAAGGAAGTCAACCATTTCACATGCAAAGGGCCTCTCAACAGTGCCCAGGGCCAACCCGCCTCCTTCTGTTGAAAGTGACTGGGAATAATGGAGAATGCATTTGAATGAATTACTCAGTGTGGTGGTCCGGTCTATGTATTTACACCTATGCGTTATGTTATTGCTAATTATGCACTTCTGGTTTAAGGACCATTAACAGACACCTTTCCACATGCCTGCTTCTCCTTCTCACTTCTAGGTTTTTAGAAAATATGGTTAAGAAAACAAAGCAGAAGGCGAAAACACTTGACATAGAAAACACGGGGACATTTCCTCAAATAACATGGAGGGTAGAGTCACAAATAAACTGGGGCTATGAAGTCTAGAAAAGATGAAGAGTTGGCCTGATCTACAAATGATCTTTAGCCTACTTGCAGATTTTTACTCAAAAGATGTCGATTGCTAATTTTCGGCAGAAACACAACACGGTGTTGTAAGTGATGTACATGCCTTGGCAGAAGGAGAGGGAGAAGAAAGGCCCGCTTTTGCAAAATCTGACTTGATATGTTAATAAGCAAGAGAATAACAGAATTGTGAGCAAGATCTTAAAGGTAATGTTAAAGAAAAAAACCTCAGAAGGTAGCCAATAGAGTCAAATTCCTCCAAAATACGGGGTAGTGGGATATTCCGATCTACAGGATTGAAAGAGGCCCAAATGGAAAAAACGATGCGATTTTATAGCACTCTCCTCTGGGCATGATGGTATGCCTAGGAGAAAAATGACTGTTCTGGTCACTCATGCCCCAATGAAGGCCCTGGTACCTTCCATCAGAGTCGAGGACAAAAGTTGGGAGATGTGTTTCTCAAAGTGTGACTCTGGGGCTTCCCTGGTGGTGCAGTGGTTGAGAGTCTGCCTGCCGATGCAGGGGACACGGGTTCGAGCCCTGGTCTGGGAGGATCCCACATGCCGCAGAGCAACTAGGCCCGTGAGCCACAACTACTGAGCCTGCGCGTCTGGAGCCTGTGCTCCGCAACAAGAGAGGCCGCGACAGTGAGAGGCCCGCGCACCACGACGAAGAGTGGCCCCCGCTTGCCGTAACTGGAGAAAGCCCTCGCACAGAAACGGAGACCCAACACAGCCAAAAATAAAAATTTAAAAAAAAAAAAGTGCTCTGTAAACTTAAAAAAAAAAAAAGTGTGACTTTGTTTTGCATTAGAAATCCAAAGTCAGAAGAGATACCAGGATGATCTATCCCTCGCCTAGTCAAAGGTTCTACCTTCTGCAAAGGAAGAGCCTGGAAAGAAGCAATACTTTATTTTCAATGTCAATTATTTTGCCTGATGCTTTTATTCCTTGGTTTTGTAAATACCATCAACAGCATATAATTTAAAGCTACCTCTGAAGTGTTCTTTATTCTGATGCATCTGGGCTCTGTGTGGACAGGAAGAGCATTATCTAGCAAGTTAGGGGTCCTACCCATTGAAGGACACTGGTAGTCCCCCCAAGTGAATGCTGAAACGGGA
This sequence comes from Delphinapterus leucas, assembly GCF_059928025.1. Taxonomy (NCBI): domain Eukaryota; kingdom Metazoa; phylum Chordata; class Mammalia; order Artiodactyla; family Monodontidae; genus Delphinapterus; species Delphinapterus leucas. The sequence continues at coordinate 58,237,399 of NC_143138.1, forward strand.
AACTCGGAGGTGTGCCAATCTGTCATAACCACTGGCTTCTCGGTCGCTCACCGCCTACCTGGAGCACCCGGGGCAGGAGAAGTCACTCAGCATTTCTCAAAGCTAACATCACCCTCCAGTTCCAACTGTTCTGCAGCGATGCAATGGACTTTAAGAAGAGATGGGCTAATGCCCATGATTGTAGATGCCCAGAACAGAGGGAAACCCACGTCAGGCCTAGGGAGGGCAGTGGGAGTTAAGGGAGAGAAGGAAAGGAAAGACAATAGTGCCTCCATAGTCTCTGACTTAATAGAGGCAGGGAGAAAACAAAATAGCAATTTCCTCTATTCAAAGGTGCAATACAATAGCCAAGACATGGAAGCAACCTAAATGTCCATCGGCAGATGAATGCATAAAGAAGATGTGGTACATATATACAATGGAATACTACTCAGCCATTAAAAAGAATGAAATAATGCCATTTGCAGCAACATGGATGGACCTAGAGATGACCATACTAAGTGAAGTAAGTCAGAGAAAGACAAATATCATATCACTTATATGTTGAATCTAATTTTTTTTAAATGATACAAATGAACTTATTTACAAAACAGAAACAGACTTACAGATATCGAAAACAAACTTTTGGTTACCAAAAGGGAAACGCGGTGGGGGGGGAATAAATCAGGAGCTTGGGATTAACATACACGCACTACTATATATAAAATAGATAAACAACAAGGACCTATTGTAGAGCACAGGGAACTCTACTCAATATTCTGTGATAACCTATATGAGAAAAGAATCTGAAAAAGAATGAATATATGTACCAAGGAATCACTTTGCTGTACACCTGAAACTAACACAACATTGTAAATCAACTATAATCCAATAAAATTTTTTTTTAAAAAGGTGCAATAGAGAAGATGGGCCCTCCCCTGGATCCACCCCACCGCGGTTCCTGTCCTCACCTCCTAACGACTGCTATGAAAAGAATAATCACACTTGATATCTGCTGAGCGCTTACTGGGAGCCGGGAGTTCTCGGCACTTTAAAACGCTATCTTGTTTAATCCTTAGAATACCCCTGGGAGGGGGGCACTATGATGACAGAAGGGAAACCAGGCTGAGAGGGGCAGGAGCATTTGTCCTGCTCACGGGGCTGGACAGGGCGGTGTAGAAGTTCCATGTCTAGTGCCTCTGTGGCACTGGACCACAGAGGTGGAATCCTGAGGACAGAAGGAAGCCCACGTAGCTGGCCTAAATGCCAGGGCCAGCGTCACAGGCAATGCCTGTAGTCAACAGGGCAAAATGAATTAGTAACACCTGGTCATAGCCTCCCGGCACCCTTGGGTGCCCAGGTCACTTTGGGAGACGTAAGAATTCAGGGAAAGAAGAAAAGGCCGGGACAGAAGGACTCAGAGGAGGGCCTGAGGCTGTTGGCAAAGGCCTGAGTCAAGAGCCAGGAGAGTGTGGTCACGAGGGGAGGTTCAGAGAGCCAGCCTGGATGTGGTTCACCTGCACTCAGCTCTGCCACTGACTGCTGTGACCTTGAGCCAGCTAGTCAATGTCATCGTGCCTCAGTTTCCTCATCTGTTCAATGGGGATGATACCTCATAGGGTTGCTGTGAGGGTTAAATGTTTAGATTTAAAACTGTAAGTCCCGGGCTTCCCTGGTGGTGCAGTGGTTGAAAGTCCGCCTGCCGATGCAGGGGACACGGGTTCGTGCCCCGGTCCGGGAAGATCCCACATGCCGCGGAGCGGCTGGGCCCGTGGGCCATGGCCGCTGAGCCTGCGCGTCCGGAGCCTGTGCTCCGCAACGGGAGAGGCCACAACAGTGAGAGGCCTGCATACCGCAAAAAAAAAACCAAACAAACAAACCTGTAAGTCCTTATTCACTGTTAGCTGTTACCAAATCACCTGGGTAGTACAGCAACTCACTGAACAAGATTTTAGCTTAGAAGAAGATCACCAAATCGATGGCACCTTCATTAGCCTGAGTTTCCCCCAAGACCATTGCCTGCGACAGGACTTCGCAGGAAGACGGTTTAGCAGGAGTGGGACAGGAGGTCAAGAAAGTACGGGATGCATCACTGGCTTGGCTGGATCTTACAAGGACAGTCCAGGGAACCTCAAGAAACACTGGCAGAGGACGAATGAATGGGGAAAGAGATCTCCGCCAGCCCTCACCCTCGTGGACAACGTGCTATCAGGGGCCTGGAGAGGCAGAGACCCCTTGGACAGGGCATCCCTGGCTGCTCCAGCAGGAAGCTGCCCACAGCTGCTTGGGACCAGGCTCTGCAGTGGCTGCGGTTAAGAGGGTTCAGGATGGTGCATAACGTGTCCAACGTGTTCAGTCAGCAAATCCATACTAAGTCTCCGCTGCGTACCAGGCAGGGAGAACACAGCAAAGAACAAGCCAGGTGAGGTGTTTGTTCCCTCTTCCACTGACGTGAAGGAGATGACAAGAAGCAAGGAAACCACAAGTCTGTTCTCTATGTCTGAGGCGGGGTTTGGGGTTAGCAGACGCAAACTAATACATTTAGAATGGATAAACAACGAGGTCCTACTGTACAGCACAGGGAACTATATTCAATATCCTGGGATAAACCATCATGGAGAAGAATCTGAAAAAAGAATCAGAGACTGGTACCACACTGTAAATCAACTATACTTCAATTAAAAAAAAAAAGAAGCAAGGAAAATTAGTAATTTTAGATAGGGATAAAGTACTTGGAAGAAAATAAAATGGGCTAACAGGATGAGGAAGAAGGCTTCCTTTAGACAGAAGGACCAGGAATGGCCTCTCTGAGGAGGTGAAATTTGAGCTGAGGCTCCAATTGCAAGAAGGAGCCAGACAGAATGCAAAGGGCCGATGCAAAGATCCTGAGGTGAGTTCCAGGAATCCCTGGAGGCCTGCTGGGAGGAAGAGTGAGCTGGGGGACAGCTGGGAGGTGGGGGAAGGGCAGGCAGGGGCTGGGTCCTGAAGGACCTCGGAGGAGGCCAAGGTGTAGAGCCTGGATTTTATTCTGAGCCCACTGAGAAGCCAGTGGAACATTTTGTAGGCAGGGGAATTCCGTGATCTGGTTGCTGTGTGAAGAAGGAGAGCAAGATAAGAAACTGGGAAATGAGTAACTGCTGGTTTTGTAGGTCAGAAGTGGCTGAATGCTGGCGATTTCATCTGGTTCACCCTGATTCCTGCCCTGTTAGACTGTCATTGAGAACAAGAGCAGTGTCTTAATCAGGCTCTGGTGGCCGCTACCGCCATGAAGTCTTCCAGGGGAGCACCAGGGACAATGGCCCTGAACCAGGAGGAGGAACTGAACCTCCCAGGTGGCTGGAGGTGGAAGCACAGCAGAGGGGTCTCGCTGTGTCCCTGCAACCCACACAGTGCACAGGAAACGATCCGTTACTGTTTCTGTTCTACCATCTTCCCAGGTACTGAGTTATTCACGCTCTGCCAACACACAGCACGCTTGCCACCGATGCCCTTGACCACCTGTGTTATCTGCTCAATCACAGACACAGAGAAGGGAGGGCCTCAGCCACAGCGCTCCTCCCTGGCTCTTATTCCTCCTACTGCCTCTAGCTGCTGCTTTTTTTTTTTTTTTTTTTTTCTTTTTTGCGGTACGCGGGCTTCTCACTGCTGTGGCCTCTCCCGTTGCGGAGCACAGGCTCTGGACGCACAGGTTCTGGACGCACAGGCTCAGCGGCCATGGCTCACGGGCCCAGCAGCTCCGGGGAATGTGGGATCTTCCCGGACCGGGGCGCGAACCCACGTCCTCTGCATCGGCAGGTGGACTCTCAACCACTGCGCCACCAGGGAAGCCCTGCTTTTTTTTTTTTTAATTTTTATTTGAGTATAGTTGATTTACAAGGTTGTGTTAGTTTCAGGCGTACAGCAAAGTGAATCACTTATACATTATATATATATATCCATTCTTTTTCAGATTCTTTCCCATATAGGTTAACACGGAATATTGAGTAGAGTTCCCTGTGCTCTACAGTAGGTCCTTATTAGTTACCTGTTTTATTTATAGTAGTGTGTATATGTTAATCCCAATCTCCTAATTTATCACTTTCCCCCCGTTTCCCCTTTGGTATCCAGCAATCCCATTCCTGGGCATATATCTGGAGAAACCCATAATTTGAAAAGATACATGCACCTCAATGTTAATCCTAGCTTCTTTGGAAGAAGGGAAATTCTTCAGAGCAGGAGAGAGGGGTCTGGGTAAGAGGTGACCACAACCACTGATTAGCGTATCTGTTCCGTACAGTGACAAGCCTCCATCTGCATCTTGAACGGGTCCCAGTCTTAAGGATTTTGTGGTTAAGCAAAATGCAGACTGGTGAACTGCCAAGCCTGATTTAGCACCTGGACCAGATTAACACATTCTTATGCTTCTATGCATCCACGTTTTACTTTGGTGCCTGTGACGCTCACTTCCACAGTGGTATGAAGGTGATGCTTTAAATTCTGTGTGAGAATATGGCACCAAAGTTTATCTTGGGGCTGTGTAACCGATGTCTAGTATCCAGTAATTGCCGTGCATTTTAAGAAATTTCATGAGGCTACCGTTACCACTCTTCATTTCCAAGACCATCAGCTGTCTAGTAATCAAACAATACCTTGACGTTATTGTACAGTTTGGTTTTTCTGTTTTTATCCTTGAAGCACAGAGGGAACGTGCTTATTTAACCCCTCAGCCATCTGGAGACTGTTATGGAGAAATCCTCTGGGGCAGAGACAATGAAACTTCACTGCAAATCAAATCCCACGTGAATCATTATTGATTATCAGCCAGGAGGGCGCTGTGTTTGGGATAAAGTTTGAAGAAAGGGCAAGTACTTTCTCTTTGAATCTATTAGAAATTGGTTACTGAGGGCCTCTGGGGCTGCCCAGAGTCATTCTTAATTTATTCTAAGATCCGTTGGGTTTGTTAACATTGGTCAATCATCTAGAGTAGCAAAATAGGCCACTGACCTGAAACAGAGAGCTTAAAATATGTAAATTATATAAAGATGAAACCACTAAGGTATTTTACTGTCTCCCTGGAACTGAGTTCTGCAAAAGTACACCAAAATCAAGTCCTTTTCAAGTACACAGAAGATGTGGTTTTTTGGAGGGGATCATAATGACCCCAAAATGATAATGTTAAAAGGGAGCCTAGAGACAGCTTTGTCCCAAAGGTGGCTAGAAGTCAAATACTGGCTACAAAGGGAGGCCAACTCTACCAGCACAAGCAGGCTTTTTCATTACATCTAATTTCTCAGGGGAATTCAACACATCCTAGCGGGGTAATTGGGACATCCCAGTTACCCCAGTGCACAGGAGATCAACACCGACAGCCAAAGAATTCCACCCTGCTCTGAGCTACATTTTAAAAACAAGGAATAGATTTGTGTGTCAGTAAATATCGACACACATAATCTCTAATACTCCCCAGTCATTTCATTCCCGACATCACCCTTGATAAACAAGAGATGACCAATGGTATCTGCAAAGTGGAAATGACCTTTCCCCTGCTTCTGATTCAATCACGACAGACCAATACAGTATCATTTTGTCCAGGTACAGGCTTTTATATTAAACAGTTCCCTTTCAATTATTCACCAAAATAAAGGGGAAAATACATATGTGAATCCTTGAATCAATCAAATAGGAGGTTTGCCTCAAATGTTTCTGATACTGAGGAATATTCCATTTGCTGTTCTTTCTTGGGACAGAAGCCTAAACAACTAAACAAACCAAAAAAAACCTTTCTTTTTTTTTAACTTTTATTTTTTTATTATTATTTTTAAAATATTTTATTTATTTTTGGTTGCTCGGGTCTTAGTTGTGGCACGTGGACTCTCTAGTTGAGGCACACGAGCTTAGTAGTTGCAGTGCGCATGCTCAGTTGCCCTGTGGCATGTGGGATCTTCGTTCCCTGACCAGGGATTGAACCCGCATCCCCTGCATTGGAAGGCGGATTCTTAACCACTGGACCACCACGGAAGTACTGAGGGCTTTTGAAAGTACTCTTTCTATTCATCAAGAGTTTCTGGTAGGGAAAAGGTCACTTTCCAGGTTAAAAAAAAAAAAAAAATCACAACTAGTCATCTGATGGTAATGGTCTTGAATGGAGCTTGAAAAAGTTCCCTGTAGTCTTTCCAGTGAATTGAAAGAAGACTGCACACTTGTTTGCATGTGTTACTATCTAATAAACGTGTGCTTGTATGTGTGTATCTCACAGAAGCACAAGAGGATTCAGACCATCAGTAAAAGATTTTATACACCATCATCATCCCCAGGGATTTAGCGCCAACTCCACATACAATGAACAAAAGGCCACGCAGACAGTGCCACGAAAGGGGGGTGGTGGTTATTACTGCGGTGGTTATTATTTCAAGGCAGAGTATCTCTTTGCTCAGGGGGAGTCAACCCAGCTCACTTAAATTCTTTCCTTCCTTACATTCTCGGTGCTAAGTTTCTACTGTCCCCAAGACCTCAGAAAGATCCATGTACTGCTTAGGGGACTAAATGTATTAAGTTGTTACATATTCATTCTGTGTTGGATAACACCAGAGCCGGGGCTCACGTGCCTCCTGTAAAACAGGCACAAAGACACACCAAACACACTCATGCCTACTTGCTAGAGTCGCTCCCATAAGCTTAACAGTCACATCCCAACTCATCTCTGCTGTTACTCGTAAAAATGTAGCCTCACGCCATCTTCAGAATATCAAGTCTATAATTACTTTTCAGCAATCAACGCATGTCAAAAATGTTTGTAAAATGGATAAATAACAAGAACCTGCTGTATAAAAAAATAAAACTCGAAAAAAAAATGTTTGTAGTAAAGATATAAGATAGAAAAACTTATATTGCCTAGTTAACATTTGGTCTTCTCATTTTTACTGAACCCCTCCAACATGAATATGATGCCACCAGGAAAAGCCTGTTTAAGAATTGAAGCAGAAGAAAAGCTTTGGGGCCCCTTTTCATGCTGGTTACTTATAAGTTATTGATCTGGGGTGGTTTCTTTCTTGCTCTCTCTCATACAGGCAGATGCTTCATTAGTCTCACCCTAATGGCTGTCGTTTCTACCCATGGATTAAATCATACGTGTGTATTGCACAGTACATTCATCTATTTTATGTATAATATGAATTGGCAGTAGATTGAAAATTTAGATCATTTTTAAAAGATTAAAAGAGGCACATCAAACAGAATATACAATAAGTCTGTAGAAAATATAAGCCCCAAACAAGTGTTCCTATACTTCAGTTATTCATTCTTACATGACTCCTTCCCCCTAAAATACAAGAAACGCACACTTTTTCTAGAGTTTAAAATCAGAATACTATTTCATGGGGTGAAATTTTTATTGCTGTTAGATCAGTTATTTCCATTAAGGAAATGTACAATGATTTAATCACTAACAATACAAACATCTTTTGTGAGAAGCACATTTTACATTGATTAGAACTCCTTGGGTTGAACAGGCTTTTAAAGTACTGAATCTAAAAACAGTTCTATCAGGGATCTGTAGAGACATTTTTGCTAAGTGTTCACTGGCCTAAAAATATCTTTTAGAAACAATTTAGCTAATTTGACTGGGGGGTTCACATGAACATATTGACCCACAGACTGTGATTTCCTGTATGACAGAACCTACCAAATTAGTAACACAATCCAGGTCAAGTTTATAGGCGTAATAGAGTTCCTGAAAAATATAAGCAGGTCTATGGAGATAATTTTGTTTTTTTAAATGATGGGGTTATGTATGGATGAGTAGAGGGCTGGGAGCATGGAAAGATGAAAACCACAGTTGAAGAGTTGAAGAGATGTCTCCCTTTTCACTGCAGTCTCCTTTGTAATGAAAGGCAACATTTCTTTTCATGTCCCTTGATGGGAACATGCTGTTGACTGTTTCACAGAAGTAACAGCAATCCTGGAATCATCCCCAAACTGAAATAACACACCACACTGTCCAGTCTTGTCCACATACCCCAGAAGAAGTTACTTCTCAAATGTTGGGCTTTTAAAAATAACTGCATGCTTTATTTACAAACACTAATATTGAATTCAGTGATTCCTCTGGGGGGAAAAAATGCCATTCCTAACTAGCTTTCCATAAAACAACAAAAGTCAGTGGTCACTAGGTAGAAAATGAAGGGGTGGGGCGAGGTGGGACGACCACCTTTGTCTTTCATCCTTAGCAATGAACATGTCTGGGACGCACAGACGTCTCCACGACTTCAGGATTGCCTAATTACTAAAATAAAACACACTTTACACATAAATCAATAAATCAACCTGCAATGGCAAGACTGGTAGCCGGTTACTAGACAAAATGAATATGCATAAGCACCACCTCCTAGGAGAGCTTCTGTGCCAGGGCGGATCACAAAATCTAAAAGGACGGTTCCAGGAAGGCGGCCGGCAATGCCCCGTGAGAAATGACACGTAATTTTACCCGCCAGAGAAAATGCCCTGCCAAGAAGTTGGGGGGAGGGGACGTGCTCAGCCCGCAGGCGCCCCGGTGAAGACCCCTTACCTTGGACAGGGGTCGGAGCAGGCGGGCAGCCGGCTGGGTCCCCGCCGGCCCGGAGCGCACCCGGCCCGAGCCAGGCGAGGACCGCGCACCCAGCTGCCGCTCCGAGCGCCACTCCGCTACTTACCCCGTCGGCGTTATTAATAGATGTTAATGGCTCCCTCAGATCCAGGAGAAACCTCTTTCTTTTTGTTATCTGGAAATTCCAAGGTTAAAAAAAAAAATCCCTAAGCAGCAGTGGGCTCCCTCGTGCCGTGGATGCCAGTCCGCATTCCGCCCCCAGCCGCCTCCACCCTCCGAGCCGGCCCCCAACTTGCTGCATCGGCGGCCAAAAATCAATCCGAAGCCGGAGCGATCGGGCGCGCAGGCAGACAAAGACTTCACCTCGGGCAGGGCCGGAGTCTGGCTTTGCTTTGAAAGCAGTAACCTTGCCAGTGGCATTACAGAGAGGGGTCCTACACGTTGTTTTTCTCCAGAGGATTCTTCTATGACATCCAAAAATACTCAAGTCCTGACACCGTCCCGGACGCTGTCCCTTGACTGTGGGACAATCACGTCCCATGATCTTCCAAAGAAAAATTCCCAGTCCCCTTTGTGTGAGGCCAGAAAGCACTTGGCAGGCTCCTGGCCCCCATACTCCTGACACCCTGTGTTCTTTCCTGACACACCCACCCTACTGGCATCCAGTCCCCAAGGACCTTCCTCTCTTGCCCAGGAACAGCCTTCTAGGGTCCCTTGGGTTTGGGGAGGAGAGAGGAGGGAGGGAGGGAGGGAGAGAGGAGGGAGGGAGGGAGGGAGAGGGAGGGAGAGGGGAGGGAGGGAGGGAGAGGGGAGGGAGGGAGGGAGAGGGGAGGGAGGGAGGGAGGGAGAGGGGAGGGAGGGAGGGAGGGAGGGAGGGAGGGAGGGTGAAAAGCGGGGAGGAAAACAGGAGGAAAGGAAGGAAGGAAGGAATTAGGTTTAGTTCATTCAGAGGTGTCATAGTTAATATCAATCAACTTTTGCTGCTTTTAGTTCCAAGACAAACTATGTTACTGAATAGGTGAAAAATTAAAAAAGAAAAAAAAGTATCCAGTGAGATTTGGTCTGAATGCACTTTAGCGGCCGACATACAATGCACTGTTGTGTCTGCCCCTTTGGATGTGTTACTTAACCCCCAGATGAGCCAGACCATCTAGGTTTGTCACATACCAAACACCCAGCAAGGCCTGCCATATTGGTGACTGGAGCAACCCATGTTACCAATTCAGCCGGTATTTGCCAGAAAAGTATGTAGTTCACCTCAGCTAAGAACTCGCTAATTTTACAATCTGTGATAAATCAATCTGTGGAGGTGGGCCGTGGGTAGGGGACTAGCTGACTTCCAACTTTCTTGACACTCAGGATCTTCCACGCTTGGAAAAGGAGGCCACCTAAACTAACAGCCTTTGTTTCTTCATTGTGTCTTTCAGTTCTTGGTCCAGAAATCGTCAAAGGACCTTTGTAGTTAACACAGAACGATATTAAACATGCCTGTTATGAATTTTAATTATTTTAATTAAGTTACCTTTTTCTACTTCTTAGTATTCATTCACATCTATATATATAACTTTCTCCAAAGTAATAAAACTCCATTAGTACAATTACTATTTTTCAGTAAATCTGATTTCCCCTTTTCACCATGACTCTCAATCAGTGAGAATTAATGGTATAATAACTATAGAGGTTGCAACTGAAGACACAAATGAGAGAAAAACTGGGAATTTCACTAGAACCTTGGAATAGTTCTATCAATTCCTTATTCTCTTGCCCTTCTCCATCCACGGGCCCCACAAAGAAGGATAGGATAAAATGCGATAAAGTTTCAGAATAATGGATATTTTGAGAGCGAGACACATACTTTATAACAGCCAACATTTCTTTCTCTTCTTTTAATTGGCTTTTAATGAGCAGCTGCAAAAGTTCAACAACCCATTAACTACTTCAGGGTCTGCTTTATGAGAAATGGGATCCGCCTACACAACGCAGAGCCCTGACCCTGCAGATTCCAGTAAAGAGGGGTAATACAGTTTTAAAACTAAATCAATATACCAAAGTAATTGTACTGGGCATGCATGGCCTGGGAGGTGAAGGTGGTAGGGAGAGCAAGGTAGACTGAGATTCACCTTCTTATATGCAGATAAAGAACTGCAGCTATTTTCTTGTTTTCACCCAAAGAATGAAAAATGTCATTAATTCCTTCAAGACCAATGCAAGCAACTGGCTTTGTTGCTCTTTCTCCCTCCCTCCCCCTCCCTCCCTCTCTCCCTCTCTCCCTCTCTCCCTCTCTCTCTCTCTCTCTCTCTCTCTCTGTCTCTCCAGCTTTAGAGAAAGGCAGCGGTAAGATTATAGCAGCGATGGAATCACAGGGTCTGGCTATATTAGCAGAATCACAGACAGCACTAGGGCGATGTCTTCGCTCTCCAGCTCTCTAATTATTTACCCAGATCAAGCCTGACTGCTGGAAAATCAGCTCTCTCCAGGAGGTAACCAAGCTGAAAGGTTCTTTTCACTGAGAAATGATGGGCTGGTGGCTGGCATCCAGCCTACAGGCCAGTGCGCCCTTGTGGGCAGTGTCACGAAATAAATACCCAGGACCACACCATTTCCCTCCTTCATCCCCAGGAAAGTACTGGTCAGTTTCAGAACATCAGCAGAGACGAGCATGTCTGTTGTACAGAAAACACACAAAGATTGAGCCCCTACAAGACACAGTTCTTCAGAATTAATTTGGTGAAATGAGGAACGGAGCAAGCTGAGGTTGCTGGTATTTAACAGTTGGAGTGTCCGTGCAAAGTCCCTACATGCAGACAAAGCCGATTGCTTCATTGTTCCCACTGACGGGTGGGTGCTGTTTTCTCTCGCGCAGGTCTCCAGAAAACAGAAACTATTCGGGCAACATTTATGTTCTAATTTGCTTGGGCTCTCATAAAACGGAAAGCCACTAGCCCTCTGTCAGCTCCCATGCTCCTCCAAAGCTTTGGGTCACTCTCTCGACTCCACAGAAGAAAAGATTTTTAAAAAAATCAATTTAAATCAATCTCATTTATATTTGTCTGTTTCTAAAAGCTTTGTTGGAAGCGACGCAATTCAAATGCTTTGCACTTTCTTATTTGCTTTCCTCGGACTGCAAAACTACTGTCTCACACATGCAAATTTTTAATTTGTCAGACCCACGATGGGATGGATCACCTTCAGATTCCTTTATTTTTCACTGCTCACAGACGAACATGGCTGCCAGCGAGGATCTGTCTGAACGTGAACGTGAACGTGAACGTGAACGTGGGGGCCTGGCACACACATCACCCCTGCTCATTTACCTACGCACTTCAGAAGGTGCAATGTCAGGGTTCATCCACCAAATCTATAACAGGTCTGGGGAGACAATGTACGTATTGTTGACTGGTATTTCAAATTTATGTTGTGTTTATTCTAACGCTATAATCAATTCGTATTCTCCACATATACAGCCACCTCTTAATAGTACATTTGAGGATTCTTTTTCCCTGCCTCTCGGTCAGGAGTGGAATTCCAAATCTGCTGTGGTTAGACTGCCAATGTTTAAAAACAAACTTCCTTTTTAAAAATCCCTCTTTTGGACAACTGACATTCTAACTTGAGCTTCAGAAGCCATGGACTCTTATTCCTGCATTCAACATCTAGCCAAACTACTTCCTTTGAGTTCAGCTGGGATTTGTAATATATTCATCAAATTTGTATCATGAAACATTTGCATCAATATGACAGTTTTCTACGTTCAGGAGAAGGGGCTCAATAAATTCATTATTTAGAAAGTAACTAAGTATGGGTCTGCTAAAAGTCTATATCAAGTTTCTTATTAGACACCATAGAAGCACACCAAGAACCAAGTATTAAGAGAAAAATTAACAGAATTTTGAAGAGGGTATAAACTCAACCAGGTGGGGTGATGGGGTCATCTCTATTTCCAATATAGAAACCACTGCTCAACTGTCTGGTGATATCATTTAAAATAGGGAAAAGTTGATCTTAGTAGGAGGGGAAAAAAGCCCTTACCCCATCTCATGTTGACAAGTTGTTTTATAGGAAAAAAGAGAATAATTTATATTAAATTATTATTCATTGGGAGAATACATATTAATTATAAACAATTTCCTCTTTGGTATTGAAAAAAAATTTAGATGGAATGTACAGGAATTTTCCCCAAGTTCTAAGAGAAAATAATAACCCCAGAATTCTCATAACCATCACACAGACTATAGACTACAGTGTCCAAATTTAGAATTTTTTATCTTCTATAGAAAAATGTTTATTGTAGTGATTGGAGTTTAAAAAAAGCCCCTCTTTGGACGCTAGGGACATTTCCACTGCTCATAGGGTTTGCAGCTGTTTAAACATTTTGAGCTTTTTGTCTCAACTGGATCTGGCTCTACTCAGACCAAAATCACTGTTTTATTCACCTGAGTGCAGGGCAAGTTGCATTTTCCTTCCTGGGACTACTTAATGGTATCCCCTTTATTTTTCACCCAACAATACCAGATATAAAGTTATGGGAGCATTGATACATACCCCTAAAACAAATGGACTAAGCCAGGACCACCCCAGCCTGGGGAAGAGCCATTTGATTTGCTTTATGGCCAAATTATTTCAGGATGGAGAACCAGCACAGTCAACTGCATGGGGGCATCCCTGGAGGAGTGCAGACCACCTGTGACATCTCATCTCACAGCTGATGACCTGAGCTTTCCTCCTGGTCTAGATTCCCTTTCCTTGGCCTTGGTGCTAATCTTTATTGGCTGTGTGTGACCCTCATGTTTTCATGGAGGCGGTCCAGTTGGACCCACGAGTGCTTCGTGAGTTGCTCATGAGGAATCACAAGATAGTAATTCTAAAAACCAATACTACCTTATCGAGTTACGGGGCCAGAGTGGCCTAAGTCATTAAAGTATCAGTGTTTGAAAGGAAAATGTAGTAGACCCGAATGTAGTTGGCGTTTATGCAAACTTGACATGGCAGCACTGCAGCATGTGAGGGTAGGGGGCTGGTCTATTTTGCAGAAGAGGCAAAGTGACAGGAATGAAGTGACACAAGACGCTCTTGTCCCAGTCCAGGATTATGTCTACTGAATCATGGTGTCTCCCTCAAGAGTCTGAAGCTCTGAATGTCCAGCTAATACTGGGATGGGATTGTCCCCTGGTTTTTTGGGGAAGCAAGGGCCTCTTGTTTCTCTCTACCATCTTTCAACCCTAATCCCCATTCACCTTCACCCTAAAGGCTACTCCCATCCCCTGCTCAGGCCAGCACCGTCAGTATCAGGAATGCTGCAGTTGGAGCCTGGATCTGAGACTCCTTTATTTACATAAGCGCAGGTAAAGGTGACCCCTGTGTGATGCCACCCTCTGGCTAGGATTCCATCCGTGTGGAGAATGGAGCTTGAGTCTGTCCGCCCAACACCAGCATCTAGAACTGGGGCCTGTTCATGAGCAACAACTGAGACATGAGGGTGCGACTGGTGTCAGCCAAGGTCAAGGTCAGGAACCACCTCTACTTCTAGTTTTCTGAGTTCTTTGGTCTTTCCCCTTTGACTACCATCTTACAATCTTTCTATCATGGCCTCGCTATTACAGCTGCTCCAACCAAAACTCCATTTTACCCCAACTGTCATAATCTGTGAAGATCTTGTAACAGGGAAGAACAAAGCTGACCCCATATTGGATCTGTTTCTTTTACTGGAACCTTTGTTTTCTATTGCTTTTGCTACAAGTCAATCACTAAAGGGATGTTGCCTGTAAGCTTAAAGCATACATAATGGCCTATCTCAGGGAACCCTGCCTCCCCTGCCCCTGGTGTTAAGCTAAAACACCTTTGTTTAAGCTCACAGGAAACATCCTGACCAGGCCCACCTGTGAATGGCTGCAGGAAAGGAGAAATGAACACATCCTCCCTGGAGTCTGGCCAGAACCAGGAAATATCTGCAACAACTTATCACCTCCCCCTCTTTGTTCTATAATAGAAACTAGCAACCAAACCCAGGCAAGATGGTTCTTTGGGACACGAGTCCACCCTCTTCTTGGTCTGCTGGCTTTCCAAATAAAGTCACCATACCTGGCCCCAACAACTCGTCTCTCAGTCTATTGGCCTGTCGCGCAGTGAGCGGTATGAGCTTGGACCGGGTAACGACCTCACCTCAAAACCCTCAGCTCCTGATGCGGACATGGGCAGGGCCAGGTCCTGTAGCGGGAGGTTTCAGATCCTACTTCTCTTCCCACCTCGCCTCTCTGTTCTCCTGCTGCTGTCAGGGCTCTGTCTGGAGACTGAGCACACCTGACCTGTTGTCAGACCTCAAGAGCTCCAGATGAGAAGACTGGTCACGCCACTTACATGCTGATGGAAGTCAACACTTTCCTGGACAGACCCAGACAGTCCCCAGATTCTCTGGGGGAAATACTGTCCACCTGGCTTCACAGGCCATCACCATATCTGAACCGTCCTCACTGAGGGACCTCGTCTTGGCCGTGAACTGGAGATAAAGGGATCTGATCCCATTATGGCATGTAGGGTTTGCACACTTGCTTCTTTCTAGCAGTTAGTTCCTCTCAGGCTTGGCTGATAGACTAGGCATGGAACGGAGAGGGCAGCATCCAGCTTCTCTGAGCCTCAATTTCCTCATCAGTTACATGGGAAACGTACAACCAGCCTCACAAAGTTTGGATAGAGATGAACTGAGATAACGTGTGAGAAATCTGGCACCGAAGGCAAATCTTTGTTCATCCTCTCTAACCTACCCAGGATTTCGGCCACCAGGAAGTAGTCCATGGTCACCATCTTTTTCCTGGTGAGAAGAGACCTGTCCTCCAAGCTCCCCAGAAACATGTACCACAGCTGCCTTGGGGAGCCCCTGGCCGGCTGTCAGGGAGAAATGGCAGGTGGGTGGTGGGCAGGGGGGCTTCTTTCTCCACCTGCCTGTACCAGCCCTGTTACCTCCACCAGGTCCTCCTGGCTTCTTAGCAGATGGATTCCCAGACATTCCTGTCTTTAGACTCTCTCGGGTTTACCTCTCCGTCCACCCAGAGCCACGGCTGTAAGGCCACCCTAGAGGTGAGCAACACACACACAACCCTGCCAGTATGGCCCTTACCAGCTAGCGGGGGCAAGAGAGACAAAGCAGACCACTGAAGCCACAGAGCATCATGAAGAAACACAGGAAGCTGGGGCAGGTGCCTGGCGAGAGGGGAACAGGAGACATAACACGATCAGAGTCGCGTTCCTCAAGCCCACCCTGGATGCTGTATGGCCGGAGATGGAGCAGAGGCTGGGGACAGGCAGACCAGATGCAGACGGAGGCCAGGGTAGGAGCCTGAAAAGGGAGGTGGTGGCCTCTGCTTGGGTGGTGACTCTGGGGATGAGGTGGGTGTGGGCGAGAGGGAGACAAAGGTGCCAGCAGGCTTGGGGCTTGTGCAGTCAGCTTGCTAGGGCTCCTGGTGCCTGGCACCTACAGGGGAGATTTTCGGTCCCCTGAAATGCACCCACATCTTGGCCATGAGGCTAAGAATATC
Source organism: Delphinapterus leucas (assembly GCF_059928025.1). Taxonomy (NCBI): domain Eukaryota; kingdom Metazoa; phylum Chordata; class Mammalia; order Artiodactyla; family Monodontidae; genus Delphinapterus; species Delphinapterus leucas. Next base: position 58,253,467 of record NC_143138.1, read on the forward strand.
CCACAAGGGAACATCTGAGGCAGGGAGGGTTGGGTGGGGTCCCTGAACCACACCCCTTACTGTACATAATGGCCTGAACCCTTGGGCCACCATCTGATGTCGGCTTCATACGTGGCACTTGGATGGGGCAGAAGTACCTGTGAGAAACCTGAGTTGGCCCCCAGGTCCCCAACTGGCCTACAGAGGACCACGCCACTGGATGAAGCCTTAGGTTGGGATCACAGGAGGGGTTTTCTCAAATGGGACGAGAGTCATGTAAACATGTGTCTTTCAAAATGACAGGGAGGTAAACTGAAGATTGGGGTTGACATAGACACTCTACTGTATATAAAATAGAGAACCAACAAGGACCTACTGTAGAGCACAGGGACCTCTACTGAATACTCTGTAATGACCAATATGGGAAAAGAATCTAGAAAAGAGTCGATATATGCATATGTATAACTGATTCACTTTGCTGTACACCTGAAACTAACACAACATCGTAAATCAACTATACTCCAATAAAAATTTAAAAATAAGTAAATGGAACTTGAAAACAAACCAAAAAATACAGGGAGGTACACAATGGCAGGTGACACTCCCCTTCCCCTCACCCCTGGCCTAGGGAGTCACAGGCAAAAGCAATGAACCAAGTACAGACAGACACACAAAGAATGGTGTCACTCTGATAGGACAGTCATTCTTCCCGAACTGGCGCCAATCCCTGACCTAGTCTTATTCACCAAGAAGCAACAGCACATCCAGAGAGAGCTGACGGAAGACAGCCCAGACCCCGGGTGGAGCTCGGCGTGGCACAGATGCATTAAATAAACAGTAAATCACATCAACTCCCTGAATGCTGTGATGTGAATCTTCTGATTTTAGGTTGGCGCCTCACTAGAGCTGTCAACCGTCTCTGCCTCTATAAAATAGGAATTACTACTGCTTTTCATTGGTTGGAAAATATCCCCAGCTGTTCGAAAGAGTGCTTTCCAGAAACCAGTCAGTTTTCACTGCAACAAGGCTGAGCCCCTAATACATGCCAGGCCTGGTTCTCCGGGCGCTACACGTACACACTAATTCGATCCTTGCATCCACCCTGGGAGGCAGTACCGTTATTTTACAGATTCAGAAACTGATACACAGAGAGGTTAAGGAACTTGATCAAGGGCACACAGCAGTGACCGATGGCACAGCCGGGATTTGAAGCCAGGCCGCCTGAATTTGAAGCCAGGCCGCCTGAATTCAGGCCTGTGCTCCATGGTTCTCATGAACAGGCTCAGGAGCTCAGCCCTGTGCTGAGGGCTTCAGCCACTCACCCTGCCTCTCTTCTCCCCCAGCCCTGAAGCCTGTGTCCATCTACCTTGGTTTCCCATCTTGCTAATGTGGGTACCCGGGGGGATCAGGGCTCACAGGTATTGTGTGCCCCTGAGCAGGAACCCATTCCCCATTTTTTCAGCATTTCCCTAGCTAAGGTTTAGGCTGCCCTGAGACAGATGTCTGATTATTATCTGGGATAAAAAAATTCAGGGTGGATACTCCTCAGAAGCCAATATCCACAGTTGAGAGCATATGGTTCTAAATTTTGCAGAGACAGAAATCTAATATTGAAACAAAAAGTAATTCTGCAAGTCTTTGAAACACTTCAAAAACTGATCTGCAGAGGCAGACATAAATCATTGTGAAGGAAACTTTTCTTCCTAATAGGAAAAAAAAAAAAAAAACCTAAGGGGGAAAAAAAAAGTTGAGGAAATGACTCACTGATGGGTATGGAGGCGAGAGATAGTGGGCCCTGAGGAGCCACATGGATGGTTTACAGAAGCCCGGAGGCCCAGCTGGGAGGAGGAAGCTAGGAAATGAGGCCCCTGGAGCACATCTAAGCTTCTAACTCGTTCCTTCTTTTTCTTCTTCCACAGCTCACGATTCAGAAACACCTGGGGAAGGTGGTGAGCCGGGCCTGGGAGCCTGGGCTCAGGCTGCTCAGCGTCCAGGCCTTGGAGATGCAGGACAGCAACAAGGAGTGCCTCTACCTCTTCCTAGATGTGTGACCCCCAGCCACTGGCCTGCCCTCTCTGAGCCAATTTCTTCATTTGCAAAATGGTGATAGCAGTACCTACTGCATGGGTGGTAATGAAGATAAAAGAAAGCACCCACACCAAGGGCTGAGGAAACACTACAAAGGGATAGCTAACAACGGCAGTAATAATAAGGCTGGTAAATCCCTTTCTGTCCTGGATCACGGTGCTCAGGGCCCAGGTGGCCAGTTCAGGTCCAGCCCCGAGGGACAGAAAGCACATACCTTGGACGTTCGCGATTCAAATGATGTCCCTGGAGCTTGAGCCAACTGTGGGGCGTGATCTTGAACTGAATGGGACCCCAGGATGCTAAGCACCCTGTCTCCTCACTGGGCCCTCGGGTCAGAGCAGGTATTGCAGGCCTGGGGGGCTGGGAAGAAGTGGCCTGCCTTGGTGGTAGGGCAGGGTTGAGGGGTAGATACAACCAAGTAAAGAAGGGTTTCCAGGGACTCTGGATCTTCCTGCATGTTGGACTAGCTCCAAAACTGTGCTGTGTCTCAGTCAAGACAACTCCTTCAGGCCAACCTGTGTGACCAGTTCAGGGAGTGTCTGTGGGATCCCCTCACTGGCTCATGAAGCATTCATGCCAACGACCAGGGTTACAAATAACCATCGTCCTTCCCATGTGGGGCTCTAGTTTCCAATCCTGGGACCTTAAATCATGAACCAGCCTGCTTTCTCTCTGATTTGCCTGGGTGGGTGGGAACGGCTCCCCACCGCCCACACGGGCTGCCGCATCATCCTGCAGAGGGACCCTGGGCCGGCTGGGCCCGTCACGTGCTGGCGTCCAAGAGGCAGCCCACCACCTCCGCCAGCCTACAGACTCCATGAGGAGGGCTCTGCCAGAGTCTCCCGCCCACTCAGCAAACTCAGGATCCAACCCCGGGCTGTTGGCCCAGGCCATCGCGCTGCCTGGGGACAATGAACCCTCTCGGTGTGCTTTACATCGCATGGCCGAACAGCCTTCCTGAAGCAATGCCGCTTGACCATTCTCAGGTACAGTAACTCCTATCAAGAAAGACATAAACGGTGCTAAAGTGAACAACGGGGCCATCCTCGCACATAAAAGGACTTCTCTGTGCAGGCTTGTTGTGAGTTGTCCTTTTGCAGCGCCTTGATTGTCACCCAGAGATTGACAGCAGAGCCGAGAAGGCGCTGGCCGTGTTCTCGGGGAGTTGTTCCCAGAGGGGCCACCCAGAGTCACCCACGTCCTTTGAGGCTGTGGCCCTGGGGTGGCCTGGGAAGCTGGGGTGCCCGTGTGCTCCTGGCCCTGGGGGGCTGCCGCGGAGGAAACCTGCGCGGGGAGGGGGAGATGGCCTGTGTTCTTTCCCCTAAAAGTTTGCCGAAGGGACTATTGGCTGAAGGCCAAGTTTGGAATGCGCAGCATGTCGTCCTCGGGCCACAGTCCCCTGGGGGCTTGGCTGTGGTTTCTCCTCTAGGGCTGAGCCCCAGTGGACCCCTGGCCTGACTGTGGGTATAGCCACTGCCGCAAAGGTCTCCACGTGGTGGGTGAGGCTCACGGGTGGGACAATGACAAGGCCCAGGGCAGCCACAGCCGGGAGCACCAGTGTGGCGGAATCAAGAAGGGAACGTCCCCAATGACGGCCCGTGGGGATCTGCAGCGCTCGCTCGCTGCGCAGCCGCTCCCCTCTGCCCCGCGGCTGTGCCTTAAGTCCGCTGCTCCGTCTCTGCCTGTCCCACCTTTACATCCACCCCACTCTGAAATACTTGACATGCTTGTAGTTCCTCGAATAAGCCCGGCCTTCGCACCCTCCCTCGGGCCTCTGCGTGCGTCTGTGACCTCTGATGCCTTTCTAGTTCCTCCTCCTTCACTAAGATTGAGCTCTGGAAGCTTCTCCAACTTGGCCCGGCTGGATGAGGCCCTCAGCATCTTGGCTCAACCCCTCCCAATGTTCCTCCTGATGGGCTGCCAGCCTTTCTCCCCACGGCAGCGGGTGGCAGGAGAGCGCCCTTCATCTCTATGCATTTGTCCAGAACAGGGGCCTGGCTGTCCTCTCGGTCCCCAGGGGATCTCCCGCAAAAAAGCGGGGAGGGGATGGCTTCGAGGGTCTGGCTCAGCCATTTGAGGCTACCCTCAAAGCAGCTGCCCAAGAAAGGGGCTCAGGGTATAGCCAGGTGGGCTAAGCCAGAGGCAGGGGTAGAGGTGGGGTAGGGACAGATGACACAGGGAGGGGGCAACAGTGGGAGGGTTCCTGGCATCCTTTTCCCTCTACTACAAAGACATGCCAACTGTGTCTCAAAATTCTCATTCCTTCCAAGAAGACCAGGGTGGAGAAAAGTGTTTTCCCAAAGTACCATCAAGGAGCTGGGAGGCTGCTCTGAGAACGCAGGGATGAGTGAGCAGCTCTGATGGGGGGTGGGCGGGGGCCAGCGTGGGGAACAGAGTTCACTGCTGGGAGGATGACACTGTGTGTATGTGTCTGGTCAGTGGGTGAGGGGTCCAGCACATCCACGCACGGGGGAAAACCAAAGGCCTGGTCACTGCCAAGGGCATCTAGTCAAGAGCACTTAAAAATGCCACAGGCACCTGGGTGGGAGTATGTGATGCTGGTAGAGCTTTGCAGGGGGCCTGTCCTTGGATGTAGGGACCGACTGTGGCTGCAGGATGGAGTTGGGGGTGGTAGCGGGGACCCTGTGAGCAGCTGCATATGAGCCCGGGCACATGAGGAAAGAGAACCAGAGGTGCAGGCGAAGGTGTGGGGCTTTGGGAATGAGTGGTTTGGCCAAAGGCATTGAAGGAAGCTTGCGGGTGACCTGTGAACCAGGCCTTGAGGGAGGTATAGATCAGCAAACACAGGGGGGGATGAAGAACAGGGGGACCACGCACTGAGGCCTGGGCTGCAGGGCACAGAGGACCTGGCTAGCAGCCTCGGGTGGCCGGGGGCCGTGAAGGCAGGGTTGGGTGGGTGAGGGAGGTGTGGACGGCCCTTTCCTCATCAAGAAGCCCTTAGGAGCTTTGATGTGAGCTCTGTGAACTGACCTATGGTTCCACAGCTGAGGAGGGATAACTGGAGAGGAGAGCCATCTAAGCAGGCAGAGGCCAACTCAGAGCCTTTTTGATCAGGCCGGGCATGAGACGGCGCAGGTCTGAACTCGGTCAGCATCAGAGTGACCAGAGGACGTTGCAGGGGGACCAAGGCCGCAGGACTCAGGGACCGCACTTGGGGGGGGGGCGGGGGAGGAGCAGCTGAGGTTTGCACCCTGATTGCCAGGGAGCAGGGTGGCATGGAGAAGGGGACTTGGCCCACTTTCACATCACTGAAGGACACACCCGGCCGGAGCTGCAAAGCAGGCTATGGAAAGGTCACCGCAGGCCCAGAGGTCATTTGCTCGGTGGGCGGAGCAGAAGTGACGAGACTGCAAAGAAGGCAGCAAAAGGTGAGGGGCGAAGATGCTGAAAGCCAGCATCACATCGAGGGTGGCTGGATGCATAGCAGGTGTCCAACAAGTGAATATAAGCTAAGGGGGGCAACCCAGCTGAAACTCCTCCTGCACATCCTGAACTCCTCCGTGATGGAGCCAGATGCAGGCTGCATCAGTAGCGCCAGCGGAGCTTGAAACTCGTCAGTGTCCAGGCCCCACCCCAGAGATTCTCACTCAGTCTGGTGGGGAACCCTGACGGCAGCATGTCTTGAAAACCCCCTAACCGTGAAGACGGGGTTGAGAGAACTGAAAGAAACGGTCTAATTCTACACATGAGGGGTGGGGCTCAGGAATTTGCTTATGAACATTTTTTCCTGAAGAATCTCCTAGGTGATTCTGAGGCAGGACCAGATTGGAGGATCCTGGGTCTGGGGGAGATGGTGGGGTGCAGGCTGGGAGCTTCCAGAGGACAGAGCCGCTCACCCACCTGTGCCCACCACGGTCAGGCTGGCTCTCCCCACAAAGATGGAAGCCTCCTGGGTATGCCGGGCAGCATGGGGTCCCCCTGGGGGCACAAAGGGGATGGTCACAGCTGCAAGGCACACTTCACCCCCTTTCCCTCCCACTGGCCTACCACTAAAGTCTTAGGATGGTGGGAGCCAAAGAAACCAAGCTCCACCAGGACAAGTCCACTCACCCAAGGACTCTGTCCCAGAACAGGCTCTGAAAAGGTCACAGTCAATTCAGTCAGAAGACCCTCTCCATTTATAGAGGAAGCTTTCACCGCCTTTAGGAAGAGGCCTGTCTGTGGGATGAGTGAGTTGTCATAACTTCTTAACAGGTCTCGCCTTGACTGAGGGGGTCCATACCCTTAAGCGCACTGGAGGTAAAATCCTTCCAGACACAGAGAGCCCAGTGTAAGTAGACGGTGAAGCTCTAACCACGGACAACAGGATACAGTGACAAAAAAACAAGGAAGAAGTGGTGGAAGAAGCTTCTATAAGGGCAAATCCAGACTTTTGCCCATAAACCTCTTATCCTAAAGCCAGAATTCTAAGAGGACCTCAGAGGTACAGTCACAACCAAACAAAGTACCCAGGACCCAGAGAGATTCTGGGACAACAGAGAGACTGCCCAGTTGGGGACTGGGTCTCAGAGAAGCAACAAAAGTCAAACTCATGGAAGCAAAGAATGGAACAGTGGTTGCCAAGGGGGCGGGGGGAGAATGGCAAGTTGCTAATCATGGGTATGAAATTTCAGTTATGCCAGATGAACACATTCTAGAGCTCTGCAGTACAGCATGGCACCTACAGATAACAATACTGTACTGTACACGGAAAAATCTGTGAAGAGGCTAGATCGCGTTATAAGCGCTCTTATCACAATTTAAAAAAAAAAAAGAGTAGTAACAATATCATGCACTGGGCCCCGAACTGGGAGGACTCAGTTCTATTTTAAAATGTGGGGAAAAGAATCTTAAAAAAAAAAAAAAAAAAAAAAAAAGAATGGATACATGTATATGTATAACTGATTCACTTTGCTGTACACCTGAAACTAACACAACATTGTAAATCAACTCTACTCCAATAAGAATTTTAAATAAATAAATAAAATGTGAACATAAGACAGCAACAGCACAGCCATGATTTGCCTGGCAGCTGCACGTGGAGAGTGCACAGTGGTCAGCACTGACCCGTCCCCAGCTTCCGGAGTGTGCATGGCCCTTTGCTCACATCATCCACAAAGAGGACTTTATGCAAAGCTGACTCACTTTCCTGACTGTCAGAGGCAACACTGTTCAATACATACAGCCCCCAGCTACATGTGGCTTTTTAAATTTACATTTTAATTAAAATTAAGTAAGATTTTAAAGATGCAGTTTCTGAGTCACACTAGCCACCTTTAAGCGCTCAGTAGCTACATGTGGCGAGCGGCTCTGTACTGGACAGTACAGACAGCGAACGTTTCTGTCATCACAGAAAGTTCCGTCGGACAATGCTGCTCAAGAAGTCTGCTCTATAAGGGATCCAGTCAGCCTCATGTTCAGAACTAGAAAAATTAAGAATGATTAGTCATCGTGGTCACTGGTGGCGACATCCCTGGACTATTACAGAAGAGAATAAAAAGCAGAAAACCCTGGAATTTGGCTGACTCTCCTGCATTTACTGACATCTCTAAAGAAACAGGGACTCTCACCTCTATGCATGTTCACTTTGTGCTGGTTTTTGGTTTTGTTTTGTTTTTGTTTAGCTGTCAACTTAAATCCTTGCCTAAAGAGTGTCTGTCTGTCTGTCTGTCTGCTTTACTCCAGCATCCCAGGTCTGCAAATCCCGGGTAAGATACATCTCCTAAGGAGCGTTCATAAAGGCCTGAGGTAGAGCTTTGCCCAGGCTGAAGATTCACGTCCTCCAGGTTATTTCCACAGATTGTATGAGAGTGGAAAAGCCTGACAATGTGGATCTCTAGTAGGTTTCATATTTTTAAGTCTTATCTTGAATGCTTATCTTTTATTTTTAACAATACGAAAGAAAAATGATTTTGAATAACTTGTGGAGAGGTATAGGTGTGTTTGCAGGAGTATAAGAAAAGCATGGCGATGAAACAATGATTCTGAAGAGGGTGTGGCCAGCTTGCTGGGGAATAACATCAATTTCAAATTCTTGGCTTGGGAATAGAATTCAGAGGCTGGTCACTCCCTCTATTTGGCCGAGACAAAATCAAGTCCATCAGACGATGGGTCTGCATGTCCACACTTGTCAGTGTGACCAAAGCCCAGTCTTAAGGGAGGCAAGGGCACACCAAGATGAAGAAGTTTAACCTGAAAGTGGGATTAACTGGTTTCACTTGATTTTTTTTTTATTTTTAAAAATGAGACTCTCATTCCTTAAAGCTACCCTCCTCCACTCAAAGCACACACACCAAAACCAAAATAATCCAAAAAAACCATCACACGTTGCCCTTTCGCCAAATTCAGGCATAACCGTGGTGGATCAGCCTATCAGTAAGAAAATGACTTTTGCCACAGCATGTATTTCAAGCCAGCACTAACCTGGGGAAACAGTTAACCCTAATTTCTTTAATGTTATAGGACATTTGGTTATGTCAATTTCTTAGTATTGTTTCCAGTTAAACTGGAATGGTTTAGGCTTGTTTGAAATGGTATATATGTTTAACTATTAATAAATAAAGCATAACAATATACTTTTTTTTTTTTTTTGCGGTACGCAGGCCTCTCACTGTTGTGGCCTCTCCCGTTGCGGAATACAGGCTCCAGACGTGCAGAGTCAGCGGCCGTGGCTCACGGGCCCAGCCGCTCCGCGGCATGTGGGATCTGCCTGGACCGGGTTACGAACCCGTGTGCCCTGCGTCGGCAGGCGGACTCTCAACCACTGCGCCACCAGGGAAGCCCCAACAATATACTTTTAATAAGTATATTATATACTTACATGATATTCATAGAATATATTAACGTATCTATAAACATTGGGCTGGCCAAAAAGTTCGTTCGGGTTTTCCTCAGCTTGCAGAAAAACCCAAACGAACTTTTTGGCCAGCCCAACATAAGAAGTCATCAGCTGACTGTGAGCCCCAAGTTATCCCCTCTCATATGGGGGATATGGATTTTTTTTGGTATACAATATAGTGATTCATAATTTTTAGAGGTTGTACACCATTTAAAGTTATTACAAAATACCGGCTATATTCCCTGTGTTGCACAATATATCCTTGTACCTTATTTTATACCTAATAGTTTGTGCCCCTTAGTCCCCTATACTGCCCCTCCTCCCTTCCCTCTCCCCTCTAGTAACCAGTAGCTTGTTCTCTATATCTGTCAGTCTGCTTCTTTTTTGTTGTGTTCACTAGTTTGTTGTATTTTTTAGATTCCACATACAAGTGGTATATACAGTATTTGTCTTTCTCTGTCCAACTTATTTCACTGAGCTTAATGCCCTCCAAGTCCATCCACGTTGCTGCAAACGGCAAAATTTCATTCTTAAGAGGAACATGGGGGTTTAATAAACCGAACTTGCTCAAGGCTCAGCAGAAGTTCTAGGCCCTAAGCGAGTGGTTTGAGCATGAGCAATTAAACCTGAAAATAAACATTTTATTAAATGTAAAACCAGATTTATTAAAAGTAATATATACCAAACTACTACTTCACTGATAATTGAATTAATACACTGTAATCTGTCTTTACTTTGCCTCAATGTGTTCTTTACGAAAGTGAAAACACACCACCTTGTAAAAATGCGCATTATCCTTAATCCATCGCGTCAGCCTCGTTATTTAAATCATTGTTGAAAGAAAAAGTAGCCTCACTACTGTTCTTCTATTAAATGAGTATAACTTTAAATGAGCTGCTTCCAACAGAAGAGAGCTCTGACTCTGCCTTCTGAAAAGGTTGCAGTTGCAAGAAAACAAACATCGAAGAGCTCCAGTTACTTCCTAATGTTCACTTAGCATATGTAGAAATCAAACCTCAGAAACTGTAATGTCCCTTTCTGTGAAACGACTGCCAGTTCAACTCGGTTTTCAAAATCTGTGCTGAATAACGATTTTTAAAAAGCAGTGTAAAAAAAACAATGTAAAAGCTTTACCAAGCACCTGGTGAGTATACTGATGTTGGTTTTAATTCTACTGACATAAAAGATACGTGCTTTAACTTGTTTTGTCTTTAAATACTCTCACTGTAATATGGTAGGAACTGGTAAGGAAGCAATCTATTAAACCTAGGTATTTATATTACCAACACATAATCTTGAATACCTTTTAATCAGAAAACAGCTTGCGTAACTTCTTCTTGGTTCCTTTCATTCCCTCCCTTCATTTTATTAAAATAAATCAGTAAAATGATCCAAAATTTAAGACAACAGCAAGGCCTGTAAAAGCACATTTCAGACTTAAATTTCTGTGGGAAATTTTTTCCTTCCCATTCTCTCTGCCCTGCGATTTCATTTTTCCCTTTTGTTGGTGACACCCAATAAGTCCAAGTTTTAACATTTGCAGACATTCATTTCTCTGTAGGTTAAAAGTTAATAATTTATTCAAATAGCTAATTCCCGAGTTTAAAGTTCTCATGTAACGTAGTTTTTGCTAAAATCTCAGCAGCATAATTCCCCAAGCTTAAACTATTGAATGTGATTGCCTCTGTGCAAAAAGCCGCATACTATAAATAGTTTCTAACTGTCATAAAACAGTATACATATATAAGAGACTATATAGATAAAAGATTTTACTCATAAAAGATATTGCTAAAATCTATAGCTCCCCTATAATCATATACTGTTGAATCTCTGCAAACTGGCTAGTTCTCAGATAATCCCACTTTCTTAGCAAGCTTTGCATGCTCTCTTACTGCTGATCAGAAACCTTAAAAAACAAATCAGAAGCATTTTAATGAAGTAGATGAAAATAGGCAAAAGTTCTTGAAGCCCTACAGAAAAATAGCAGATATGATCAGGGCCTGATGTCACGTCTTTCATACCCTAATAGCCTCACTTGTCCTATTTTCACACACTCTGTGATAAGTAGGTTCTTCCAGTTGTCGGATAAGACCTGAGATTTAAAAAGTGAAAACTCTGCCATAATATGCTTTTAAAAATCTTGAATACCGTAAATGAACTGGAAGAGACACTTGTCTAGAACGTGATTTAGTTTTTGCCATAAAAAAGCAAACTAAAACCTGATAAGCAGGACATCCCTGGTGGCACAGTGGTTAAGAATCTGCCTGCCAATGCAGGGGACACAGGTTCGAGCCCTGGTCCGGGAAGATCCCACATGCCGTGGAGCAACTAAGCCCGTGAGCCACAACTACTGAGTCCACATGCCACAACTACTGAAGCCTGCGTGCCTAGAGCCCATGCTCCACAACGAGAGAAGCCACTGCAATGAGAAGCCCACGCACCGCCATGAAGAGTAGCCCCCGCTCGCCGCAACTAGAGAAAAAGCCCGCGTGCAGCAATGAAGACCCAACACAGCCAAAAAAAAAAAAAAAACCCTGGTAAGCAAAAAGCGCATTGACTTCATTCACTTATAAGACACCAAGAACTCCCTATGACAGATAGGTTGCAGCCCAGCCGGTGGACTGGGAAAGTGTAATATACCCCACACCGTCTTGGGGTGAAGCAGTATAACAGCTCCTACAACACCCCATGTTCCCTCTGGGGCCAGATTCCACACAGATGACCAACGGCAACAGAGTCAGAGAAAAGCTACAGAAAGTAACCAAAAATACCACTTTCCCAGAAATACTTGCCATCACAATCACTGCTCTACCAGGAAAAGAGAATTTGAAGAATTACCCCTAAAACTGTGAAGCTGAGATTCCTTTATCATTCAATAAGAAATTTAAAAAGGAAAAAAAAAAAAAAAAGATTTCACTTTCCTAACGCATGGCTACTCCTCTGCTCAGTTGTTCTTAAAAATAATTTATGTAAAGCAGGATTTTCTCTAAATATACCGTGCTCTCCCATGTACACATTGAAAATATTTGCATACAGCGAGTGTATGCACTGATACACACATGGTAAAAAGTTAAAAAATATGGACTGCATAAATCAGTAGCTGATTTTAAATATACACCAACTTAAACAGATTTGTTTGCAATTTCTGAATTCCTCAGGTAGGAAAGATCTTTCTTGCTGGCTGCAATTCTAGAAGATGTTTATACTCTAGAGGGTGTGCAAAAATGCTTCCCCATATAAACAAAGAAAGAACGGTCCCAGGATCTCGGTATTCTAACCTTGCCTTTGCTATGAAATATCCACCCCATGAATGTGAGGAGACTGGTGGAATCAGTCTGTCATGCTACAGTAAACATGATATTTTGTGTGCTGCCCAAGACATTTTTTTTTTCTCACGAATGTAAGTCGCCTGCCATTTGTTATGAGATTTTTTTCCCCGATTGACACCCCATTATGTATATTCAGTCAAGGCTCAAACAAGATTTCAAGTGATCAATATACTATTTGTGCCAAAAGTCTATTAGCCGCTCTAGCAATAAACTCTGACAGCAAAACCGAAAATGGAGGAGTATTTAGTGAACTGAATTACATGGAAATCCATGTTTGGGGCAAGGAAACAGAGACAGGAGGCAGAAAAGCACGGGGAAGAGAAGGCAGCAGAGATGTTTTTCCTAATAAAAAATCAGCTTTCTAGAGCCTGACCGTTGATGAAATGCATTAAATGCCTAAAGATTTTTCCAAAATAGCTTAAATTACACGTTGAGGTCTCTACAGAGGCAGGTAAGGATCTTCCCCTTGGTCCCTTTCTGAGAATAGAGAGTAAGGAGCCATCCTCAGGAAATCTGTAAAATCCCCCACCATCCAATGTCTTTGTGGAAAGAGTAATGGCCTCCTGCCTATTTTAACACTCGCCATTTTATAACTGAAGTGTACCAGATGCCAACAGTGTGACCTTCATCAGCTGAGCTAAAGAAGTATTTTGCTTAATGGACGTGGTGGGAAAGCTAGCTCGATAGCAGCCATAGGATTTCTTCTGGCACAAAAGAATGCTGCTCCTGTGTGTACCTACATATCAAAATCTGTTTGCTTGAGCCAGGAGAAGATTAGAATAGGCAGGGCCGCCCAGAAAGATGTGACGTCTGGGGAAGTGTCGAAAGTGTCAGTTCAGTATTGCCCAGACAACAAAGGTTCCTAATTCTATTACCAGGAAAATAATGTGGGGAGGAGGGATAGAGAAAAATACCAACGGACGGCTGTCATGGCAGTTGTATAAAGTTACATTGCTGTACAGTGAACGAATGTTGGTCTGAGGTGGGTATCCCTCCACCTACCCAAGGGGGTGATATCACCTCCTCCTAGCCTTTTACTTATGAGGCTAGAGTCTTGGTCAGAAGGGATGAAAATGGGAAGAACTGGTCTGTACAGAGCTCCAGAATTACCAATGTTTGATTATTTGGTTTGCCGAACTTACATTTTGAACCACTCGCAGGCAGAAGAGCAGAGTCACCATCCACTGTATCAAAGGAACACCTGTAAGATCAACATATTTAGATCATTAGCAGTCTGGGTAGTTTCCGCATTCCATTAGTAGCAAAGATGATTTACCATAATTTGACCAAAGGAGATGCATCCCGAGCTACATCTGGACAAAAGCTATTTCTCGTGGTATTTCTAGTTCTAAAACCTAGAGCATGACTACTTTTAAACTGGCAACCTAAAGGAAGACACACTGTAAAAAATATACTTTACTCATAACAGGAACTATTGTATGTGTTCCTTGCCTCTTCTTGACGGTCCTAAGCACTAAGATACCCAAGCAAGGCAGAATCAGAGCCCAACATCCACCAGGGAAGAAACAAAAACTCTCCCCACTACCTCAAGTCTCTGTAAAATAAGTAACTGAATAATTCTAAATAGCAATTCTAGTTTGTGTAGGATGCATGCATATGTGGCAAACTGTGCATACCAAAGTGTATTCTTTCATTTTGCAGAGATGAATGCGCAAGTATTTAATGTCACATAATTTTAGGAGCAGCGATTTCCAAATGGTTTTTTTTAAAGGCAGCTCCCTACGAATACTCAACCCAACCCAACAGTCACGTACCCCCAAATGTACCAATTTTTCATTTTTACATAAAGCCAAAGATATTACTAATGTTACTAATCTTACAACTCCCTGTAATAAGTGGATTAGCAAAGTGTGTTCTCTTTTATTTCCTTCAGAAATACACATAACCTCACATTCTCAAAAGGGAAACAGGTAGATTTTTGGAGGCCAACTCTAAAGGAAGTCAGATATCAGACAGCTCTCTCCATCCTATAAGGCTCTCTAGTGTCCTAAACAAGCTTGGTGTACGTTAACACTATCTCGTATGGTGAAAAGTGAGATTTGTTGGCGGGCCAAAGAAGCCCAGGTGTTTGTGCAGGCAGCACATTCACTTCACCGGGAGGTGGGTGTTCTGGAATGCTGCTCATACAATGCTGTGTACACATTTACTGGCGGAACTCAAGGAGGCGCTGTTCTCGAACCTTCCTGCACTGCAATTAGCTATGCAAGTGGGCAGAGCTAACTTCCACAAAATAACCACTGCAAATCTTAGGACAAGTCCCTCTTTGAAACCAGGCTACCAGGGCGCCAGTGTCTGAGCAAAGCACCAGAGACGTCCTCGCAATTTGATTCTTGAAGCTGCAGATGAAATCTATTTTGATTTTAGAATGACCCGCAATCACAGGCAATTTACCTGATTGTGTGTTCCTGGTGAAATCGCAAAGCCTTCTAGGTGCTAGGATTGATAGGTGTGGTTTGTGGATTTAAAAGAGGGGAAAGATAGTATTAGAAAGAAGGGTAAGGAGCGGAAGGTGGCTTCAGCAGCTTGGAAGTTACATTCGTTCCAAACAGAACATGCGCTTTTCACCTGGAGTCTCACTTCAGACTGGAATAACTATTGATACAGTTATTCTGTTATATAAATGGTCACCACATCCAGATTTAGAAGTGCATTAATTCACTCCAGCCATCAGGGAAGAAGTAAAATTTTCTCCTCTTTAAATGATTTATTTGCCTTTAGAAAATGGTAACATCAAGTGGGCGTCCTTTTGAAATTTCTTTTTCTTTTCTTTCTTTTTTTTTTTTTTTTAAAGAAAAGGGGAGAAGAAAGTCTTGGTATCTCTGTTCCTCATGGTCAGACTCGCTGTCTGCAGTAGACGATGCAGGTTAGCATGGCTAGGACAATAATGAATTGTGAATTTATAATGAATGCCTCTTTCTTCAGAGCAGCTCAAAACATTGTCTTTCCCATAGATTTGAAATAAGGTTTGAAATCTCCTCGCCTTGTTGCAGAAATGGCCTTCGTCTAATCTGACATGACACGACTGGCTTCCGATTGAAGGACCAAGGAGCGGAAGGTAAACTCATTCATCTGTTTCCTGCTGCCATTGTGCATCTCTGTTCTGAGATGCCCAGTGCTTGTCTATTCCACAAGCAGGTTTATTGCCTGAAAATGAAACCTCTCTTTCTAAAACACTTACTTTTATAAAGAAATTCTATTCAGAATACCAGAGCAAAAATAACTCTTTTTGGCTTCACTAAATGCTTTGGTATTTGTCCTTCCAAGCACGTCTTTTAACCCCAGCATCTTAAAATTGGGAAGCAGCACCCACTTCAGATCCCTTTTCTATCCAAACCAACCTCTCAAAGTTAAATGGATATTTTAACAAGCTGACAAGTGAAACCACATAACACGGTGCTTTTTCAAGACCTCCCTATGGATTAAAGCCTAACCCCCCCCCAACCTTTTTGTAATTATTTAAATAAACGATAACACCCAAGTCTAGAAACTGCCTCTCTGTGCACCACTGCAATTGTTGAATTCCTTTCCTGGCCTTTCATGCAGATGCTCAGAAACAGGGTGGGGCTCCCTGGTCCTGCATGCCATGTTAAGGGAGTCTGTGCTGCAAAGAAAACTCAATTAATCATTCATTGTCCAGTTTTTCGGCATCCTTCACAAATACCTTTGAAATAATCATATTGGTAGGAATGCCACTATTTCTAATGTCAAGATTTAGGTGAAAATCTCTGGTGTCAACCCAAATGTTCTGTGCACAAGCATGGATGACAGGTACTGAAATGAAGGTGACAAGTCAAGGAATCGGGAAAAACCTCCCTGAAGAAAGGATGTGAGGAGGAGACGAGATTTTCTGTTTATGGATATCTGTGTTAAAGATTTTATTTTCCTTAAAAAAAATTTTTTTTTTTACAGGTATAGTTATTTAGATTGTATAAGTAAAATCCAACCCTTCTAAGCCATGCTGGTTTCCTTATGAGTCAGCAGGCCATGAGCAGTTCAGACAGTTCAGCCCAGAGTAAACGGGCAAGAGCTGTCTATGGACACACCCATTTTGCTAATCCTGACTCCGATTTTTTAAAAAATCGTCGTTATGCTACTTGGTGTCTGACCGCAGAACTTGCATCAAAAGCTGCACCCTTCCACCTCCACCTACAAGGACTCAGGCTCCCATGTGGGATCACTTCCCTTCAGCTGTTTTACTGAACACAATTGCATTTGGGCTCATTTCTTCTTTGATGGGCAACTCCTGTTTCTCTCTAGTCTGCACGTTATCAGCTTGACATTCCCTTCAGAGGCGTATGACAAATCAAATTGGCCATCATCACATTCATCGAAGAAGGAGTTTTCTATTTCCAAGGACTGGTTTCCTCCACTCCTCTTACAATCATGGACACACCAAAAAAGCCCATGTCTTGGGTTGGTTTTTTTTTTTTTTTTTTTAAAGGGGGGAGGGTGGCAAGAGATACTGAATAGATACAACTCACTCTAAGGACAGAAAAGCAATCAACAGCCAGAAAGCAAAGGGCACAGTCTTGGAATGTGATTTTAAAATACCTGGTGCCTACACCTTAAACTTAAAGCATTTATTCAAAAATTATCACTAGCTTTGAAAAACTTTACCAAAAAATGAAGTGAATTATTTTCATTATTTCATTATTTTCCTGTTCCATATCTTTTTGCATGATTCAGCACTTTTAATACACAATCCTGCCAAGAAGTTAAAAGGTAAATGGAATATTTTCTGGGTGCCTTAAAGCCTCATACACTCTTTACTGAAGCCACCTGCTCTCCTGCTACTACAGGAGCATATCAGAAATACGGAGGTCACCGGTTTGCTGCTGTAACACCCAGTGACCACCTCGGAGCAGCGCAATTTCCCTCCTGGGTATCTAAGTGGCTTTGGGGGACGGAATGACCCGCCGCAGAGGCTTCGCCCCATCTCGGGCTCACCCTACTCGCCCGGGAGCCACGCACACACAGGCAAACTCGAATGCACCTGTCTAACCCCCATCAGCTGTAGCTACACCCTCCACCTGATGTGTCTTTTCAACCTTTGTCAAGTATCTCAAGACAAGAATTTCCCGAAGCCCTTCCCCCCAAATCTAGGTTTTCGCTGGAGCCCCCAACCCGCAGGAGCAGCAAGAGGAGGCCGAGATGGAGAGGGACCTCGGACTCGCTCTGCAAACTTAACCTGCGCATCGCACGGACCCGCGTCCTCATCTGAGGACCCGCACGTACCCCTGCACTCTCCCCACAGCATCCCACGCCCACACCGCACACTCACCTGACGGTAGGCGAGCCGCGCGCCACCGCGGTCCAGCCTCCCGTCACGACCTCCACGGGCGAGCCTCCGCGCTGGGTGCCGGGGACCGCCGGCCGGCTCCGGGCAGGGCGGCGGGACACTGGGAACCGGCGGCAGGAGTGCGCCCGGGCGGGTCCGCGCCGAGCCCGAGCGAGCGGGCGAGCGGGGCGGGAGGGGCCATTTGTAAGCGAGCAGACGCTACCACCGCCCCTTACTCGCGGGGGGCGGGGGCGGGCGGTCAGGTGACGGCGGCCCACCCTCCGCCGCCGAGCCGGGTGGTTCCTGCCCAGGAGGAGCCCCCTGGCGCGCTC
The DNA here is from genome assembly GCF_059928025.1 of Delphinapterus leucas. Classification (NCBI taxonomy): domain Eukaryota; kingdom Metazoa; phylum Chordata; class Mammalia; order Artiodactyla; family Monodontidae; genus Delphinapterus; species Delphinapterus leucas. The sequence continues at coordinate 58,271,332 of NC_143138.1, forward strand.
TGATTGGAACTCCCGCCGCAGTGGCGGGGGAGGGGGACACGTGACAGCCCGGCCCCGCGGCCCGGCGCGCCCCACCCACGCTGGGCACCCCATCTTCCTCCTGGAAAAGCCGGGGGACACAGGGAAGGCGGGGGAGCACACGGGGTGCAGGAGAGCCTACCAACCCTTTTTGCCGCCGCCCGGGGTGCTCCCGGCCGCTGAACCCGGAGAGGAAGGGTTCCCCTGCGGCCAGCCGGCCTTCAAGGTCCTCCCACGCTGCCCTGGACCGCAGTACCCTCCCCCACAAGTCCAGGCACAGGCACTCGGTATAGACCATCGCCACTCCATGGATGCCGGTGGCACTTAGGAGTGTGTTTTGTTTTGTGTTTTTCTCTCTGCACACCGGCACAATGTGCCAGAGAGAACCCACGACGAGGCATTGCAGACACCGCCCAGCTCGGAGGCCCGGGAGACCCCCGGGGATGTCTGATGGCCCCCGAGCTAGTCGCAGAGGGTCTCGGGGCCTACTTCCTCTGGAGGAGGAAGGGGCGCCGCAGGAGCTGCAAGTCTCTTACCCTGCCTAGGAAGCAGGCCGGTGGAGGGGGGGAGAGGACGGCCATCGGGGTGCGAATCCAGTTTCCAGCCTCTGGGAAAACGTTGCTAATAATAAGGGTCAAATTAAAACGACTAAGCTCGTGGTGCTGGCAGCGACGCGCCGCACGGTCGTGGGAAGCCCGGCTATTAATCACCCATAACCAGCATTGCTTTTCTCACGTGGGAGAATGGGGCCGTGGGAAAGACCCCGGAGTTGCGCGCTGTTCTCAAGCCCCAGTGGTTCCGCAGAACGAATGGATTCCGCAGCCTCTTCCCCACCTCCCTGAGGCCCTCTCACTCGGCTGCACCACCCGAGAAGGCAGGGATTCGGAGAAAATGCGGTGTCACGTTCCCCACGGTGCCCGCTGACGCGTCTGCGCCAACTCCTGCAACACGTGGGGACCGCGAATCTGGGTGCCTGCTCCCCACTTGGGTGGTTATGTGGGTATAATTATACGATAATGTGTTATAACGAGACTGGAGGAAGTCTGTCCTTACATTGGATTCTCTCAAACTTTTGTCCAAAGGAATTTCGTACTCTCTTAGGGCGGGGAATCGGTTTCTAGCCGAGGTCGCCGCGGCGCTCAGCGGAGTCCAGGAAACCGCCGGGAGGAAGACCGAGGCCCCTTGTCTCTGGATGCTGTAGCCTCTGTTCGCCACTTCGGTCAGCCTAGCAACCCGTCTTTCGCCCTTGAGGGCCTATTCTAACAGGAATGTGACAGTGTGGAAGCCAGGGAACCTTGACCCATTGGTACCTGGGCTTCGCTGGGCATGGGACAAGTGGTGAGCAGGTTTAACCGTAAAGCTTCTGGCACAAAACCTAGGTAGGGAAGCTTTGAGGAAGCTGAGAATATAATCATTGTAAACTGGGTAGGAAAAGGGGGAGAAGTATCTGTTCTAAAAATAAAAGCCTTGCGGCCGTTACGTCCCCCACCCTACCCCCGCCCCCCCCCCGCTTCTCCAAACCACAAAAGGTTGGGGAAATCGCATCAGTAAAGTGTAAGTCCGTCGGGAAAAAAAATGCTCGGTTAAAAATCAACACCTCTTTAATAGGAAGATGGGTAAGTTTTCCATTTCCAGGTGTTAATGATACCACCACATTAAAAGGTTGATTGTGACAAGAGAATTGCAGCGCACAGGACGCAGACAGCATTTTCACAATCGAAAATCAGCAGTCTTCCTCCTTGCATTCACCCCCATCCGGCCGACTGGGGACCGGGAAGCTGTAGCGCAGGGTAGGCGGCGGGACCACTTGTTGCGGCACCGCCAGAGGAGGTAATTTCCAAGCGGATCTGCGGATCTGGCGGAGATGCAGTTAAAATCCTTCACCGGGATGCGGACGCTCCAGAAGCCGAGGCAGGCGGCGAGCACTGACTCAGTGCCTCGAGATGCGTGTGTGTCTGTGTTGGTGGTGGTGGTGGTGGTTTTTTAAAACTAGAACGCTGGACCATCTTTGCCTGAAATGCTTTGTCTTGCACGTCTGGGAATTTACTTTGTGCTGTTAAATGCTTACAGCGCGCGCGCGCGCACACACACACACACACACACGCAGGGGGTCGCCCCGCTTGGGGGAAGGTGAGTGGCACAGATGCTTCGGACTTTCATGGACTCTGCCCTTGGGAAGCAGAGCGAGGGGGACGGCCTCGAACCTGAGTCAGGTAACTCGGAAAGGTCCTTCTCCCGCCGCTCGGGGAGTAGGGAGCTGGGGACCCAGGTACCGGGGCGGTCCAGGTGCCCACACAGCGCCTGCCACGGTGAAGGGCAGAGATGTCGGGAGGCAGCTCGGACAAGGGCAGGCGGGTTCTCGATTCATTGTCTACCAGGTCACGCTCTGTTGAGAAAATGCGCGATACCCGAGGGGGGAGAGGGAAAGAGGGGGGGAGAGGGAGAGAGGGGGTGGAGAGAGAGAAAGAGAGAGAGAGAGAGAGACCAAGTGTCCGTGCAGGGCCGACCCGCTCGCCTGGGGAGAGGGACGCGAGGCTCGTCCCCACTCGGCTCGCGCGGCCGTCTCACCGGCGCGGGCGGCCACTGAGACATTGCCTTCAGCGTCCTCCGGTGGCATCCTCCCGGGTTTGCGGAGCAAAAAGCCGAGGACTGTGGGTTTCGAGTGACCACGTCTTAGGGCCATAGAAAGCTGCCTCTGGGGTCTTGGGGACGGAGAGGTTAATAGAGTGACGAATTTGTCCTGGTTTTTCACATAAAATTAGGCTGGTAATACCGAGCACTTAGAAGACTGGTAAGAATTTGGAGGTGTGTGGGGTGAGGGCGGGAAGGGGTTAATGCTAGGTTTAGGACTACTATGGGAAATGCCCAATTTAAAGATCTCCCCATCTTGGGTCGCGCTCTCGGAAGCTCAACCCAAGTGGAGGCGCCGCTGCGCGGGCGGTCACCTCCCCGCGTTATGACACCTGGCAGTACCCTGCAACTCCCACGTCCCCGCGGCCAACCTCTCCGCGCCGGCCGGAACCAGCAAAAGTCTTTGCCCGCCCACGCCCCTTTAAACGGACTCTGCCTTTTCCTTTTATTCGGAGGACAGGTTAACGCCGACACGGACCGCAGTGTGGCCCGCAGGCACCACACCACCCGCCGCCGCCTCCCCCACGCCGGGCGGGGACTGCGGAGCTGCTGCGGCAGCAGGGCCAAAGCCTTCCGGTGCCTCCCGCCCCCTCCCCCCGCGGCCACACCTCAGTCGCGGACCGCCCCCAACCATCCCCGCCCCCCTTCCCTCCCCCGCGCGCTCGCGGCGCCAGCCCCGCCACCGGCGGATGGCAGTCAGACGCTGTGTGCCCGCGTTCGTGTGCTGGCACAGGGAACCGCACGCGACGGCGACCCCACCGCTGCCCCCAGCTCGGGGTCCACCCATGTAGAACCCACCGGCCCTCGCGGGTCCCCGGAGCCCGTCTCCGGAGCTCGGCTGCGGGTGCAGTTCTCCGAGCCCCTCGGCGCTCCCACCAGGCTCTGTCCATCCCAGTCTTTCCCCCATGCCAGGGTGTGGCAGGCAGGGAAGCCCCTTCGTCCCCGCCAGCGCTCCCAGACATCCCCGGACAAAGCCGCCGGGCTTCCCGCACCGGCGCGGGAAGGAGGCCCCCCGCAACGGGGAAGAGAGGCGCGCGGAGAGCGCCTCCAGGCGCCGGGCCTCGGTGCGGTCCCCGCCCCTGGCCTGTCAGCTGGGTGCCGGGCTGGGGCTGCGGGGGGCGCCTGCACGGGGCGGGCGCCGCACCCGCGGTTCCTCCAGCGCCGGCACCCGGTCGCCGCGGCGCCGCAGGAAGGAGGCCCAGCTGCGCGGGTTGCTCCACACCCACGTGCCTCGCGTGTGCGCGCCCCCGGCCCGCAGAAGCTACCCGGCTGGCGCCGCCGGGATTTCTGGGCGGCCCCACCCTCCCCGGCCGCAACGCTTCGCTCCTTGCGTTCGGAGTCTCCTTGGCGTCTCGGCTGCAGCGTCCAAGACCGGGCGCCGCCTCTGCCAGCCGGGCTGCCCAGCACGCCTGCGGGCCGCTACTCAGAGGCCGCACGTTCCGCGCGCGTCCCGCACTCACCTTTTCCTGTGCAAGGTGGGGTTCAGTCACTGCACCCCGGCTGTTCAGCCACCGCCCACGGCCTCCTGGAGAGTGCAGCACGAAGGCGTTCCTGAGGCGCCAGCACCCTCCTTAAACCCTTCCCTGTCTTTCAGCACAGCACCTTCGTCAGCTGGCCACCCTCCCCGACAGTAGGGAAGGCATAGCTCTCCCTCTGCTTTCTCTTTTTTCAGCATCACACCAGTGCCCACCTATAGACACACACACCTGAACACCACGAGGCCACGACCAAGATCGCTCTCCAACTCCTAATTCCAACACTATGCAGTGCACATCACGTCGCTGATAGCAAGGTGAGGGAGTGGCACTCAGGAGCTAGGTGGTTTCTTAAAAATTATGAAATAGATTTCTGCCCCTGGCCATGACATTTTTAAGAGGATTATAATTTATTTAAAAAAAATAAATAGCCCAGAGGAATTCACACTTTTAAAATAATATTAAAGTAGTTTGAGATTATCGTAGATTCACGTGAAGTTTCTTAAGAAACAATATAGAGAGATGTTGTGCCCCCTTCACCCAGTTTTCTACAATGGTAACAATTCCCAAAACTGTGGTACAATGTCATAACCAGGATATTGGCTTTGATCAAATCCACTGATCCTATTTAGATTTGCCCAGTTTTACTTGTACTCGTGTGTGTAGGTATTTAGTTCTATTCAGTTTTATCATATGTGTGGGTCCATATCCACTATCACAGTCAAGGTACAGAACCGCTCCATCACACAGGATCCCCCTTGTTGCCTTTTTATAACCACACCTGGGGGAGGGGTGTCCGATAACCACTAATCTGTTTTTCTATAATTTTGTCATTTCAAGAATGTCATATAAATGGTATTATACAGTAATGTCATCTTTCTGGACTGGTTTTATTCACTCAGCATAATTCCCTTAAAATTCATTCAAGTCACTGTATCAGTAGATCCTTCTTTTTATGGCTGGGTGGTATTCCATGGAATGGAGCTACCACAAAGGTAAACAGTTTGTTTAACCCTTCATTTGCTGAAGGACATCTGGGTTGTTTCCAGATTTGGGCTGTTACAAATAAAACTCCTAGGAACATTTGTGTACAGGATTTTGTGTGAAGATAACTTCATTTCTCTGGGACAAATGCCTGAGAGGGCAATTGCTGGGTCATATGGTAAGCATATTTTTAGTTTTGTAGGAGGCTGCCATACTCTTTTCCAGAGAGCCTGTGCCAACAGCAATATATGAATGATTCAGTTTCTCCTCATCTTCCACAGCATTTGGTGGTGTTATTATTTTTTATTTTAGTGATTTTGATAAATGTAGTAATATTTCATTGTGGTTTTAATTTGCATTTCCTTGATGGCTAATGATATTATTTTTTATATGCTGGTTTGTCATCTCTATCCCCCTTTTTTTGTGTTGTTTGTTCACATTTTTTGCCCATTTTCTAATTAGAGTTTTTTGGGGTTTTTTTACTGTTAAGTTTTGAGAGTTATTTTTTTAAAGCACTTTATTGAGGTATGATTGACATACAGAAAGTTGTGCATATTTAATGTTTACAACTTGATGACTTTGGAGATAAGTATATACCTAAGACACTCTCAACCACAATCTATGCCATGAACATATCTATCACATCTAAAGGTTTCTTCCCACCTTCTTTTTTATTATTAGTTTGTGATAAGAACACTTAAATAAGATCTACCTTCTTAGCAAATTTTTAAGTATATGACACAGTATTGTTAACTATAGGCAATAGATGTATACAGTATATATGTTTAGATACTAACCCTTTATCAGATACATGTTTTGCAAATATTGATATTTTCTCCCATTTTGTAGGTTGTCTTTTCATTTTGTTGATTGTTTACTGTGCAGGAGCTCTTTAGTTGGATGTAGTCCTACTTGTCTATTTTTGCTTTTGTTACCTGTTCTTTTGGTGTTATAGCGAAGAAATCGTTGCCAAGACCAATGTCAAGAAGGTTTTCCCCTATGTTTTCTTTTAGGAATTTTAGGGCTTCAGGTCTCCTGTTTAAGTCTTTAATCCTTTTTTTTTTGCAGTACACGGGCCTCTCACTGTTGTGGCCTCTCCCGTTGCGGAGCACAGGCTCCGGACACGCAGGCTCAGTGGCCATGGCTCACGGGCACAGCCGCTCCGCGGCATGTGGGATCTTCCCGGACTGGGGCGCAAACCCGTGTCCCCTGCATCGGCAGGCAGACTCTCAACCACTGCACCACCAGGGAAGCCCTTTAATCCTTTTTGAGTTAAATTTTGTGTATGGTGTAAGGGTCTGATTTCATTCTTTGTGTGTGGATATCCAGTTTTCCCAACACCACTTATTGAAGAGACTATTCTTTCCCCATTGTGTATTCTTGGCACCTTTGTCAAAAATCAGTTGACCATATATGTGTGTGCTTATTTTTCTGGTTTCTCTATTCTGTTCCATTGGTCTATATGTCTGTTTTTATGCAAGTACCAACAATAGTGTTGACTATTTTGTTTACTGTAGCTTTGTAATATATTTCAAAATAAGGAAGTGTGCTGTCTCTGGCTTGCTCAAAATTGCTTTGGCTACCTATTCAGGATTTTTCGTTTTCTTGTCTTGTAGTGTCTTTGACTTTGGTACCAGTGTGATGCTGCCCTCATAAAATGAGTTTTAAAAGTGTTCCCTCCTCTTCTATTTTTTGGGAAGAGTTTTAAAAGGATTGGTATTAATTCTGCTTTAAAAGTTTGGTAGAATTGACCTATGAAAGCATCTGGTCTGTACTTTTCTTTGTTGGGAGGTTTTTGATTACTGATTTAATCTCTTTATTTGTTATAGATCTGGTCAGGCTTTCTATTTCTTCTTGATTCAGTCTTGGTAGGTTGTGTGTTTCTAGGAATTTATCCATTTCTTCTAGGTTGTCCAATTTATTGGCATGTCTTTTCATCCTCTTCACATGAACTTTTGCAGAGCAAAATCTTCCAATTTTGAAAGATATAATTTATCATCCTTTCATTTTGTGGATTCTGCTTTTGGTACCAAGTCTAAGGACTTTTGCCTAGCCCTAAATTCAGAAGATTTTTCTCCAACTTTTAAATAAATTTTATAGCTTTACATTTTAAATTTAGTTCTGTGATTCATTTTGAGTTAATATTCCTGTAAGTTGTGAAGTTTAGGTTGAGATGTATTTTTGCCTATGGTACCAAGTTGTTCTAGCATCATTTGTTGAAAAAGCTCTCATTCCTTCATTGAATTACTTTTGCACATTAATGAAATGTTGGTTGGCATATTTGTGTGGGTCTATTTCTGTGTCCTCTATTCAGTCCCATTGATCTATGTGGCTATCACTTTACCAATACCACACTGTGTTGACTTCTGTAGCTATGTAGTAAGCTTTAATATCAAGTAGAGTGATTCCTTTTACTTTATTCTTCTTTCTTAAAGATTGTTTTAGCTATTCTAGGTCTTGGTCCTTTTCGTATAAATTTTAGAATGGGCTTTCTGTAACTACCAAAAGAAAAAAAAAAAACACCTTGGTGTGATTTTGATAGTGATTGCATTAAGTCTATAGATCCTTTTGGGGGGAATGCTGACATCTTTTCTATGTTGAATCTTCTAATCCATGAGCATGGTATATCTATTCCTTTACTTAGGACTTCATCGATTTCTTTCAGCAGCATTCCGCAATTTTCAGCATACAGATCCTGTTCATGTTTTATTAGATTTATACCTAAAGGTTTCATTGTCTTTGGATCAATTGTAAGTGATATTGTACTTTTAATTTTGGTTTCCACATGAGCATTGTTAATATAGAAATGCAATTAATCTTTGTGTTTTGATCTTGTATCCTGCAACCTTGTGGAATTTACTTATCAGTTCTAAGAGTTTTCTCTGTGACCGTTATGTTATCTGTGAGGAGGGCCAGTTTTCTTTCTTTCTTTCCAATCTGTATACCTTTCCTTTCTTGCTTTATTTCAGTGTCTAGAACTTCCGGTACTGTGTTGGATAAGAGTGGTGAGAACAAACATCCTTGTCTTGTTCCTAATCTTAGAGGGAAAGAATTCAGTCTTTCACCTTCAAGTATGTATTGGCTATAGGGTTTTCGTAGATGCTTTTTTATCAAGTTGAGGTAATTCTCCTCTATTCCTAACTTGCTTAGAGTTTTTACAATGAATGGATGTTGGATTTTGTCAAATTGTTTGATATCATCATATATGGTAAATTCATATCACTGATTGGTTTTTGAATGTTGTACCAACCTTAAACACCTGGAATAAATCCCACTTGGTCACAGTGCATAATTCTTCTTGTACATACTTTGATTCAATTTGTTAATATTTTGGTGAAGGCTTTTGCGTTTAATTTCATGAAAGATATTGATGTGAACTTTTTTTTTTGTACCGCATTTGTTTCATTTTGGTATCAGGCCCTCATAAAATGAGTTGAGAAGTACTCCCTTCTCTTCTATTTTCTGGAAGAGATTGTATAAAATTGGTGTTAGTTCTTCTTTGAAAGTTTGGTAGAATTCTTTGGGCCTGGACATTTTTTAATGAGTTTTGCTTACGAATTTAATTTCTTTAATGGTTATAGGACATTTCAGGTGATCTATCTCATCTTTGTTGAGTTTTGGTAGCTTATGGTTTTCAAGAATTTGATTCATTTCTTCTAAGTTTTTTCATTTCTTCTAATAAGTTGAGAATGAAGTTGTTCATGGTATTTCACCTTTTCTTTTTAATGACTACAGCATAGTGATATCCCTAGTTTCATTCCTGACATAGGTGATTTGTTTCTTCTTTTTATTTTTGTACATCTTGCTGGGGGTTATCAATTTTATTGATTTTTTGAAGAACCAGCTCTTTGTTTCATTGATCATTCTCAATTGTGTTCTTATTTTCAATTTCATTTATTTATGTCCTTCTATTTATTTTCCCCTTCCTTCTTCTTGCTTTACTTTTCTAGCTTTTTGAGATAGGAAGTTACATTACTCATTTGAGACCTTCCCTATTTTCTAGTGTAAGCATTTAGTGCTATTAATTTCTTGGAACTGCTTCAGTTGTGTCTCACAAAGTTTGACGTGTATTCTCATTCTCACTCAGTTCTATTATATTTAAATTTTATTTTCGGAATTCCTCTTTGATCCATGTTTTTTCCAGAAGTGTGTTATTTAATTTCCAAGTGTTTAGAGATTTTTTTCTGTTATTGATTTCTAGTTTGATTTGATTTATGGTCAAAGAATACACTTTGTATGCTTCAATTCTTTTAAATTTGTTGAGGTTTGTATTATGAGCCAAGTTATGGTCTATATATCATGGGCTCTTGAAAAAAATGTGTATTCTGCTGTTGTTGGGTGGAGTTTTTCATTAATGTCAGTTAGATCCTATAGGTTAATGATGTAGTTGAGTTCTTCTATGTCCTTAATGATTTTCTGGCTAGTAGTTTTTATCAGTTACTGAGAAGGGGATACTAAAAGTCCCCAACTTTACCTGTGGATTTGTCTATTTCTCCTTTAAGCTCTATCAGCTTTTGTGTCATATATTTTGAGGCTCTGTGGTTTGGTGCATATACATTTAGGATTGTTATGTCTTCCTGGTAGATTATCCTTTTCATTACATAAAGTCCCCCTTTGTCTCTAGTAATTTTCTTTGTTCTGAAGCCTACTTTGGTATTAATGTAGCCACTCCTGCTTTTTAAAAACTTAATATTTGAATGATATATATTTTTTCATCCTTTTAAATTTCAACCTTCCTATATCATATATTTGAATATTCATGCACTTTTCCAAAGCTTTTTTTGGCAGTCAACTGTTGAAATTCTAAAATTTATTTTGTCCAATAAAAAGTTTATGGTTTCATGGCATTGGATTTGGCAGTGATTTTTTGGTTATAACACCAAAAGCACATGGAACAAAAGAAAAAATAGATAAATTCACCAAAATTTAAAACTTTTATGCATCATAGGATACTATCAAGAGAGTGGAAAGACAGCCCGCAGAATGGGAGAATATATTTGCAAATCATATATGTGATAAGGGATTATATGAAGAACCCCTACAACTGAACAACGAAAAACCAAATAACCCAATTCAAAAATTTGCAAAGGACTTGAATAGACATTTCTTTAAAGAAGACAAACAAATGGCCAATAAGCACATGAAAAGATGCTCAGCATCCCTAGTTATTAGGGAAATGCAAATCAAAATCATAATGAGTTATGACTTCATACCCATTAGGATGGGTATTATAAAGAAAACCAAAAACAAAAACCAGAAAATAACAAGTGTTTCTAAGGATATGGAGAAATTGGACCCTGTGCATTGCTGGTGGGAATGCAAAATGGTACAGCTGCTGTGGAAAACAGTTTGGTCGTTCCTAAAAAGTTAAACTTAGAATTACCGTATGAAGTAGCAACTCCATTTCTAGGTTTATACCCAAAAGAATTGAAAGCAGGGGCTCAAACAGATATTGCACATCAGTATGCATAGAAGCATTATTCACAATAATCAAAAGATGGAAACAACTCAACTGTCCATCAACAGATTAGCTGATAAACAAAATGTGGTATATACATAAATGGAATATTGCTCAGCCCTAAAAAGGAATGAAATTCCGACACATGCTACAACATTCATAAACCTTGAAAATATTATGCTAAGTGGAAGAAGCCAGATACAAAAAGACAAATATTATGTAATTCTACTTATATGAGATACCTAGAATAGGCAAATTCATAGAGACAGACAGTAGAATAGAGATTATCATGGACTGAGGAGAGAAGGGTATAGGAGTTATTGTTTCATACGTAAAGAGTTTCTGTTTGGCATGATGAAAATGTTCTGGAAATGGATGGTGGTGATGGTTGCACAATGATGTGAATGTACTTAATGCCACTGAACTGTACACTTAAAAATGGCTAAAATGGTAAAATTTACTTACCACAATAAAAATTTTCCAAAAAAAGGGAAAAGCTTATGGTTTGATTTGTCAGAAATATTTACCTACGCTACAGAGGTGTTTCTATACAACTTGCAAAGGCTCACTGTCAAGAGGTCCTCCCCACCTCTCTCTCTCCCTACTTCAATTTTGTTATTGTTTACTTTTGGTGACCTGAATCTGTTTCACCCAGGTTTCCCTGCTGCGTCAATTAGAGGGTATTTTTTTTCCACCCTACATGACAGAAATGAAAATAGCCAAGGTATATTGATGCTTCTGTCTCAGGAAGTATCTTCTCCTCGTCTCCCCACTTATGTGGTCACTGAAGGCAACACTGACCTTGGCAAACAGTCACCTTGCCAGTCCCATTGACTTGCCTCTTCAAAGACAAATACGAGAACTAAGTGAAACCTGCGTGACTTCTTATTTTTCCCTCAAGTTTTTTTTCTCTCTGAACCTTTTTAGCTTTCACTATTATGGTTATAGCATCACAAATATAAAATGCCTGTATCACTCCTGTCAAAAGGCTTAATATTTTAGAGATGTTTTTTAAAAAAATGATTGTTCTCTGCCCCCAGGATTTGCTACATATTTGTAGGGCCCAGTGAAAAATGAAAATGCAGGTTCCTTGGTCAAAAAATAAGAACTTCCAACTGGAGAAACCAGTTAATTAAACCAAGTGCAAGGCCCTTCCAAGCACAGGTCGCGTGCTGCCTGTCCATGTCAAGAGTCAACCCCACCCCCAACTGACTCTTGGGAAAACGTTTAAGTCAAAAGAGCACCCTGAGTACATTGAGAAGTTATGTGTGGGTTGCATTTTTATACACAAAAAACACAAACAGGAGGCAAATCTTCCAACCTGCCATGTTGTTAGTCCCTCACAAGCAGGGTGTGCTAATGAGTAGTCCCTGCTGAGCTCAGAGGCAGCACAATGAAGTGAAAAGTCTACAGAACTGGCCAGATAAAAGACTCAGTTCTTCATTTCATAAATATTTATTGAGCACCAACTAATGAACTTGGCTCTGGGCCAAGTTCAATTATCTAAGTGTTCTATCTGCCCTGGGCAGATAGATCTGTCACCCTGGGCATTTCAGTCAATCTTTGATACCTTGGTTCCCTGGGTTGTTTGATGGGAACAAAAGTATTGCTCACCCGAGAACCTTCAGGAAATAAGATGACTCCAGAGGTTTAAGTTGAAATACTAGTTATAGTCATCGGTTGTAAGATTTTAATAATGACATCTGCTAAAAGTGACATTATCAAAAATAGAGAATGAAGATAGATTATAGGGTCTCAGAGTAGCCTGTGATTTTTTCTTTCTTAGCTTTCTTTTATCTGAACCACTCCATGGGAGATTCCATTTCCAGAAACCATAACCGGGTCCTCCAGTATCTTCTATGAATCTATAGAATTTCATCCTTGAACTTCAAAAACACTAAAACCAATAATGAGGAACTTTCTGGCATACCTGGCTTTACACAACGGATGCATTCCTAAAAAAAGAGTCAACTGAATTGTTGGAAACTGAATTATATTTGAAATACACTAGAGAACTTGGATATTAAAAGAAAACTTCCATTGGATCCTTTTGTACAACAAAGAATAATTTTTATAAAGTAAAAAATGTCCCCTAATTTGCTTGATGTGAACACTGAGGCTTAAGCACAGAGAGTTTTGTGACTGTAGAAATGGAAGCCCACTTAGACTGCACAATGGTTCCCCATCTTCCTTTTCAGCTCCAAGGATGTGCAGGTGTAAAGAAGAGGTGGAAAGTGTGGGAGGATGTCAGCATCCTTTACCAGTGTTCATAATCCATTTCTTCCCTGAATGAAAAGTGTTTTCCTAAGAACAGTAGGACAGTAGGACCCAGAGCCTTTGATGGGATCAACTCTGATGTGACAATGGGAGCACTTTTCAGGAAACACACTGTGAAGAATAACAACAAATATCAATTAAACTCATGATTATAGTCAGCTGGTGTGAGGTGTGGGGTGAGGGGGTTCACAGGTCATCAAGCCCTTGGCTTTCAAACTGGAGCAGCCAGGTAGCTATCAAGTGATATACAGATTCTGAGACCCCACCCCATTCCAGAAGGAGCAGGGACAAAAACCATATTTCCCCCTGGTCAAAGGGATGCTCACTGGTGGTAATAAGGCCAAGTGACCTTTGGCCAAGAAGCTTTGGAAGGGATAGAAGGGGAAGCCGGACTGAGGGCAGAGAAAATATGATTCTCCCTCCCCCCCACCCCACCTTGGGGTACACATCCTATATAGTCCTCTCCCCTTGATTGTGAACAGGATTTATGAACATGATGGGATATCACTCCCATGATTAGGTTCTGCAGTATAGCAAAGATGTAATTAAGGTCCCTAATCAGTTGACTTTGAATTAACCAAAAGGGAGGGTCTCTTGGGTAGACTGATCTAATCATGTAAGTCCTTTAAATCTGGGGCTAGAATCAGAGACAGAAGTCAGAAAGATTAAAGCTACAGCAGATGGCTTCCTGCTGGCCTCAAAGAAGATGGAAGCCATCATGAGTTCTACCCCTGCAAGGAATTAAATTCTGCCAACAAGCTCAGTGAGCCTGGAAGATGACACCAAGCTCCAGATGGGACCATAGCCCTGGCCAACTCCTTGATTCCACTCTTAGAACACAGGATCCAGCAGAACTGTATCTGGGCTCCTGACTAACAGGAGATGTTAAATTTATATTGTTTAAGCCACTAAGTTTGTGGAAGTTTGTTACACAGCAAAAGAAATCTAATACACTAAGATACTTCTATTTGGAATAAGGAAATTTTAGAAGAAAAGAAAGATGGGAGGAACTTGAATTACAGAGAGCACCAAGATGGAGCTAAGTCTGCCGAGGCCTGTGATGTTTGTGAGCACTGGGGTTTAGGTGGTCTACTACCTGAAACACATCAACCGGTATCCCTTTTGAACAGAGAATTTAGGCATGCCTGGGGCTGCCTCTGGAACAAATTACAAATTACTTCCCTTGGAGCACATGGGTGCTAGTGAGTCATTAAGGACAAGTGATGTCCAAAGGGCACATTACTCCTCCATCTTTATGAATTTCAGGAAGAATTATACCTATTTCACCATCATTATTCAGTTAAGCCAGAAGAGAGACATGCTTAGAACAAAAATGATTTGATTACTTACTCTGATTACCTTCTATTCACCGTGATGGTGAAGGAGAGATTTCCTGCCGTAAGTAGTACAAGATCACCGAACACCAACATCTAACACTGATGCATGCAACTGGCAGTAGTTTATTAGTCATGGAAACTCAGCCCAGTGGAGGAGGACACCACACAGCACATAGGGCCACACAAGGGCTCCGTGCGGGAGCAAGTGAACCTGGAAGTGGGGTGGGGTAGGAAGCAGCCTTTGTAGTAACTGGTGGTTGGGCGTGCTGCCTGGTTCTTGCAGAAGGACATGATTGGCTTGTTTGAATAATTCCACAGGCTGACAGGGAGGTGAAGCCCATGAGATTGAGGACTAGGTGGGGTGCAGCTGGTCTGGCTGATAGAGGAACTAGCCCAGAGGGAAGCCTTTCCTGCTGTGTGGGGGGTGTATATCCAGAGAGAACAGGGGAACTCATAGAGCCCTGTGCAGCTCAAAGATGTCAGGGAGCAATTGAAGTTTGAGGTCTTACACTACATAACTAAAGGCTCCTAAACCTAAATTTAAAACGAGATCCGGAAAAATTAACCCAACAGATATGGACAATAAGTGTGCATATCTTTCTACCTTAATCTAGTGAATACTAATGTCAATTCCAAGGAAGTGAAATAAAATTGTTGATTATTTTTCTATTTTTGCCACAAACAATTAAGATTATATATGTGGATCTTAGAAGTTAGGTTATCAGTTATTTTACTTACAATGTCTATTTTCAAAATTTATTGAAATTAATAAGAGGGTACAGCAAATATGCCAGATAGAATAGGAGAAAAAATTATCAATAGCTTTCCTTTAAACCAGCAATAACAAATTAAAGAATGAAATAGGAAAAAAATCCCAGTTACAATAGCAATGTAAAAAATAAATTTTTATTTTGCCCTGCCGCTCCGCGGCATGTGGGATCTTCCCGGACCAGGGCACAAACCCGTGTCCCCTGCATCGGCAGGCGGACTCTCAACCACTGCGCCACCAGGGAAGCCCAATAAAATGTTTTGAAACAAATCTAAGAGATGTAAAAAATCAGTATGTAGAATATCATAAAACTTCATTGATATATTTAAAGGATGTGAATTAATGAAGAGACATACTCTGTTCTTGGATAGGATGCCTTAGTATAATGCAGATGTTTGTTTCAATGAATTCGTCTGTAAGTTCTATATAGACTCAAACAAAAGCCCAACAGGATTTGTCCTACAATTTGACAAGCTGATTCTAAAATTAATCTGGAATGGAAAACGAATAAAATAGTCAAGTCATATTTTTGAAAAAGAAAAATAATGAAGGATCCCAAATATCAAAAGATACTGTAAAGCTTTAGTAATTAAAAGTGTGATATTGGTCTAGAAATAAACTAATTAATGGAACATTTAAGAGTTCAGATACAAATTCATATATTTAAGAATTCTGTATAAGAGAAATCCAGTATATTTAATTCAGTGAGAAAAGTATGGACTACTCATGCTTAAGATAATTTCCTAACCACATGGAGAGAAATAAACTTAGATTTTATCTCTTGTCATAACAAAAATATTTCAGGTGAATTATGAAGCAATTCTTAGATAAATACGGAGCTATGAATTAGAACGTTTATAGCTTTGGGAGTAAATTTAGCATTGTTAAGCAAGAGACAAAACATAAAATATTGAAAAATTGTCTGTATTAAAAAACTACAGTGTGATAAAAGATGTTATAAAAAATTAAACTGCATGTTATTGACCTGAAAAAATTGCAATGTATATAACAATGAATTGATGTAGAAGTATATAAAAAATTACCAATCCAAGAAAAAAGTCAACACAGCCCACTTAAAAATGGGAAAAATATGAATAGACAGTTCACAGAAAAGGAAAGACAAATGGCCAATAAACATGTGACAATGCTCAATCTCAAGAGTGGTTGGGTAAATAAAAATGAAAACAATGAAATATCAGTTCTAACCCATCCAATTATTTATATGCTGATAAATGTCCTGAATGGAAGAGGGTAAGAGAGAATTGTGTACTCTTGTACATTGTTGTTGGGAGTGAATGTTGATAGCTTTTTTTGAAGTCTATTATGTATTATGTTTTAAAATCTAAAAGAGAAGAAATTAATGAAATAGAAACTGCCAAAGAATAGAATAAATTAACATGGCTGAAAGTTGATTACTAGAAGATATCAACAAAACAGCTGGACAGTTCAAAGAAAAAAAAATAAGAAAGAACACAAGTTACCAATATCAGGAATGAGAGAAAGGATATTGCTACAAGACCTAGAGTCATTAAAAGGATAATTAAAAACAATTTTATGCCAATATATTTGATAAATTAGATAATATGGATAAATTTCTTGAGAAATACAAGTTACCAAAATGGACACAAGATGATAGAGAAAATCTGAATAGTCATATAACTAAATATAACTTGAATTAATCATAAAAAACCTCCCAACACATAAAATTCTAGGCCCAGATGGTTTCACTGGGGCCCAGATGGTTTCATGGGTGAGTTATATCAAACATGCAAGAAATAACACCATTTTAATCAAACTCTTTCAAAAAATGGAGGAGGTAATACTTTCCAATTTATTAGTCTAACAGAATCCTAATAAAAAAATCTCACATAGTTATTACCAAAAAAATTACAGACTAATATCCCTCATGAGTACAGATACAGATATTCTTAATAAAATATTAGCAAATTGGGCCCAACATTATACTAAAAGAATAACATATCATGATCAAGTAATGTTTATCTGAGGAATGCAAGGTTGGTTTAACATTAAAGAAAATCAATCAGTGTAATTTACTGCATTAACAAAATAAAGGAGAAAGCTCATATGATCATCTGAATAGATACAGATAAAGCATTTGACAATAGTCAACATCCACCCATAACAACAACTCACAGCAAGCTAGGATTAGGAAGTTATCCCTCAATCTGATAAAACAAACCTATTGAAGACATATAGCCAACATCATGCTTGATAGTAAAATTTTGAACATTTTCCCCAAGACTGGGAATGAAATGAAATGCCTACCTTCACCACCTCTATGCAACATTGTACTGGAGATGATAGCCGTTGCAACAAGTGAAGAAAAAGAAATAAAAGACACAAAGATTGGAAAGAAAGAATTAAAACTATCTCTATTTATAGATAACATGGTTTTTTGGTATAAAGGTCTATGGATTCCATAAAATAACTATCAAACTCGGAAGTTAATTTAGTAAAGTCACAGGATACAAGGTCAATATACCAAAGTAAATTGTATTTTTACGTACCAACAGCGAACAATTGGAAATGAAATTTTTAAAAATTAATTCCATTGTTTAAAAATATTAAAGTAAAATATTTAGGATAAATTTTAACAAAAGCTATACAAGAACTTTAGACTAAAAACTGTAAAACATCCTGAGCTAAATTAAAGAAGATCTAAATAAATGGAAAAATATATCATGTGAATTAATTGGAAAATCTACTGGTGTAAAATAGCAATTATTCTTAAATTAACCTACAGGTTTCTCTCTGTCTCAATCTTAATCCCAGCAGACTTTTTAAAAAAGAAACTGACAACTAGATTTTAAAACTTGTATGGTAATGCAAATGACATTGAATATCCAAAGCAATCCTGAAAAGAAACAACAAAATCAGAGCATTTGACTGTAAGAGTTACTATTGTGCAGAATGGTGCTGGGATAAGGGTCAGCAAATAGATCAAAAGCACAGAACAGTGAGCCCAGAAATACATCCTAGTTTATGCAATCATTTGATTTTTAACAGCTAAAATAATCCAATGTAGAAAGGAGAATAAATTTTTCAACAAATGGAGTAGGAATAAATGAATATCCATATGGAAGGAAAAATGAAATACTATTTCTACCTCACTCTACTCCAAATTAATTTAAGATGGCTCCTAGACCTAAAGAAAAAGCTAAAGCTATCAATTGTTTACAAGAAAACATTGAAGACTATCTTTGTGAATTGCGGTAGAAAAAAGTTTCTTAGGCAGGTCACAGAAAGCAATAACTATCTTTAAATTGACAAATTAGATTTCATCAAAATTGAAAACATCTGCTCATCAAAAGACATCATTGAGGAAATAAATAGGCAAGCCACAGACTGGGAGAAAATATTTGCAAAACATAAAACTGACAAAGGCCTGGTATTCAGCACATGCAAAGAATTTTGACAACAATTAAGAGACAAATACTTGAGAAAAATGGGCAAAAGTTTTGAACAGATACCTTACAAAAGAAAATGCTATATGGCTCCCATAAGGACTTGCAAATGCTTGATGACAACAGTCATCAGAGGCTTACAATTTAAAACCACAATAAGATACTACCACACACCTCTCGAATGGGTTCAAATTAAAAAGTAACAATACTAAATGTTGGTGAGGATGTGGAACAATGAAAATCCTTACAAAAAGAATATATGGAGTATGACTTCATTTGAATGAAGTTCTAGAACAGGCAAAAGGATGGAAAACTATCAGAAAAGTAGCTGCTTCTGTGTGTGTAGGGGTGAGAAGGGGCATGAGGAAACTTTCTTGGGTGCTGTTTACGTTCTATATTTTGAAGGAGTTTGGTGAGACACAGGCATACAATTTATCAAAATTCCATGAACGTTCATTTAAGATCTGAACATTTTCTTACACATAAATTCTACATCAAAAGAAATCAAAACTCTAAAAAACATTTAACACTAGTCAACTATATGCAAGTTGAAGTAGTTAGGGGAAAGTATACTGATTTCTCAAATTTACTTGTAAATACATCAGAAAATTAGGTGGATTAATGGATTGATAGAGGAATGGGTAGATATATGATAAAACAATTATACAAAAATGTTAATGGTAGATAGTGACATACTGGTGCTCACTTAAATTTATTTAATTTTTGCTGTTTGTTTGAAAGTTTTGTAATAAAGTGTTGGAAAAAAATAGGCACACCCTTTGACCCACTCCATTTATGTCTAGGTATTTATCCTAGAGAAATACACTTTAGACATGTACCAAAAGTCATACGTAAGGTTAGTCACTGCAGTATTGTTTGTAACAGCAGAAAATAAAAAACAACACACCAAAAAAACGGTGGGGTTGGGTGGGGCATGTGAATGCCTATGGTTAAATATACTATGGTATATCCATAAAATAGAAGACTATGTAAAAGCTTAAAAAAAGAATAAGGTAGACCTATATGTACTGATATAGAAAAATCCCAAGGTATATTTTAAAGTAGAAAAATAAATTATAGAATAATATGCATGGTATGTTCCCTTTTGTGTAAAATTTTAAAAATTAACAGTTAACATGGCAGATGTATAAATATATACATATATAAATGCTTAGAAAATGGTCTAGAACAAGAGTTGGTATGTTTTTCTGTAAAGGGCCAGATAGTAAATATTTTAGGCACCGTCACTTCTGTTGCAACTACTTAATTCTGCCATTGTGGTGTGAAGGTAGCCACAGACAGTACGTAAAGGAATGAGCTTGGCTGTGTTCCAATGGTGGTGGGTCAGATACAGCCTGTGGTCCATAACTTGCCAATCCTGATCTAGTAGTGTGACTGATTGCAAGGATGCTCCCAATTCTTCACCCCTTCCTGTGTCTATACCGTTTGCTATATATCTTTGTTTTATCCTCTCCTCCTGACTCTGAGCTCAGACATGTGATTTGCTTTGAATCAATGGGATGTTGTAAGTGGGACACAGTGAGTGGAAGCTTTAGAGACACTGGTACACTGGGGCTTGCTTGCTCTTGTGCCTCTTCCATCACTTAGAGAAGATGCCTAGGCTGGCCTGCTGGAGGAGGAGAGACACCTGGAGAAGTGTCCAGTCTCCACGGTTGTCCCAGCTGAGGCCACCCTAGATTGGCTGATAGTCAGCTGACCCTCAGACTTATGGGCAAACCCAGGCAAAATGAATAGAGCTGCCAAACCGACCACACCAGACATGTAAGCAATGCATGCCTACTGTTGTGTGCCACCCAAGTGTGGTTGTATAGCATCAGTTAACTGATACAGAAACAAAACACACCCAACTGATAGCATGATTCTCTTTGAGAAAGGGAGAGGAATAGGGATGGCTTTTGCAACTGAAAAAAAATTTTTTAGCAAAGAAAAACTGTGTAGTGAAATTCCAGAATTCAGAAAATCCAAGTTCCAGTGAAGATTCTTTGGAAGGTCAGGCAGAGGCACAGATACAAGTAAAGGATCAATGTCTATTTGCCATTTCTTTTCTTCTATCTTTAATATCTTTCTATTTTTTTTTCTTGATCCTTTGCCTATAAATATGTTCGTCTTTTGTATGCTAAAAATCCTCTCTTGCCCTTCTAACCTTGGTTAGCTTTAGAGCTCTTCTCTCTTTTTTAAAACTTAATTTTATAAATAACACACATGCCAATAAAAATTCACAGTACAGAAAGCCCAACATAAAAATAAAAGCCTTCTTTCCTGCCCACCACCTTTCTACCAATACTGCTCCCTGGGACCAATAGCTTTCAAATGATTCTGCTTCTGCTTCTTTTCATTTTTTTTTTTTTCTGGTAGTTATCCACGTTTTTCTAAATCACTGCTTATACCTCTATTTTTGGACTTGTATATTTTGGACTCTCTGTAGGAAAGATACGGCATTTAGCTGATGTATTCTACCCCTCTGCCCTCACCCTGCCTTCACACAAATTGTCTTTTGAAATTTTTAGTTCTTCTGTTTTTATATATGTTATGGCTTTAAATAATATGCTAAAACATCTAGTTCCTTTATTCATAGTGGCTTTTACATTTTTATCAAAGTAATATGACCACCCAGTTAAAAGCAATAGCCCAGTCCTTTCCACCTTCTGGGCCCCACCTTAATTCCTCCAAGAGTCAACCACTTCTAAATGCCAGATGTGTACACAAAGCACCTGGGGCTCTATTTATCTATCATCTATCATCTGTCTATCTATCTATCTATTTGTCGCGCCACGTGGCATACAGCATGAGGGATCTTAGTTACCCGACCAGGGATTGAACCCGTGTCCCCTGCATTGGGAATGTGGAGTCTTAACCACTAGACCACCAGGGAAGTCCCTGGGGCTCTATTTAAATGTAAACCCTAATTATAGGTCTATAGGTGGGACCAAGACTCTGCATTTCTAACAAGTTCACAGGTGATGCTGTTGCTGCTAGAACATGGACCACACTTTGAGTAAAGATGTGTAGAGGCTAGCAAAGGATCCTCTTAGTCATATGGGCTTGGATTCTGAGGCAGAATTTTAGTTCCTTTGGGGACTGAGTTTCAGACAAGGAATGGGAGGCCCCAATCCAGCCTTTGGGACAGGATCAGTGTGTCAGGGAAGCTGAGGGGGCAGTCTGTGTCCTTCCGAAGCCTGGTTCTTTATCTGGACCAACAGTCCCAAAATCTTCATTCTACTTAATTCCTGGCAAAAGTATCGTTACACAAACACCTTCCTGGTGGCCTGGTTTGACCAACTTGACCTCCCTAGGTGCAGAATAATTTCCAAGTTCCAAGGCAACACTTGTAACCTAAGGAAAACAGAAATGCTGTTTAGAGGCAGGGGCTCTTATCTTACTGCATTAGCTAAATCTCTTTCCTCTCCATCAATCTAATTCCCAGCTTCTACCATTAGGTCATGGTATATAATTATAGCATATCAAAATTTCATATATCTAGCACTCTCCCTTATGGCCATCTTCTATAAAAATAAGTAAATAAAAACTCTGGATGGCCATACTAGAACTAAAATTCTGCCTCATACATTTGTCTTCGTTTGGTTTCCCCAGAAGCAGATTCTAAGACAAGGACTCAAGTACAAATAGTCTATTTGGAAGGTGGTCCCAGGAGGGGAGTGGTGAAGTGAGACAGGGAAAGGAAGGTAGTCAACAAAGGATGTGGAATCAGCAGGTTATCATCGTGGGCACCTGGAACTTAGTCCCTTTGAGAAACCCTGGGAATAAATGTAAAACACGCATCTTGGATCTGTCCCACCTGAGGGGGAGGGAGCTGTGTTTATGCAACAACCCCTCGGGTGAGCCTTGCTCCTGGGCGGAGCGGAGTCCCTGGCACTCAGGGTCTGCTGTGTAGGCGGCAGAGAGAGCCCCCAGGAAAAGCAATGTGGGTGCAGGCAGCTGGAAGTCGGGCCACAACCTTCTACCATATCAAACAGCTCCCTCCAGAGGAGGGACCCCTCAGACCAGCACCCAAAACCTGTTTACTTCTCCTTGACCCTATCTGCATGTGTTAATATCTGCGTATTAACAGCGTCAGGGCAGGACGGCTACAAGTCTGTCCCTGACAGGTCAACTGTCTCATACTAGAACAAGGGCAGATGTGATCCAGGTGTCCTGTAACCAGAGGTTGGAGAGCAACCCCAAATGGGTTGTGGAGACCCCTGGTCCGGGATCCCTGGGGTTTTACACTGTGGAACACTCAGATCTGTTCCTCTTCCCATACAATCTGCCCTGCACCCTGATCATCGGGTTTATTTCCCCAGGAATATATGTCAAGGAGATAGATCTGTGGAGAAAAGCCATCTGGAGGGGCTATTTTCATAGGAACTATTTTAAGGCTGTCCTTCCCGTCCACCACATCCTGACATTTGGTATATTTAGCATCATCCATAGACAGGGCTAATGGATTTTTCTTTGCAAATCATTATGATTCAAACCACTGCAGTCTTTATTCTTTTTTAATTGCAACTAAGTCATGCACACATACACACAACGCACACATTAATAGCTACCTTATATTTATACACGAAAAATGCTTCCCAGCAAAGTAACTCTAGTGTAACTTACAAGCCTTTGCCACTGAACCCTTTTATATGGTGGGGGAGGGCCTAAGGCTGCAGGTTGGCGGGTATTGCCTTCACACTGCACACGAAATGCACATGTATTTGGTCAAAGAAGAGAATGCACAAAAGGTGTTTAAAATTGACAGCCCAAGACAGGAGTAATTTAACATGCCATTCTTTGTCTACCGCTCCTGTAGGTAGAGAGCACTGCTGATCTGCCTCACTGAATACAAATTTATATCATCTCTGCCATTAATATGGTTTCTTTTCATCCCATGAATTAATCTCCTTTTGCCAGCATAATAATGGCTGTGGAGGAACAAGTTCCAATGTCAGGAATCAAAACTGCAGTAGGCTCAGGCTTTCTGATGCAGCCCCATGGGCTGTGTTCATTAACGGCAGATAAAATAGAAATCACACAAACAAAAGCAATGTCCACAGTTCACCTTTGCCCTGGGGCCACCATGCCAAGGCTGACTTCCCACTTCCTCGGATGACTGATTTGGTGAGTTTCTGAGATACTAACCCAGGCCTCACACTCTCTACTGTTTTTGTTTTTTTCTTTTTAAAAATTTTTTTCATTCTTTTAAGAATTTATTTTATGTATTTTTGGCTGCATTGGGTCTTTGCTGCTGAGCGCAGGCTTTCTCTAATTGCGGCGAGTGGGGGCTACTCTTCGCTGCAGCACGCAGACTTCTCATTGCGGTGGCTTCTCTTGTTGTGGAGCAAGGGTTCTAGGCGCGCAGGCTTCAGTAGTTGTGGCACGCGGGCTCAGTAGTTGTGGCTCACGGGCTCAGTAGTTGTGGCTCACGGGCGTAGTTGCTCCGCGGCATGTGGGATCTTCCCGGACCAGGGCTTGAACCCGTGTCCCCTGCACTGGCAGGCGGATTCTTAACCACTGCGCCACCAGGGAAGCCCCTCTACTGTTTTTAAAATCAGCTGCTTAGTATCATGGTTTGGGCCTGGTCTTGAATGCTCTACCCTAGGCTGGACCCACATTCTCCAACAGTAGACATTTGGTCTTATTTCTGTATCCCTGCAGCCTCTTGCACAGTAGTTGACACATAGATACCCAGAAAATACAGGCTGGAGTGCATATACAGTATACGTGAGTACACTACACACTATAGCAGGAGGATATGTGAGTAAACTACAGAGCATAGTAGCCACACCGGGATTCAGCTCCCCTGGGGTAGGCAACCTGCATAGGGACAGACCCTACTTTTTTGATAAGATGGATCCATTTGACAAACATCTTCAACAGCATGATGATAGGGGCTCCAATTACTGAGTACTGAGTAAGCACTACAGCAGTGGTTCTCATAGGTGGTGCTTGGATCAGCCATAACATTACAGGAGACTGGTTAGAGATGTAAATTCTAGAGCCTCGTCCAGACCCTAGAAACTGAGGAGTGGGGCCCAGCAATCTGGGTTTAATCACCTTCTGGGTGATTCCAGTGCACAATTAAGTTTGAGAACCCCTGTATTCAGATTAAGAGCTCGGGCTCTGGAACCAGAATGCCTGGGCTACAATCATAGCAGTTCGACCTTGAATACATTCCTCAATGCCTCCATGCCTCAGTTTCCTGATCTGAAAAATGAAGAGGTGCTAGTCTGTATTTTTCCCAAAGCAGACCTACAGGCAGAGATTTGGGCAAAAGTAGTCTGTTTGGGTGGTGATCCCAGGAAGAGGAACTAGGGAGAATAAAACAGGAAAAGAGGCCAAAACAGATCCTGAGGGGCAATGGGGGTAAATTCCACTGGGGACTCCACAAAGGAGTGCGGGATGAATAGCCCAGTATTTATCACTATAACTAGCCCATCGGTAGGGTGACTCCGAGTTGTGTTCTACAAATTCCCCTCCTTCATTGATTAAGGGCCACTCCTGCGGTGTTAACATCCTGGCACCTATAGGACGTAATAGAGTAAAACTGGAAAATATAAGGAGCTCCTTCAAACCTTACACAGAAGTGACAAGGTCTGGGTGAGGTGAGGAGTCACATGTCTAACAGCTCGGCGATCTGCTTCCGCTTAGCCTACTGCGCAACGATCCACTTTGGCGGCAACATGGCAAATGCATAGGCATTATTTTGAGTTGGGTTCCCCCAGAGGCACACTTTGAGACAAGAATTCAAGTGCAAGTGGTTAATTTGGGAGGAGATCTCAGGAAGTCCCTCGAGGGTAGTGGGGAAGTGAGTCAGGGAAGGGAGGGAGGCCCATGCAGGATGCTTTTTGGAGCAGGTCTCCACTGGGGTCCAGCACACACCTCAGAGCTGTCCCACTCTCACTGACAAGGAAGCAGGCACAGTTATCCACCATCTCCCGTTGTCTTCAGCACAGGGCTGTTTCCAGGGCCATTGACTCTCCACCCTTCCCTGTATGTGCACAGAACAAGCTCCCGTGACCGTAAGATGCACTTAGGCAGAGTTGTGAGTGTTAACCCAGCAACTTGCACGTGGGGGTGAGCGCCATGCCACACAGGTGGACACCAGTCCGTTCTGGTACCCGTGCTGGGATATTTGGAGCTGCATGCAAATAGGCAAAGCTGCAGGTGTTGGCAGGATCCTGGTGCAGCTGTGCTTGGTTCCGTGAGAATGAACTGGAAGGGAGAGAAGCAGCTCTAAGCCTGGAGTCGGGCTGCTCTGGCTGGCAGGGCCATTCCCTCTCCTTCCACGCTCAGGATGGAGAAGCGGGGGAGCGTACTTTCTCTTCTGTCTCTGTGTCACTCACTCACATGGCAGCGGGGCGGGGGGCAGTGGGGAGACTCTGCACCTCACCCCACAGCAGTCCTTCAAGAAACCCGAAGCTTTTAATTACAAAGGGAAAAAGGAAAAAGAGACCTTTTGTGGCAGGAGGTGCAGGGCTGAGATCTCCCTTCAAGGAAAGACAAGCCATTCAACTGGGAGGAGGCAGGCAGCTGAAGACCCTCAGTTTTTATTGCCTTCATGGGGGGGAGCGGGGAGGAGAGAGTCGGCTTCCGCCTTAAAGGGCCCTCACTTGCCAAGCAGCCCCCAGCTGGGGACTGAACATGGTGAGGCCCTAGGACCCGACCATTTTGCCCAACACAGCACTTTTCTAATGGACAGATTTGTTCTGGAACTCTCTTTCGGGTCGGCCCAAACTTTGGCACACTTGCGTGGCAAGTGGATGTTCTCCCAGCTCCATCCCGCCTCCTTGCGATCTTATTGTTCACAGGTGTTACCTCTCAACAAGCTGCCTGCTCACACATGTATGGGGGAGGGGAGAGAGGGATGCAGAAATTGACAAGATGTTCCCAATGTTAGTAATTGGTGAAGTTGAATAAAGAGTATATGGGTGTTCGTTGTCCTAGCCTTGCAACTTTATATTTGAAATTTAAAAAAAAAAAATTTGTAGGAAGAAAAACATACAAGAAACAGGAAACTTCTCAGAGAATCACTGTCCAGGGTGGCAGATTAGCTCTGGGGCCTCTTGCCCTCCTGCAATGGGCCTGAGCGTCTCCTGGGCAGCAGTGGATACAAGATGAATGAAGTATTTGCCTTCTGTGGAAGACTGGATGCTTCACGCTGGAGAAAAAACCCAGCTTAGTCTAGAAGGCACATGGGGCACCATCCAACACATTCCAACAGCAAAGCCGCAGAGCCCAGCACGGTCCCTCTTCTCTGTGTGAGGAGCTCCGGGCATGGGCTGGGGGAGGGCCAACGCATTCATGGAGCCTTCCCAATGGGCAGAAGACCCTCTGGAGTGAGTGCAGGTGCAGAATGCAGGAATTAACCTGGAAGAGGCCAGCCCAGAGCAGAACCTAAAAAAAAGTGTATTGGATATCGTCTTAGGATCCTTCAGTAATGTAAAAATGTAAACACAAATCTACTGGGAGCGGTGAGAATGTAGTCGGCTCAGGTCTCCCAGGGTGACCAGATGCCCAGGGTACCTGTTACAGTCCTGTTCACCCCTCATGTCCAATCGCAGACGTGTCCTGGTTTGGATGGTCAGTGATGTGCTCACCCTACTTCTCTCCCTTCTGATCCTTCTTGCCATTCTTTGGGCAAATATTTGCTGTGGGCCAGGCTCGGAGCTTATTCATGACAGAGCGAACAGCATGGTTTTTTGGGCTCAGAGAGGATGCCGCCCTGCCCTTCCATCCCCAGTGGTGGTGGAGCAGAAAGAGCAGGGGGTTTGCAGTCAGACAGAAACGGGTCTGGATTCTGTCCCCGCCATCAGCTCCCTAGACCTGAGTAAGTTACAGAAACCCTCCATGACTCAGTATCCCATCTATCAAATGGGGACATTGCACCTCACCTATCTTTCAGAATGCTGTAAGGACGAACTGTAGTGAATGAAAAGTGCACGGCACATGAAATATTTCCAATAAGCGGTATTTTTCTTATTAATAGGGAACCTCCTCGAGGGTTCTGCAGCTCAGAGCCCCTCCCTTTGTGGAGAGGGCCGCCTGTATGAGATTGATGTTCCCATTTTACAGGTGAAGAGACTGAGGCCAGGACAGATGTATGGGGATAGGGAGCATTGTTACCCACTAAAATTCCTCTTAGGGCACCGTGGGGTTTAAACAAGTATAGCCACGACTGGCTACTTAATGGGAGTTGGGGGCCCGGGGGTGCGACGCAAAGAAAATGTGGAGCCCCTTATTCAAAAATTATTAAGAATTTCAAGATGCTGACAGCAGAGCATTAAATCAAGTGCGGGACCTTTTTGCACATGAGGTCCTGCAACTGTGGCAGGCTCGTGAGGCCAGCCCTGGGTGTGGTCCTTGGAGACGTAGCCGCAGGGAGCAGGTGAGACCCCCAGGGCAGAACAGAAGCACCCGAGCACCTGCAGGTACCTGCCGCGTTGCTGTGCTCACCACACGGGGAAGGATTTGCTTTTGCTCTGATGGCAGAGGAAAGTGTCTCCACGCTTGGGTCTTCAGTGTAGTCTATTCAAACACTCAGCGACGGATAGAGTTGGAGCAACTCAGAGGCAGCCCCAGGGGCATCGAGAAAGTGGGACTCAGGAATCCATAGAAACCACGGGGAGGGCTGCGGGCCTTCTAAGGGATTGGGGAGCGGAGGCGTCTGCTCAGCTCTCTGCACGAGGGGGAGGTTCTGGGGCACGTGTCTGCGGGGGCAGTGGGAGGGGCCAGTGGGGGGCCCAGCTCCTCCCCTTGTGCTGTAACTGAAGCAGCTCAGCGCGCTTCTGTCTGATATGGGGTTCCACTTGGAACACACCGGCTCGGGGGTTATGCTGCTTGGGCTCCCTGAGCAACCTCTGGGCAGTGGGTGGCAGTGGGTGGAGGACTGTCCCCTGCGCCCTTTCCACAGGCGTGGAGCAGCTGCCTGGGTGAGAGAGTCTGCAGTCTAGGCTCAGCCAAAGCCGGCTTCCCGAGTCATCCTGGCCTCATGGAGAAACACAGCCTCTGTGGCCGTTCTTGCTATCTTTAGTTTCAGGCGAGGCCTGCAGTACCGCTGGAGAAACCCAGTGGCAGGTAAAACAAATATGGTCTCCAGCATCTCTCTGGAGTGGTGTGGACCATTGCTCCCAAGGTCTGCAAAGTTCACTGAACATCAGGACTTTCTCTGTGAAGCTTTTAATTCGCTTATAGGAATTGTCTCAAAGACTTCAGGCCAGATCCAGCTCATAACTGATGTGTTATTTGGCCTAAACAGTGTTTTTAAAAAATCTAGACACAGTATTTAAAAATCAGTGATTTCATATAAAATTTTGAATTTCTGGCTCCTCTTGAAAAAAGTGCCTTTTGGCAGCCCTGGCCATGACTCTACATGCGGCTACACTTACCTGGAGCAGTCAGCAGGTGCCTTCTTCACCTGGTCCAGGTTCGCCACTCACCACGGTCCCCACCCAACCCACGTCACTCACTTTATCATGCGCCTGGACCCTGCGAACGTTTGCTCTTGCACGGGTGCTGTGCTATGAACACACCTGTTGTCCCCAATGTCTCCCATGGAGTTACTGGACCTCAGATGTCTTTTAGCACATACTTCATCTTGCAGCATGGGTTTCTAGCCAGGGCTTAGAACTCTCTGAGCTTGTTTAATTTTAGAGTCCAATATTTAATCTCTCTCTTTTTTTTTTTTTGCCTAGGAGAGATTTTGGTGACATAAGTGTGTGCTGTGAGCATAGGAAGTTAAGTCTGGATTCCTGCTGGGTCAAGGGGCTTACACTTTGCTCATACTTTTGACCAACCTTCCCTAGGGCTATCTGAGCCCATTCCTGGCGCTTTGAATCTTTGGGCCCCATTCTCCCTCTCTGGCTCCATCGCTCCATCTCTCTCTCCATCACTCCGCCCCCCCCACCCCCCCGCCTCTCTCTCTCTCTCCCTCTCTCTCTCTCTGCAAAATGAATACAACACGAGACCTGTGTGGCAGATTATCTCATTAGCAGAGCCCTCGCAGGAGAAGACTGGATGGATGCTGAGCATGTTGGTAATTACGTCCTTGGTTTGAGGCCAGAGCCCCTCAGCCTCCCCGGCCGCTTGCCAGCTCGAGGAAGAGACCACAGGCTTCCAGCCCCACCCGGAGAGCTTGGAGCCTGCCACTCTGGAGAAGTGAAGCTATTTCTGTGTGTGTATGTGGGAAGGGTGGGAAGACGGAAAGAAAAGTGAGAAAATGTATGTAAGCAAATATTTCAAAGAAAAGAGGGGGAAGCTCATCTTTAAACAGCATGATAAAAGAATTGACAGGATCCTGCCAGACCCCCAAATGAACAGCAGGCCCCGGGTCCCTTTGTAGCACTAGAGAGACTCTCGTGATTGCCAGGTGAAGCCTGAGTGCAGCCCGGAAGTCCTCTGGAAAGTAAGCCAACCCCGGTTGCCTTCCCACCTGCCTGGAAATGATCAGCGGGCCCTGAAGCTGAGCTCAGAACCAAGTCCCAGAAGATGACTGTGCTCTATTCCACTGCAGCCTTCCTGGATGATGCCTAGAATTTCACACGTTTTGTGGCAATGCCCAAATGACTTCACTATGATTTACTTACGGGAACAAAGGATGAAGAGAAGAAGGGCAGGCAGGGCAATCATAAAGCTGAGTGAATTTTGTCCTTTAACATGCAGGAAAAACAACCAGGAAAGGTCGCAGCTACACAAGAGTCATTTCTTCCTGTGGACTCTTCCTGTCTACACATTTAGTAGATTCTAAAACTAGCCCCTGCCGCGCCCCTCCTCCTCTACCTTCAGTTGTAAAAGGTAAAGGAGGAGATGGTGAGTGAATAGGGAGTGAATAGGACTGAGGTGAGGACATCATGACAGAACCCGATCAGCTGCTCATTGGGGACAAATGTCCACAAGTGACTCACACCAAATAAAATTGCACCAAAAATCACTTTCAGTTTTGAGGCGGTTTTGACATCCAGGCTTTTCTTTGTTTCAGTCGTTTTGGAAAGTGTAGCTTCTGATTTCTGTTTCTGATTCATGTTCCAGTTCAAAGAATTTGGATTTGGTTCCATTTGAATTTAAAAAACTAGCATTTTTTTTTTTTCTGGGTTTGGTTCTCGGTGGGTTAAGTTTAAGACCCAGGCACACGGGCTCAGAAACATGCATTTCAACATGGAAAGCTCAATGGAGCCAAACAGTCTAGTTACCGATTAGAATAATGAAAATATCAGAATCTAACGGATAGGAAGTATGTAGAAGAGCTTATACGTACCCACAGGGAACTGAAATAAGGCAGTGGAGAAACCCATCTTTTACGACAAGCTGGGAACCAGTAGCGCTAATGCCAAGAACCACACAATAAATCTTAGTTCACGGTGAGTTTAGATGTGTTTTTTGGTGTCAAAAAACATGTGGGTGAAACATATTCATGTGGATGAAGACAGGCTGAAGTTTGGTATTTCCTGCTATGGTGGATGCTTTTGGTACCCCACTCCGATCCCTTTACAGCACAAAGGCACCTGATCTCTGGCTGCTAGGAGTGTTAGCTGAGAACAGCACACGGCTCCCGCACCCTCACCCCACCCCTGCCCACTGGCCTTAGCCTAAGGAATAGGAGCCGTGCCACACCTCAACCTCCCCCAAGGTTACAAGTCACCCTGACCTCCACAAACCGGAGCAATGACTAAATGACATGGTATTACAAAGGCGCCCCTCTGCCTTACGCTGGGACAGCTCTGGTGCAATCCATGCTCCAGAGCTCCCCGTGGGGCCAGGCTGAGATGGTCTCCAGATGGAACCACATCCTTACTTGGCTCCTTTCCCTGCTCCATCCTGCTCCCCTGAGAGCACCCCCAGACAAGAACCCCCAGCTCAGGCTCTCTTTCTCCCACGAACTTTATAGTTCAGGATGCCTACTGTCTGCTGAAGGAAGTCCTGTCCGGTTCAGATGTGCTCTGCGGAGCTCCTGTCCAATACCTCGATATTATGTTCCGGTAACCTTAGAATTGTTTTCGGTTTAGAAAATTGACCCTGCTCTCTGGGATTGGTGCCTGTGAACCCACTGTGGGCCGATCTTCCCTGTCTAGGGCCCTCCAGGTGAATAGGTGTTTCCAGTTACTAACAAGAACAGTACAGTCAAAGCGATGCTGGATTTCCTTCTAAAAGCGAAAAAGAATTTCTTTTCAAGTAACATTTCTAACCCCCCTCTCCTGTATCCTAAAATACAAAAGAAAACAAAACAGTAGAAAATGCCTCAATCCAGCAATTCTATTATCAGCTCTTAGACAGCTCTTTCTCCCTCCCTCCCCCCACCCCAAATTGCTCTTTATCTCCCCCTTACATATTTTCTACACAGCTGGAAAGACCATTGAATCCAGGAGGAAAATCAGCAAAACCATCCAGCTTTGTTGCAACAAAATGGCACTTCCTTCCTGGACACCCATGTTTCAGCTCTTTTGCCATCTGTATGAAGATGCTTGGGGTGTGGTTCCTGGTTGGACACTCCATCCTGTTCTTGGAATTTTTATGTGGGTGGGAAGGAGCTCAAGACCACGGGGACCATCCTTTCAATCTCCTCAGCAGAGCAGAATCCTATAATAATACAGGATTGTGGAGCTACACCAGGAAAATATGAGTGGCTTAGATCACCTGGGTCAGAGTGCGAGACACAC
The DNA here is from genome assembly GCF_059928025.1 of Delphinapterus leucas. Taxonomy (NCBI): domain Eukaryota; kingdom Metazoa; phylum Chordata; class Mammalia; order Artiodactyla; family Monodontidae; genus Delphinapterus; species Delphinapterus leucas. Next base: position 58,303,364 of record NC_143138.1, read on the forward strand.
TGATCCCTCGGGGGGAAGGGGAGTACGACTCCACGCCCACCCACTCGAACCGTACCGTGGGCAAAGTGCATCACTTCAGAGAGCAAATAAGTGAATAACTGTGGACCATCTCAATGGAAGCAATGTGTCTCGGTTGGAAGGGGCTTGGTAAGATCTTCCCACTATAAAGCCCAAGATTACTGATGGCTCCGTCTTCTGATACGTTTACATTTGTAGAAGATGCTGTGGTTGCCCTGACTGAGGGCTTTTTCCCACACCACAGGAAGTTGTTCAGCTGCAAGCAGGGGAAACCAGGAATGCAGGGGTGTAGGACAGTTCCACCAACCAATGGGGGCTGGGAAGAGGTAAATAAAGGCCTCGCTCTTTAGTCTGCTGTTGTAAGCCCCCTCTGAGCCATGCTCCATAAGTTCCTCCTCAGGGAGTCCCCAGCGGGTGGGATTAAGTCCCCAGTCTCCCCGCCAAGGCAACACGCTCATTTATGCACTGTTTATTGACTTTTCTCCCTTCCCTCTTTTACGTTCCCAGCTTATTACCGCTTCCTGAGATCACCTTTAGAAAAACTACTTGCATCCAAGTCCTCACAGTGAGTCTACTTTGGTGGAACCCACATGAATGATCTATCCATTTATCCATCCATCCCGCTACGATCCCCTCTTAGGTTCCAGCTACTGTACTGCCATGGGCTGGGGGGCGGTGGAAATCAAGCACAAGATATTCTTCCGCCCTGCCAGGGGTCTCTCAGTCTACCTGAAACAGATGACCATTGTACGATGGGCCAGTGCTAGAACAGATGGAGACAAATAGCTATAAGAACACAGAGGCGAGAATAATTAACCGCCTGGGCATCCAGGGAACCCTCAGTGGGGAGACAGTGTGTCTGCCGGACACGCTTGAGGGACGGGTAGTACACTGGAAAGCCGTCTTACTAAAAGAGGGAGGTTCCAGGGTTGGCATAAAAGGTAAAAACTTACATACAGTGGAAAGTACACTTGTGATACTAGAATCTCTCTCAGCTCAGCATCAACGGCAGTGTCTAAAATTTTCTCTCTTTCAGCAAGACAATTTTTTGTCAGTTAAATTCTTACATGATATGAGTCCCATATTTATCCAATGAACAAAGAAAGGGCAAGGATTTCTGGGTGGAGAGAGGATAAGGGGAAAGGCGTGGAGGCACAGACGCGTGGGGCAGTTAGTTAGGTTTCGGGGTGTAGGGTAAGTGGTGCTGCTTAAGCGTTGTGAGACCCACTAAATGCCATTCTAGGGAGGTTGGACTTTTTCCTATGGGCTTATGGCATCCTCAGAACTTGCTAAGCACAGGAGTGATGGCTCTAGAACAATCTTTCAAAACATTTAAATTGGGTTTCTTGCAGACAACATATATGATTGGGTCTTTTTTTTTTTTTTATCCACTCTGTCAGTGGATAAAGCTCTTGTTTTAGTTGGTGTATTTAGACAACTCACATTTAAAGTGATTATTGACATTAGTTGGTTTAATGACTCTCATTTATAGCTATTTCCTATCTGTTGTTCTTAATCCTTGGTGCTTAAAAAAAAACTTCCCCTCTTTTTCTCTCTCTCTTTTTTTTTTTTTTTTTTTTGGCATTACGCAGGCCTCTCACTGTTGTGTCCTCTCCCGCTGCAGAGCACAGGCTCCGGACACGCAGGCCCAGCGGCCATGGCTCACTGGCCCAGCCGCTCCGCGGCATGTGGGATCTTCCCGGACCGGGGCACGAACCCGTGTCCCCTGCATCGGCAGGCGGACTCTCAACCACTGCGCCACCAGGGAAGCCCTTTCCCCTCTTTTTCTGACTTCTCTGATTTTAATTCAGCATTTTGTGTGATTCCATTCTATCTCCTCTCTTAGCGTATCAATTACATTTCTTTGTGGTTGCCCTAGAGTTTACAATATGTTTTTACAACGAATTCCACAAAGCCCCGTTTCCCCACGAGGCAACTCTTTCAAATAACACTATCCCACTTCACAGGTAGGACAGGTGCCTTATAACAGAGCATCCCCAATTCCTCACTCCCAGTCCTTGGAGCACTGCTGCCATTCAGTTCACTTCGAGTGATCTTTCAAACTGTGAGGCTGATCCAACGTGGAGGATGAACTGCAGTCAGACAAAAATAACCTGGCAGGACTTTGACATCTTGGAGGCAGGAGCTGGTATGCGGCAGAAGGTTTGCCAAAATGGCTAAAATAATTCTGCCCATCCCTGGACCGTGACCCTTTGCAGTGTGACTTTGCCACTCCCCGTCAAGAAAGAGGCCACATTTATTTCTCCTTTCTTGGAATCTGGGCTCAGCCACATGACTCCTTCACCCATGGGACACTGACCAATGTGGCCCAAGCAGGGACTTGCAAAGGGCCCCTGCACTGGGGCTCGGCCTCTTGTAAGGTGCTTAAAAGCTGAGTATCATTTCTGCTGAAGGCCAAGCTTAGTTCAGTAGCAAAGAAACCTCCCCTTTTGCATGTTCTGGGCTGTGGTCTGGGAAGATCAGACCTGCTGTGCTTCCAGAAAAGTCCCCTCTTCTGCCCACTGGCCCTGCTGGGGCTGCAGTCCAGCAGCCAGTGCACCAGCCACAACTGTCACAGGCTCTTTAGCTACTGTGTCCGTTCTCTGGAGGCTGCCAGCAGCCAGCCCAGCCCTCTGTTCACGGACCTTTTAATAGCATTAGGAAAACCCTGGCTCCAGTCACTCCTCTGGTCCTTGGTATTCAGGAACACTCACCAAACTATCTATTTTATTAAGAAACAGCCAGGATATAGTGCACCCCGTCTCCACCACACACACACCTTAAACAGAAAAAAAAAAAACAAACCACAGGGCCAGAAGATTTATGGCTAGTGATTTGCAACGCAGGAGAGAGCCCAAAGGAGCAACGAGACGTCCTTGGCATTCAGGCCGGGCAGAAGTCGGCTCACCAGGTACCGCCTGCATCCTTCCCGCCCCCTCCATGGGACTCGCCTCCCTTCCGGCTTCCCGTAAGCTGCTGGCACCAGCCGTACTTCATCACCACGTTGCCATGTATAAAAATTTTAGGAGACTGCTGTCTCGAAGAAATGAATCCCAGATCACTTTTTAATACTTCCGCCCCCACTTTTGTTCTTTCTCTCTCATCAAGCCTTATTTCACCAGGGAGACATTTCTGGAGCATGTTCTGAAGAAAGCTTCAGGTGGGGTGTAGGCAATGCAGAGCTCTCCAGAGCTGGGACAGTTGGGACTGCCCAGGTGCCAGGCCCATGTTGCCCATTTGAGGAACTGGAGGAAGAGAGTCCGGCCTTTCAAAGGCACTCGTGATCCTGGCCAGGGCTTCCCATGGTTTTGCCCAAGGTACTTGGGAAGTGGCGAGCAGGCTTCATTGGAAGGTTTGAAGGGCGAGGGGAGCCTGGCACCGTCAGTGCCCTGTCCTCAGCCAGGCCTGTGGATGCGTCAGAACCTGTCCAGCTCAGTCTCACAGCAGGGGAGATGTTCCGAACCACATCCCCCAGAGTAGCTAATCTGTCAGGGCAGGCAGGGGCTCAGTTTCTCTGGTCTTCATCGGCGAGGGTCAAAACCAACATTTGTGCTGGGGCCTTAGCACCGAAAGAGCTGACAGGTGGATATAGCAGACCAGGAGGCCATGTGCAGGCATGGTGCTAGGAACATGGCCTTGGGGGCAGACACGCTGGAACTATTAGCTATGTGGCCTTGGCCAAGTTACTTGACCTTGCGGAGGCTTAGTTTTCTCATCTGTAAAATGGAGATTGATGTCAGGACTAAAAGGAACATTAAAAGTAAAGCAGTTGTGGTATATAAAATAGATAATCAATGAGGACCTACTGTATAGCACAGGGAACTCTACTCAGTATTCTGTAATAACCTATATGAGAAATGAATCTGAAAAAGAATGGATATATGTATAAGTGAGTCACTTTGCTGTACACCTGAAACTAACACAACACTGTAAGTCAACAAATCAACTATACTCTGATATAAAATAAAAATTAAATTAAAAAATACTTTAAAAATGTAAAGCAGTTGTCACATACACACTCAGCCAAAGAAGCAGTTGACACTGTTGATATTATGCTTACAGTAAAATTGGGGCTTCCCTGGTGGCGCAGTGGTTGAGAGTCAGCCTGCCGATGCAGGGCACACGGGTTCGTGCCCCGGTCCGGGAAGATCCCACGTGCCGCGGAGCGGCTGGGCCTGTGAGCCATGGCCGCTGAGCCTGCGCGTCCGGAGCCTGTGCTCCGCAACGGGAGAGGCCACAGCAGTGAGAGGCCCGCGTACCTCAAAAAAAAAAAAAAAAAGCTACTACTACTACTACTGTTATTATTATTATTAATGCAGGAGACACCAAATCCTATTGGGACTAGTGTGTAAGCTGCAGTCCACAAGCAACAAGGCAGAGTCAGGATGCAGGCATTAAGGAGGGGCCCGTAGGGACAGGGCAGGGACAGGATGTCCATCTGGCCCCGCGTGATTGTCACTCCCTTCTGTTCCTTTCCTATGCAGGAACCCCACCCCCAGACTCCTGGCAAGTTCTCAGTCATTTGCCTCAGTTTCCCCACACATGTGTTTAACAGAGAATGAACTTGGCTGTGGGAGGCTGGCTGTGCTACAGGGTCAACGGATGACCATGAGGTTGTGGATGACTCTTGGCGATGCTCCAAACTGTCTCTGTGTCCTGGTCTTAGAGTGTCCAGTCTCTTGTGTTTACCAGGGTGGAGCTCTTACCCTCCAAGCACAACCCCTCCTGCCACTGCACACAGCGTCCTAATAAAGAAAAAGAAAAAAAACCCAAAACCCCAAACCCAATAAACCAAATCAAACAGCTGTTCCCAGAACTGCTGGGGCAGGAAGAGGCACAGGCTCCATTCATTAGCAAAACCAGTCCTGGTGATTATCTTTAATACATGGGCTGAGTCTTTATTGCATTTTAATCTACTCCATTCACTCTTTGCCGGCCCAGGATTTGATTCAGAAATCAGGTCAACAATTTCAGGATTGCAATTTGTTGAAAAAGTACTGGTTTTAAAAATGCGCCCGTGTTGTTCTTCTGGCACGGTAGAAAGAACATGTGGCCTAAAAGTCTAGAGATCGGAGTTTGAATTCTGATGTAGCCACTATCTGGGTGATCATAGGGGAGGCATTCAAAGGTGACTTCATTTGGGTTCCTCCAAGAGCTGACGCCGGGATGAGGACCTGGGTGCAGGAAGTTGATTAGGGTAAGGGAATGGGGAGAACAAGATGGGGGTGGAGAAAAGACAGCAACGGGTGTGGCAATGGTGGGGCTCAATGCCGCTGGGGTCTGCCAAGAAGCCATGCCGCGTGCCCTCAGAATTCTCCCCTGAGGGCTGGGAGCCTGGGGCACGACCCCACTGCCTGTCGGGTCCCCTCTTCTGAGGGTTGCTGCAGGCATATTAGCTCCTCCAAAGTTTAGCTGTGTCTGCGTGTGCCAGAGGTCCTCATGGTGAAAGTCTGAAGAAAGTCTCAGGAAGAGAGAAGGAGACATGCGATCATCAGAGGTGGCTGCAGTCATGCAGGAACTGCCCCCTACAGCTGCAGGTGAGCTCAGGAGGGTGGAGGGGATGGGCGGACATGGGAGTGGGTCAAATAGCAGTTTAATGCTCAGAACACACATGGGATCTATTTTATGTTCTCTAACCACCTTCGGCTAAGTGTCCACAACTGAAAGGTGATCGGCAAGTTTGCTACAGCCCAAGCGGCTGGTTGAACCCCACGTCCATTTCCCTTCTTCCTCAGTAATAGGATTTCTAGCTGGGCACGTGGTCACACAGAAACCAGACTACATTTTCCAGCCTCTCCTGAAGATGGGCGTGGTCACGGGATTTAGATCTGGCCAATGGGATGGAAGTGGAGTTGTGGCAATTTCCGGGAATCTTCCATCAAAACAGCTGGTGGTGCCTTCTGTCCTTCTCTCTTTTCTCTTGGTCCCTTCCTCCGTCCTGGGCTGGGATGGAGTGTGAGGGTCACCAGCTTGGACCACACTGGCTGGCACTGCGGGGATCTAGAAGGAGCCCGGGTCCCTGCAGACTTGGTCGGGGAGCTTGCTCCACTGGCCCCCAAGCTCCAGCCTTTATCACGAGAGAGGAATAACTTTCTGTCTTGTCTAAGCCACGACGCCTTGAGTCTCCTGATAGTCACAGACCGACTTCATCCTGATGGATATAGTCCCTCGCCGTTCTAATTTTTCCCCTGAATCCAATGTTTATTTTCTTTACAAAGGGAAGGCAATACTTGCTGGTCTCCCCTGCCCCCTTTTGGGGGGCTGCAGCCCCCTTCCCACGCGTGGCCGGACTTCCGTGCAGCCCCTGCCTGCACCTTCTTGAATACCTGAACTTTTGGGCTCCACCTGGGGCCGTACCTTCACCTGTCACTGAGGGCCACCAGACACCTCCAGACACCTTCGCTCTTTGGAGGGATCATGATATTTGTGTCCCACATGCTGTTGGGACCACTTGCCCCCAGAGCTCTAGGTAGGCGTAGTAGAAGCTTCGAGTCCCCCCCTTCCTCCTCCACCACCCACCCCTCTCCCCCTTGGAGTTCACCTGCTGCTGGGAGCACTCCCCACGTGTGATAGCTGCCACTCCCAGCACCTGTATGCTCTGCCCTGCCCAGCGCCCTCTTGGGAAGCACAAGAGTTTGCTCAGCCTGGGCACGGCAGCCTGCCCATGCTGGGGGGTTCACACCCGAGGGGCAGCTCTCATCTGAACTGGGGAGCTGTAGGTAAAGTCAGCTTTCTTCCCTCATGGGACAGTCCTAAGCTGTGTTCTACACAGTCCCTCATTTACTCACTCCGTCCCCGAGATCACCTCTGCAAGCAAATCACATACACCCAGGGCCTTATCTCAGAGGCTGTTTTTGGTGGTGGTGGGGGGGGGGGAATTGGACCCTACCAACTCCACAGCCTAGAGAGATCCAAAGCCCTACCCAGAATCACCAGTAAGTCCTAGGAGCCACCAGGCTTCTCCTGCTCACGGCTCACCCATCCAGACCTGCTGTCCTCATCTGGCCTCGCGTCAGCCTGGTCCCATAACGCGGCCCCTCACAGACACCCATCCCCACTGAGTTCTGTGGACTGCAGCGCAGACTCTGGGTTACAGGACTCCTATGCCCTCTCCTCTCTCTTCCCGTCACCTCTGCTCCCACCCCACCCCCATCCCTCCAGATCACCCCAGGAGCTCTCAGCTCTCCTCCAACCACTCTGCAGGGCAGTCCAGCCTGGACACTCCTGCTTCCCCACCCAAGGAGCCAAACCAAGGCTTTGAGGTTGTTGGCAGCACAAAGCCCCCGCCTCCCCACCCCCGGCCCCTACACAATTGAATGGGACCCACTTTCCTTGGAAGATGGGTTTTGTCTGTACTTTACGTGTCAGGAGACCAGACCCAGGGTCACAGGGCTAGTAAGAGGGTGTATTAGATGCTATTGGAGCCCACCTGTATCCTAACACTTATTTTCCCACATGGCACCGCCCTGAACTTTCTACCTAAGTGCCCCCCACACCCACCTGGCACAGAGAACAAGCTGAAGTGCGAGAGAGTTAATACCCTCAACTGATGATGGAAGGGTGTCGGTGGACACATCCCCCGGCTCCCTTGCCTCTAGCTGGGAACAACTCTGCATCTCATTTCCCACAGTGCTAACTGCTGGATAACTCACTCTGTATCTTTTGCCTTCCCTTGTTTCCCTTCCCCAACTGGTGTCTCTTGGGGTTATCTCCCAAATTAACTACCTGCATCCAACTCCTCGTCTTTAAGGCTGTTGGTGGAGGGAGGGGGAGGAGCTCAAAAGAAGACAGTAGCAGAGCTGGGATTAGAACCCATGTCTGACTGACCCCAAAATGATGCTCTTTCCA